>NC_044057.1:11917789-11945289 GCF_902167405.1 Gadus morhua
AGCCCCAGGGGCTTCGGTTTCCGAGGGGCCCCAGTACCGGTGTGGTGGGGCCCCTGTAGCTGGCGTTGTTAGTGTACGGCCCCGGCGGTCCGTCCTCCATCTCAGGCCCTGCCAAGACAAACCCCCCCGCCCCGCCTCCCCGGGTACCACGGCAACGCCCCCTCCAGGCCCTCTGACCACCGCAGGGCAGCTGGAACGTGGTGTATAAACCTCTACAATGCGTAGCTTAGACTGGTGTCGCATAGCGTAGGTTAGCCTGGTGTTGTGGAGCGTAGCGTAGCTTAGCCTAGTGTAGCATAGCTTAGCCAGGTGCAGCAAAGCAGAGGTTAGCCTGGTGTAGTGTAGCGTAGCTTAGCCTGGTATAGCATAGTTTAGCCTGGTGTAGCATAGCTTAGCCAGGTGTAGCATAGCCTGGTGTTGTAGCACATCCAGCCCCCTATCAGCTGCTTGCTGCGGTACTGTACTGGGCGTCTTCAATATAAAGCCTGATGCAAGCGAGCATATATCAGCTTAGCCTGGCGAAGGCAGTCCAGACCCCAGCTAGCCACATGCTAGCGAGCTGTATCTGGGAGCCTCTAATCACCTGACGCCAGATGGCATAGCTTCGTTTAACATCGCATAGCTTAGCATAAGAAGTCCAGATCCAGCAGCAGTCATGAGCATGCCATGAGTCATGAACAGCCCAGCCACTCGACCGTCCTCCCATCACAACACCTGGGACACCATGGGCCCCGAACACAGGTGAACAACAGGTGAGCCATGGGTCAAGGTGAAGCACAGGTACCAATACACTTCAGCGGAGAGCGTCACAAGCCGGACCGCGGCGTGTCTCCCCGCTCGGAGACACACCTGTGGAGGAGGAGACCGAGGTGACCCTGGCCCCACTTCCCTCGTCCCCGCGGGACGGAACACAACAGCCCTTGTTTTGGCGTCTCCCTATCCAAAGGGTGGGCGGCAGAACCCAGTGAAGGCCGCCGTGTGTGTGCTTGTTGTGTCGACGAGCGACACACCAAAGGTCACCGGAGCGAAGCCTCAGGGATTAGCGTGTCCCCGCTGGCCCTGAGGAGCCAGGGGCCAGACTAAACAGGAGCCGGGGCCACTGATAGATAAGCCAGTGACAGACGTCCTCCTCTCTGGGTCCTCTCAGAGTGACCGGAGAATCCTCTGCCTCCTCAAACCCACGTAGAAGGAAGGCCTTCAAAACGGACTGCATTTATACCACACTTTCCAATCCAGTGGCCTCTCAAAGCGCTTTACAATATTGCCTAACATTCACCCAATTCACGCAAACTTTCACCCATTCATAAACAGATTCACAAGCCGACTGGCGGTGTCAGCCACCCAGGCTGACAGCCAGCTCGTCAGGAGCAGTCAGGGTGAGGCGCCTCGCTCAGGGACACCTCAACGCTCAGCTAGGAGGAGCCGGGGATCGAACTAGCAACCCTCCGGTTACCAGCCAACCCGCTCTCCCTCCTGAGCCACATGCCACCCGACAACACACTCCAACGACACGGCCCTCCTCGCCGGCCCCACAGGACTGTTTGTTTATTTGTGGAGCTTAGCGGCGGAGGCTACATTGTGGAGGCGGTGTGAATCACCCACTGGGCCGAAGGGCTGGGAGGCCCTTCCGTCGGACAAAGAGGTGTTTGTGTGTTCCCTCGTCGGACCCCCTGACAGACCGTCAGCGCTGTGCCCTCCTCGCAGCTCCACTGACCAACAGCAGGGCAGAGACGTCACACGTCCAGACTAGTAATCGCACTCTGAGCCGCGGCAGAGCCTTCATTTGTAGGCAGGCTGCGCTCACAACAGCCCTCTTTCTTGGGCTGAGAACTCTGGGAATGCTAGTTTATATTATTGCAGTAACACTGGGAATACTAGTTTATATCACTGCAGTACCACTGGGAACACTAGTTTATATTACTGCAGTAACACTGGGAATACTATTTTAGAATACTGCAGTAACACTGGGAATACTAGTTTAGATTACTGCAGTAATACTGGGAATACTATTTTAGATTACTGGAGTAGCACTGGGAATTCTAGTTTAGATTACTGCAGTAACACTGGGAATACTAGTTTATACTACTGCAGTAACACTCAGAATACTTGTTTATATTACTGCAGTAACACTGGGAATACTAGTTTGGATTACTGCAGTACCACAGAGTCCTAGAGGAACAGAGATAATACCAGGGGAGTACTTAATGCATAGAGACAACACCATGTCAGAGTAGTGCAGAGAGGAAGCTCTGTGGATACTCGGGGGGTTGGGATAAGTATTAGTTGTTGTAGTTTTCTGAGGCACTTAAGTGCCTGCAGTGCAAGGAGGTTCTGTGTATCATGGTCACAGCATGTGCGGTTCTTTGTATCATGGTTCTGTGTATCATGGTTCTGTGTATCGTGGTCACAGCATTTGCGGTTCTTTGTATCATGGTTCTGTGTATCGTGGTTCTGTGTATCACGGTTTTGTGTATCACAGTCACAGGGTGCGCGGTTCTGTGTATCACGGTTCTGTGTATTACGGTCACAGTGTGTGCGGTTCTGTGTATCATGGTTCTTTGTATCATGGTTGTGTATATGGATGGACCCACCTCGGCTCCGGAGTACTTCTCTGTCCGGCCCACCAGGAGGTCCAGGCTGACGTCGGGGGACACCGGCGTGTTCCTGAATTGGATGTTGAAGATGTCACGGCGGGTCTGGGCGTCTGGGAGCGGGACGTACACGATGCGGTCCAAACGGCCCGGTCTCATCAGCGCCTGGGAACAGAGAGGAGAGGGTTAGGACCACCACAGGGCCTCTGATGGACCTGAGAGAAGAGGTTAACTAAGGAAAACACGTCAGAGATAGTTTGTACAGTACATAAATAAAGACACTCAAATGTACTTTATTAATCCCAGATGGGAAGGGTGTCACAGCAGAGAATACATCTTCAAATTGGAGTACTTCTTAAACAACATACTACATACGGTGATTAGGTGAATAAATAAATAAATCAGAGTTGACTTGACACACTTGAGGAGCAATCAAAGAATCTCGATATCTTGTCCATGAAAAAGAACATGTGTGAATAAACAACACCTTACGGTCTGTCTTGAAGTTATGAACCAGGAAACCAGCCACCAGCCACTTTGTTTTCCAGGAGTTCCTCGTCTGATTAAAACCTTTCAGGTCTCAGGTCAGGTGTACCAAGATGTGGCTGCTGCAGGTGACCTGCCAAGTACCTCTCCAATAGTGTTAGAACCAATCCGCCCTGTCACTGCCGCGGACAAACCCCTTAGCCTGCGACACAATGTGGACATTATCTGATAAAACCCTCCACATACACTGGAGACCACGTCTCTGTGACCCCCAAACAGCCCTAGAGTACCGAGAGCTGCCTGCGTCTCGGCTGTCAGACGGCATTAGGTGGCAGGCCCCTCTCTTGAGCAGACAGGCGGACGGACGGACACTCAGAGCTAGCCTCCATTAGCGGGCTGGACACGGTTTAGGTTGAGTGGAATGGCTCTTAATTAGCTAGCTATCAAGTGGAAGAGTCTGTTATGTTGGCTAGCCAGCAAGAGTTTGATATGTCAGCTAGCATTAGCTTAGTCCAAGTTAAATTAGCTAGCTAAAAAGACTATCAACTGAGTCTCAACTGTTAAATTGGTTAGCAAGCTAGTTACATTTAGGGCATTTGGCAATGCTTTTATCCAAAGTGACTTACAAAAAGTACATATGTCGGAAGAAAGGAACAACATTATATCTCTGTGCCAAGCACTAACAATCATAAGGTTAACCTAGTCCCCATAGACAACAAAGATAGGACAAGATGCTACACGATGCTAAGTACTATTTTTAAGTGCCAGCACGACACGTACAACACACAATAAGTGAGTACATTCAATTCCAGGACGGACAACATACAACATTAAACATACATAGTTCTTGGCAGAACAGATACAAGTGTGCTACATCACGCTAGGTAAGTACAAGACTGAATTAAGTTTGGCCCGATATGTTTAGCTTGTAAGAATAGTACAGCATCCTGGATTCAGAGACACAAAACACGCACATCGCCGTGACAATAACAACATTAGCCTCAACAGACCCACGAAGGGGAAATGGTTAAAAACGTTTCACAGCTCCCAGGATGATTTAGAATGTTCCGGTGCTTTGTGTGGATGTGACATCAGCGTCAGCGCCCGCATCACTTCCTGTCACCCTGGTCAGGTGGCGCTGCCCAGGTAGCGTCAACAAGCTAACCTCTGGCGAACCCACCGCCAGCAACAACAGGATGTGTTTTGCAACTCGTTTTAGTTTGCAGTTTGTTTCTGTACACACACACACACACACACACACACACACACACACACACACACACACACACACACACACACACACACACACACACACACACACACACACACACACACATTCATCCTTCCTCTCAGGTGTGGGTGCAGCTGTGTCGGTGTTTGTGACGCAGTGTGTCTGGTACACCTCGTACTGTTTGTGTGTTTACAGTAGTTCAGAGACACGTGCACAATGCAGGCACGCACACACCCACTCAACACATGCACACACGCCTACGCCAACACAGCCACGATTATATGAAAGATAAAGGGTAACGACCATCGATAGAATCAACCTTTAACTCTTCCTCCACAGTGTCCGTTTCACAGGAGAAGATGGACTGTTGACCTTCCACATACTGGATGGAGAGGAGAGAGAGAGGAGGAGGAGGAGAGGGATAGAGAAGAGAGGAGGACAGAGGAGAGAGACAGATAGTAGAGGAGAGAGAAAGAGAGGAGGGGAGAGAGAAAGAGTAGAGGAGGAGAGTAGGATAGATAGAAGAGATGAAGAGGGATAGAGGAGAGGAGGACAGAGATAGAGGAGAGGAGAGATGAGGAGAGAGATAGAGGAGTAGAGAGATAGAGATAAGAGGAAGAGAGATAGAGCGCGGAGAGAAGGAGAGAGAGGAGAGATAGAGAGGAGAAAAGGATAGAAGAAGGCTCATAGAGAGAAAGAGGCATTTCCCCCTCCTCCTCCTCCTCGCGGTGTGATGACCTCGTTGTGACGGATGACTTCCTGTCGCTCCCCCCCCACTGCCAGGAATTCTGGGAATTCACTATGTGAGCGTAGCCGCCTCACCCGCATTCTGGTCCTCTGAATGTTTACTATCAGACTCAGCTAACCGCCTCACTCTGAGACCCTGGCTCTATGTCATGACCTCTGACCTCTCTGAGATTTCTTCATTAGCATTCATTCTCATTGGAGGACAGACAGGCAGGTAGTAAGACAGGTAGTAAGACAGATATTAAGACTGACAGACAGGCGGTAAGCCAGGTAGTAGACAGGCAGTACGTCTGACAGCCAGGTAGTGAGACAGGCAGTGTGTGGTTCTGTAACCAGTCCTTCCACAATCCAGCTTGCCTCCAGGTGTTTCACACTCACAACAAACCCTGCAGGGAACCTCAGGCTGGCAGCCTCTCTTTGGTAGCACACCATGATACCACGCTAACCAGCACTGGTAAGGTCTTGCTACCGCTATAGCAGCAAGCTAACCAGCACTGGTTCGATCTAGCTACCGCTATCAACAACACTAATCAGCACCAACATCACTTACATACAGCTAGCATCGGCGCTAACAATCACAAGTTAGCTTCAGATTCCGTTAGTAGCGGCAAACCATAAGAGAGACAGGGCTAGTATAATTCTCTCTCTCTCTCTCTCTCTCTCTCGCTCTCTCTCGCTCTCTCTCTCTCACACACACACATCTAATCTTAACCCTTCGTTAGCCCTGGCTTCCGCTACCTCATTATGCTAAAGTGAACCTGATGATCCTTCTCCATCCACATGTGCAGGCGTGGCTACACTCCAGCTGGGATTAGCATTAGCATCCAGTACGACGGGCTATCTGCATTCAGGTGTGTCTTTGGCCGGTGATGTGCTTGTCTTGGGTCGATGACACAACAGCACACACACTGACTGTATTTAGTTATACATTATAGCCTGTCGGAACATGTGATTGATTAGTTTCGGAGACGTTTAACAGATTTCAGGAACACAAACGATTATATCTACGATGATGAATACTGTTTGATGTTCAACATTCCCCCTTTTGAGAACCACATGATATCTTTTATATGAGGAATAAAACCTGTTGCATATCAACATCAGCCATCTGATAGTGTGAAGTATTCTTCAATCACGGTCTTCAGAACAAGACTCCTCTGAAAGGAATCGCTAGCTTCCTAATGTCGTTAGATTACATCCAAGTGTGACGTGTTTGCATGTACGCTGCGTGGAATGGGAGTGTGTGTGTGTGTGTGTGTGTGTGTGTGTGTGTGTGTGTGTGTGTGTGTGTGTGTGTGTGTGTGTGTGTGAGACTGGAGTGTGAGAAGTGTTAGTTGAAAGAGGGAGCGAGCGGGTAAGAAGGAGTGAGACGAGGTGAGAGACAAAGAGAGAAAGACAGAGAGAAGTTTTGATCATATGGAAGCCAGGTGAGAAGGTTTGGGTCAAAGTTGGTGTGTGTGTGTGTGTGTGTGTGTGTGTGTGTGTGTGTGTGTGTGTGTGTGTGTGTGTGTGTGTGTGTGTGTGTGTGTGTGTGTGTGAGGAGTGTGATGTGTGACTATTTGTGTGTGTGTGTGTGTGTGTGTGTGTGTGTGTGTGTGTGTGTGTGTGTGTGTGTGTGTGTGTGTGTGTGTGTGAAATGTGATGTGTTACCATGTGTGTGCGTGTGTGTGTGTGTGTGTGTGTGTGTGTGTGTGTGTGTGTGTGTGTGTGTGTGTGTGTGTGTGTGTGTGTGAAATGTGATGTGTTACCATGTGTGTGCGTGTGTGTGTGTGTGTGTGTGTGTGTGTGTGTGTGTGTGTGTGTGTGTGTGTGTGTGTGTGTGTGTGTGTGTGTAACAGTGTATGTTTGTGTAACAGTGGGTGTGTGTATGTGTGTGTGTGTGTGAGATTGTGAGCGTGTATGTATAAAACAGTGTGTAAGTGTGTGTAACAATGTGTGTGTGTGTGTGTAGGGGGGGTTATTGAGGAACAGCAGCTGGGTTCCAGTGAGGAGGGGTGAGAGGGTGAGAGGGTGAGGGAGGAACACCACAGCTGCCTGGGGCCCCCAATAAAGTCCGGAGTCTGTCAAAACAACTCCTTCATGAGGATGATACAAAATGGCGGCTGACGTAACTGTCCTGTCATATGGATCTCTTTTATATTTCTTCACATTCATACATGAATACATATGCATCTACACATATACATACACAAACTCTGTATTCTCTGTACATATTGTTAGTCTTAGGACGGTAACGATCAATAAAGAGGTGAAGGGTCAGCGCGGTGTGTGTATGTGTGTGTTTATGTGTGTGTGCGTGAGTTTGTCTATTTACGCGTGTGTGTGCCACTATGAATGGGTGAGTGTTGTGGTCGGAGCGACAGGTGTGGAGGTGGTGCAGGATACACAGGAAGTGAGTGGAGAGCCACGTGAAGGCGGGGCTGGGGGGCGGGGCAGGGGGTGGGGCTGAGGGCGGGGCTCTGAGCAGCAGCTGTGTGTTTATAAGGAGGTCTGCTTCCTGTGTCCACACACACTTAGAGGCCGGGCGTCATGACCAGAACTTAACCCCGCCCCCCCTTCCGCCTTCACCTCCACCACACCATGCCCAACTCAACAGTCCCATGAAGAATGAGAGAGAGAGAAAAAGAGAGCAAAAGAGGGACAGAGAAAGAGAGAGTGAGAGAGAGAGGCATAGAGAGACAGGAAGAGTGAGAGACTACCACAGTGTTTCAGGTTTCAGAGTGACAAGGTGACCTCTCTAGATCCTAGTGGGAAGGAGATCCGCCACACGCACACACACACGCACACTACAAACACACACACACACACACACGCGCACACACAACGCAAACACATACACGCTGCCCATATGCATGTGTGCACACGCCTTAAAGGCGCATCAGTGTTATCGTTCAGTAGGGACAGAACACACAGACGTTACTCTACTGTCCTACAGATCACTCTGATAAAGGACAGCGAGAAGGGAGAGGCAGAAACAGAGAGGGAGGGAGAGAGAGGGAGGGATAGAGAGGGAGGAAGCGGGAGAGAGGGGGAGAGACAGAGGGAGAGGGGGGGGAAGAGATAGCGAGAGAAATCAACTGAGGGACATACAGAGATAGAGAGAGACAGAGAGAGAGAGACAGACAGACAGAGAGACAGACAGAGAGAGAGACAGAGAGAGGGAGATAAAGACAGAGAGAGACAGAGACAGAGAGGGAGGGAGAGAGAGAGAGGGAGAGACAGAGAGAGAGAGAGACAGAAACAGGGAGAGACAGAGAGAGGGAGCGACAGAGAGAGGGAGAGACAGACAGGGAGAGCAGGAATGGAGGAGGGGCTGAGAAGAGAATGAGAGCAGGAGGAAGGAGAAGTGTTGGAGAGGAGGAACGACACAAAGGAGAGGAAACAGGAGAGGAGGTGAGGGCTGCCCGGAGCTGGGGGGCAGACGACACCGGAGCCCCCTCAAAGGAAACCAGATCAACAGGCCTGTCCCGCACCGCCCGCAACCCAGAACCACCGCCTAGAACCACCACTCAGAGCTGCCTGCTAGAACCACCCGGAACCAAGTCCGAGAACCACATCCTAGAACCGCCATCTAGGACCGCCACCATAACAATCTCCTGAACCCCCCAGAACCAACGGATCAGCTTGCCCTTTGCTAGCTTCGTCCTACATAGCTACGTCCTATTCATCAGAGCTAGCGATTAGCTTGTGGCTAGTTTGCCTAGCCAGTGAAGCCAGTGGCAGAGTGGAGGATACTGTCCGGCTGGTCACCTGAGCAAGCCCCTCAGAGACCCACCATCCCCCAGTCATTTGATCATCTCCCTTGCGTCTCCCCCCCCCCCTCTTGTCCACCTCAGACCCCGCTAGGCAGGGTCTGTTCCAATCTCCGGCTCCCAGCCCGACCTGGCTCTGTCCCCCTCAGCTTCCTGTGCCCAAACCCCCCCCCCCTCCCCATGGTGAGCTGTTGATCTTAGCCCCAGCTTACTAAGCCCCAGAACCAGCCCCCCCCCCCCTTGCTGGCGGCCTGGTTCCTCCAGCGGGTGTCAGGATCAAACCAGGCCGTTATAAAGCTCTTATTTACTAGGGCCCTGACTCCTTTATGGGGGCCCCTGGAGGTGAGTGGGGGGGCAGGGCTCTCCATCAAGCCTGGCTGGAGGGGACTGTTTCAGCACCGTCCCGGCCCCTAAACCACCAGGAACCAGCCTACAATCAGAGGAAGGGCCCTGGGGAAGGCTGTGGCCCCCGCGGGCCGTCCCCGCTCATCAATTACCGGCCCCTGATAGGAGCCAGAGGAGGACTGGACCCCGGAACGACCCCCGACATACGAGTCTTGGGTTCGAAGCCCAAACGTGTCCCTGGCAAGATGCCCTTACCGAGGGGTGTTCAAATGGCGGCCCTCGGGCCAATCAGGGCCCTGGGATTATTTCTTGGAGTCCTATCATAAACCAATGTAAAAGAAGGAAAAGCGTGCTAATATATCGAATATATTTTAAATACGTTTAAATATATGTTCACGTTTTGCAATTATAATTGAATGATTCATGTCCCTTGATGACACGTTCTCATATTATTTCTATAATAATTCTTAAAGGTAATCTTATATTGGACTACTCAGCAGTCTGTCATGTCATGTGGTATATCAGAGTGTTAGCGAAAAGTCATGCAACTGATCTGAAAACAACGGAGGAGAAGACTGAGAACTGACAAATAACACGACTGTTGAATGTGTCAAACGACGTACTTTGACGCGAGGCTGTTAAAGCGGTGAGTTGTACGATAAAAACGGCCGGTTTGCTCCTCCTCATCCTCAGAGTCGTGCTCCTCCTCCTAACCCGAGCACCCTGCCCTAACCCCTTCCTTCTCCTCAGGGCCTCAACCTACCTCCCCATCCAGTATGTCCCTCTGGACTCACTGGATGTGCTAGGGCAGTGGTTCTCAAATGGAGGATGGCGTACCCCTAGGGGTACTTTGGAGTACTGCAGGGGGTACTCGGAAAATGTCACACTAAGCAAGTTTCAACCTTCGCAAGTTTCATTTCTAAAAGCTAGAGAGTAGAAAATCGAGAAACTGGACAAGGGGTTGAAACGTAAATCTGAAAACCGGGAGAAAGTAGAATCAGTGAAAAGGAAAGCATATCCAGAAGCACCAAAATATGGTCAGTTTCAGGAGGAATGTATTTGAATGGGATCCACCTCTACATGCTCTGCCCCTCCCAGGCGTTGGGCTTGTTTCGTGGAGTGAAATTAGCCAAGAGTTGCATGAAGCACAGGCCCATGTTTCTCACTAAATTTTGAGTATTTGGAGCCTTTTAATGTTCATGTTTACACTGCCAAAAATAACGCACAGACACTATTTATGAAAGATTGGTGTGCCGGTGAAGGGGTTTCTCAGCTGAAACTTTGGCCTGAAAAAGTACCTTAGACGGGGTACACTCGTAGAAACAGTTTGAGAACTCCTGGTCTAGAGGACCGGACAGTAAGTAAACAGTGATTCCTCTCCAGAGCTGAACCCGGGTCGAGAGGAGGAGGGAGTCACCCTCCGGACCCAACGCACGGCAAAACACACACCGCACTGAGCCCGGGACACACCCCTTCCTGTGGAGGGAAGCCACTTTACTGGGCTCCACTGGGAGATAATTGGCCATGCGTGGAAATGAAAGGGTTTCCTCGGTGCGCTGGTAATTACTAGACACACAGCAGGACCTACTGCATAGGAAGGGGGAGGAAGGGGAGGGAGGGGGGGGGAGGGGGTGGGACGGGGGGGAGACATGACAGGCAGGTATTAAAATCCAATGGGCGGGAACAGGAAGGAGGTTGAGAGAGGGATGTGTTGAAACAGAGAGAATAGAGGACGGGAGGGAGGGGATGGGAGGGGAAGAGAGGGGAGGAGAGGGGGAGGGAAGGGGAAGGGAGTTAGGAGAGGAGGTTTTGGGTTGAGGAAGGACATGTCTGTGGTCTGGTGGCTGGGTGGCGATTCTATCTTTTCATTCAGTTCCCAGTGCCAGCCAAACATCTGCTCTCTCTCGCTCTCTCTTCCTCTTTCTCTTCCTCTTTCTCTTCCTTTCTCTCTCCCGGTCTCTCCCGGTCTCTCTCTCTCACCCTCTCTCCCTCTCTCCCTCCCTCCCTCTCTCTCTCTCTCTCTCCCTATCTCTCCCTCTCCCTCTCTCCCCTCTCTCTCCGTCAGATCCAAGAGACTGAAACTTAAAGCGAACCTCTGCCGCTACATGTAGGGCCGCACACCTCAAGAGTTAAATGAATAAACACACACACACACTTCCCCAGGTATGTCAACACACACACAAGGCCTTCTGGGTAACCGTGGAGCACAGCTGTCAGTCGAGCCAGTCTTTCCTCGTTTACAACCCGAGGGAACGCAGGCAATAAAAGCGGCGCTGGGGATCCGACAGACGGATCCACCCCGACCGTGTCCCCGTCCGGCGGAGGCGCCTCGTGTCTCGGTGTTCACACTGAATCATGGATTCTGGACTCTGCTGAGCCTCTCTGCCTCAGTTTACTCACCAAACTCATGCTGTGGGGCTTTGCTGGCCAGGGCCATGCAAAGGGGCTAAACAATCATTGGATCACGATCACAATCCAATCCATTCATCCATTTTTGCACATTAAAATCCATGCACCCATTCCTTCACCTATTCATTCTCCTATTCCTTCTCCTATCCATGCACCCATTCCTTCACCCAATTATTCACCTTTTCTTTCACCCATTCATTCACCAGCAGTGAGGGTGGGGTGTCTTGCTCAGGGACAGCTACAGGAGGAGAGGAGGGAGGAGGGAGGCAGGGAGGAGGGAGATAGGAGGGAGGGAGGGGAGGAGGGAGGGAGACTGTGGCTGGTCGAGGAGGGGAGGAGGGAGGAGGGACGGAGGGGAGGAGGGAGGAGGGAGAGCATCGCTGGGTGAGGGAGTGGAGAGGTAGGGAGGGGGGGAGGGGACCTGGTCCAGGGAGGGGGGAGGTAGGGAGCCCTGGTCCAGGGAGGGGGGGAGGGGACCTGGTCCAGGAGTTTTCAGGGCTGTAAGCCGAGCCGTCGGGGGACCAGAGATGAAATCAGCCTCCTATAATCGGAGCATCTTAACAAGATGGAGGCGGCGGCCGGGAGGAGCTGACTGAGTAATGAGGGCGGTGGTCCGGACACTCAACCCCCATCCTGCAAGGGCATATTACGTTCCCCCGCTCTGACCTTGGCTCAGAGTAACAGGACACCCCCCCACCCCCCCCCCCCCCCGCTCTATTCCGGGAGTGGTCTTACTGTAAGCCAGCGGTCATCTGATCAGGCGCTGAAAAGGTTAACACAGAGCTGAGGCTCTGGTCCGGACGCCTGAGGCTAACGGGTTTGATAAGCCAAACTGGTTCCAAACTGGTTTAGGATCATTGTATATTCCTCCTTGAAACTAAACAATGCTTGAACAGGGGGTCCACATGTGTCAGGAACAGGGTCGTTGTACCAACTGGTGTAGTTCGCTACGCCTTTCATGAATCCCACCCCACATGCACACACGTGAAACTCCACATGTTTATGATTCATAGGAAAACTGGAAACATTAAAAGCAGTTCTGCTCTTCAAAGTGTTTCGGAGTCGCAGGCCTGGAACGCTGTGCCCAGCGCTCACGCCCGCACGCTCACGTGCACGCCCGCTCGCTCACATGCACGACCGCAGAGGGAAGACAATGAGCTGCTGTCCCGTGTGCTGTGAGCGGTGGAACACGACGGCGATGCCAGACGGGCCAGCCCTGAGAACACAAGGCCCACCACGCCCCTGGGCGCCCAACCGGCCCGGATCTGGATGAGTCCCGCTTGGCAAGGAACGCCGTGCGGAGAGAAAATACACAGGCCGGCTTTCTAAAGATAGAGAAACTGGTCTGTAGCATCCTGTCAACTGCTAAAGCTCTAAACCAACAAACCCTCCGCTAAAAGGCCCTGGATCTCCGACAACAATCTGCCGCGGCTCCACCTACCGTCACCTCGCGGCGCTTTGTTTACCCTGCGGCGCAACTCATCCCCTGGACCTTCACAGTGAAGGCTCTGTATCTGTACCTTCACAATAAAAGCTCTGTATCTGTACCTTCACAATAAAAGCTCTGTACCAGCACTTTCAAAATAAAAGCTCTGTGCCTGTACCTTCTCAATAAAAGCTATATATCTGTACCTTCACAATAAAAGCTCTGTACCTGTACCTTCACAATAAAAGTTCTCTACGTCACAATAAAAGCTCTGTACCTGTAACCTTCACAATAAAAGCTCTGTACCTTCACAATAAAAGCTCTGTACATGTACCTTCACATTAAAAGCTCTGTCCCTGTACCTTCACGATAAAAGTGCTGTACCTGTACGTTCACAACAACAATAATAGGACACCAATTTGCCCGATAAAAGCGCCTACTTTCCCAGCATACATTGCATGCATCCCTGCACCGTGACCTGCAGAACGGCAGCCCCGCCCAGCTAAGATACAGCACTGGAAGGGGAAGGGGAGCACCAGTACAAAGGGGGGGCTCAGACCATTACAAAGGGGCTCAGACCAATGCAGGGGGCTGCACCAGTACAGAGGGGGGGGGGGGGGGGGGGGGGGTGAACCAGTACAGGGTCTCAGACCAGTACAGGGGGCTGCACCACTGAAAAGGGGCTCAGACCATGACAGGGTCTCAGACCAGTACAGGGGGCCTCAGACCAGTACAGAGGGAGGGGGGGGGGGGGGGGGGCGGGTGCACCAGTACAGGGGCTCAGACCAGTACAGGATCTCAGACCAGTACAGGGGACCTCAGACCAGTACAAAGGGGCTCTGACTAGTACAGGGGGCCTGAGACCAGTACAAAGGGGCTCAAACCAGTACAGGGTCTCAGACCAATACAGGGGGCCTCAGACCAGTACAAAGGGGCTCAGACCAGTACAGGGGGCCTCAGACTGGAGTCCAGCTGCATGTAGTTTGGCCCCCCTGCGTCTCTCTGGATGTGAGATAAGGCCCCTTTGAGCAAAGCCTTCCCAGGCGGGGGTCCCGGGCTAATTTGCGCCCCATTATCGGCCTCCACTTCCTCCGCAGCGTGTCCCACTCAAAGGTAGTTTTGACCTAAACGACCTTATCTGAATTCCTTATCTGAAGGCAGCGGGTCAGTGACGTACGGGTTCTATATACGACCGCACGGTGAATACGACCGACAAATACATATTTAGTTATTTGTTTATTTGACAATTCATAGCTCATTTGCAGTGCCAGAGTTAGCTACAAGCTAATTTTAATCAGTAGTCCCTGGGCAGGAAACAGAGGATACATAGAGGAGCTGTTGATAGTAGCATGCTAGAGAGGTTAGAGGGGGCTGTTGCCAGTAGAATGCTAGAGAGGTTAGCAGCGCTGTTGCTAGTAGCATGCTAGAGCGGTTTGCGGAGCCGTCGTTAGTAGCATGCTAGAGCTGTTAGCGGCGCTGTTGGTAGTAGCATGCTAGAGAGGTAAGCGGAGCTGTTGCTGGTAGCATACTGGAGAGGTTAGCGGAGCGGTTGCTAGTAGTATGCTCGAGAGGTTAGTGGCGCTGTTGCTAGAAGAATGCTAAAGTGGTTAGCGGCCTTATTGCTAGTAGCATGCTAGGGTGGTTAACGGCACTGTTGCTAGTAGCATGCTAGAGCGGTTAGCAGAGCTGTTGCTAGTAGCATGCTAAAGTGGGTAGCGGCGTTGTTGCTAGTAGTATGCTAGAGAGGTTAGCGGCGGTGTTGCTAGTAGCATGCTAAAGTGATTAGCGGAGCTGTTGCTAGTAGCAGGCTAGAGAGTTTAGCGGGGCTGTCGTTAGTAGCATGCTAGAGCGGTTAGCGGAGCTGTTGCTAGTAGCATGCTAGAGAGGTTAGCGGCGCTGATGCTAGTAGCGTACTAGAGAAGTTAGCAGCGCTGTTGCTAGTAGCATACTAGAGAGGTTAGCAGCGATGTTGCTAGTAGCATATTAGAGAGGTTAGCAGCGTTGTTGCTAGTAGCATGCTAGAGAGGTTAGCGTGGGGCTGATAATCCTGCTCTGTGTGATAGCCCGTTTAGAACCCTAACCAGAAATCGCTACGGTCCAAGCTGCACAGCCGCTGATGCTGGTGCACGTGAGCAGGCCGGGCGTGCACGTCAACACCTTCCCGCCCCAGCAGCTAACCTCCATGAAAGAACAGCTGAGCTGGGGCATTTCCAACACCTTAGCCTCGCTCGCTGGCTTTGTTGTGTCTCTCGCCCGCCCTCTCTCTCTCCCCTGCGTGTTCAATCTCAAACCCTATTCTTTCTCTCTTTATGTGTTGTTCCCTCCCTCCCTCCCCCCCCCTCCTCTCCCCCCTCCCTCTCCATGCCTGGCTGCAAGGTGAGGATCACAAAGGGAACACCTGGCAGACAGGGATGTGCTCCCCCCCCTCCCTCCCTCCCTCTCCCTCATCTCATCCCTCCCCCCCCCCCCCCCCCCGGCTCCCATCCCTCTCCTCCCCCCTTCCCTCCCGCCCTCCTCAGTCACTAGAATGACAAACAGGGTTTCAGCAGCAGGGGGGAGTAGGCGGGAGGAAGGGGAGGAGGGGGAGGGCCACACCCCTCTCCCCCCCGCCGGCTCGTCTTTCACACGACAGGAAGTTCCATTCAGACCAGGAGCTGCTGGTACATGTTCCCTCTCACACCCCTCCCTCCCTCCCCCTTTATCTCCCCCTCCTCCCTCTCCCCCTGCTGCCTCTCTCAATACCTCCCTGTGCCTCTCGCTCTCTTCATCTCCCGCTCTCTCTCCCCTTCTGCCTCCCCCCCTCCCACTGTCTCTCCCCACCTCTCTCTCCATCTCTTGCCCCCTCTCTCTCTCTCTAGCCCTCCCTGTGTGCGTGTGTGTTCGTCTGCGTGTGTTTGCCTTTGTATGTGTGTGTGTGTGTGTGTATTTGTGTGTGCATGCCTGTGTGTGTGCGTGCCTGTGTGTGTGTGTTCAGGACTGAGAAACAAAATGAAAGAGAGGGAAATAATATAAAGAGAGAGAGACCAGCGGAGGACTAGAGAGAACAGGGGAGGACTAGAGAGACCAGCGGAGGACTAGAGAGAACAGCGGAGGATTAGAGAGACCAGCGGAGGACTAGAGAGACCAGTGGAGGATAAGAAAGACCAGAGGAGGACTAGAGAGACCAGCGGAGGACTAGAGAGACCAGCGGAGGACTAGAGAGACCAGCGGAGGACTAGAGAGACCAGCGGAGGACTAGAGAGACCAGGGGAGATGTCAGAGGTCCAGGCTGCTCATGCTCTCTGTCACATGTTGAACTAAACTACAGGTAGAAACATATAAGAAGTTTACAGATATAAACCTCGAGACACAAACACACAAACACACACACACACACACACACACACACACACTCACACTCACACACAGTAGGTCTGACCTGGCAGCTCATCTCCAGTGAAGAAGCACTTCCCTTTCTGGTAGAGGTCATTAACACGTGTTATGTATTTATAATGTACTCATTATTCCACCTCTACGCCCTAAGACTCGGTCCAGCGCCCCCTATGGCTCCACACGGTAGGACACAGATACACTGCAACACAACATGGTAGTGTCCGTGGTGTTCGAGTACCTGTGTGTCTGTAGTGTCTGTGGTGTCTGTGGGGTCTGTAGTGTCTGTGGTGTCTGTAGTGTCTGTGGTGTCTGTAGGGGTATCTGGGAGGATGTGAGCGGTACTTCCCCAGCATGACTGCAGGAAGGCGGAGGAATGTCAGTGGATTGGATGTCAGTCCTCCTCTAAAAACAGCAGCTTGTAACTTTAGCAGCTACCGGGAAACACAGCTCAACACATATACAACCACCCAACACCACCCAACACAACCCCATACACCACTGAACACCATCCTATACACCACCCAACACCACCCATACACCACCCAAAACACCACGCAAAACACCACCCCATATACCACCCAACACCACCCGAAACACAACACAACACCACCCAACACTAATCAACACCACCCGGCACCACCCCAACAACACACCCTACACCACCCCTACACCAACCAGACCTGTACATCATCATTTTTTCTCTCTCTGTCCCCCACTCTAGACAATCTCTCTCTCTTTCGCTATCCCTCTCTGTCGATGCAATACCCTCTGTCATTACCCTACCTCCTCACCCTACCTCCTACCTCCTCAGCCTACCTCCTACCTCCTCACCCTAACCCTAACTCCTACCCTACTTCCTACCTCCTCTCCCTACCTCCTACCTCCTCCCCCTACCTCCTCACCCTACCTCCTACCTCCTCACCCTAACCCTACCTCCTACCCTACCTCCTCACCCTACCTCCTACCTCCTCACCCTAACCCTAACTCCTACCCTACCTCCTACCTCCTCTCCCTACCTCCTACCTCCTCCCCCTACCTCCTCACCCTACCTCCTACCTCCTCACCCTAACCCTACCTCCTACCCTACCTCCTCACCCTACCTCCTACCTCCTAACCCCAACCCCTAGCCCCTCCCCTAGCCCGAGGCTGTGTGCTGTACTAGTGGGTATTCCTCTGGTCCCCTGTGTGTTCTCCGTGTGCGTCCGGTGGATCCTGGCGTGTGGCCGGGGCCCCCAGCTGTGTGTTCCCAGGGTAAATCCCCGGCTCCCTCAAACACATTCCAGCTACACCCCGGTATCGGGCTCCGGGAGGGACGGCGGCCCCCTAGAGGGACAGCGGTCCGAAGGGGGACGAGGGCCCTGAGAGGGACAGGGGTCCCCAGGGGGACGAGGGCCCTGAAAGAGACACGGGGGCCCTAAGAGAGACAGGGACCCCTAGAGGGACTGGGGCCCCTAGAGGGATGGGGGGCCTGAGGGAGACGGGGGCCCCTAGAGGGACGGCGTGCCCCGAGAGAGACGGGGGCCCAGAGAGGGACGGGGGCCCTGAGAGGGACAGGGGGCCCTGAGAGGGACTGGGGCCCCTAGAGGGACGGGGCCCCTGAGAAGGATGGGGGCCCCTAGAGGGACGGGGGCCCCTAGAGGGACGGTGGCCCTGGGGCTCCGAGAGAGCCATTGCCCTAGAGGGACGGGGGCCCCGTGCCCTAATGGCGAAGGGGCCACAAAGGCCTCACCTGCTTCCCCTCTCCCAGGTGAGAGGAGGTGAGAGGGGGCCCTCAGGTGAGAGGAGGAGGAGGTCCCCAGGTGAACTGGCTGCAGCCACGCCCCCCCGCTCAGCAATCACAACAGAGAGAGAGAGATTCAGAGAGAGAGAGAGAGAGAGAGAGAGAGAGAGAGAGAGAGAGAGAGAGAGAGAGAGAGAGAGAGAGAGAGAGAGGCGGGCAGAAAAGAGGGAGGATGCCAGGTTCACACATCAATACCGCCGCCGCTATGCTAATGCTACGCTAACACCCCGCCGCGGCCTTGCGCTCCGCCCGGTGCCTTTGTCAGGGACAGGATGTTGTTGTAAGGTGATGCCCCTCACCCCCCCCCCCCCCCCCCCCTGCTCCCCCCCTCCTTCCCCCCTCCCGCTAGGATGAAACTCAAGCTATCACTGTGCCACATCAGCAGAGAGAGAGAGAGAGAGAGAGAGAGAGAGAGAGAGAGAGAGAGAGAGAGAGAGAGAGAGAGGTGGGATTTTGGTGTATGTGTGCATGCATGTTGTTTGTATGTGTGCATGCATGCATGTCGTGTGGTGTGTGTGTGTGTACCCAGTCTCTGTGTATGTGTGTGTGTGTGTGCGTGACCGTGTGTCTCTGTGTCTGTGTATGTCAGCAGCCGGAACACAGTGACAGTTTTACTGCTCTGCAGAGTATTTATAACCGCCAACCCTTCCAGAGCCTCCGAGCCACGGGGCCCTGGGCCCAACTGGCCCATCTCCCTGGGCTGGAGGCCCCTACACCATGTGGCCCCTACACCATGGGGCCCCTACACTATGGGGCCCCTACACTATGAGGCCCCTACAGTATGACGCCCCTACACCATGGGGCCCCTACACCATGAGGCCCCTACACCATGTGGCCCCTACACCATGTGGCCCCTACACCATGTGGCCCCTACACTATGAGGCCCCTACACCATGGGGCCCCTACACCATGGGGCCCCTACACCATGGGGCCCCTACACTATGACGCCCCTACACCATGGGGCCCCTACACCATGTGGCCCCTACACCATGTGGCCCCTACACCATGGGGCCCCTACACCATGGGGCCCCTACACTATGAGGCCCCTACACCATGTGGCCCCTACACCATGTGGCCCCTACACCATGCGGCCCCTACACTACGAGGCCCAGTGTTCACGTTAGCCGGCTATAGCCGAACATCGGCCGATTGCAAGCATGCATGGCCGGTATAATAAAATGTAAACGGCCCACATGTCCGAGAAAAATAAAAAGAAGTTTGCATTTATGTATGAATTAATCAGTAGCATATGAAAGCCAGTAGCGGTTCCTGGCCGAGCTCACCAGGGAGGCAAAAACGAACGCGCATTCATGAACGCGCGCAGTGCACCCGCACATGCATGTCTATTCTAAAGCATAGGACTACACAAATAAAAGAAAAAACATACTCGCGTGACGCGTTGTTTGGAGGCTAAACGCGACGTAAAAAACGCGCAGGTTGAGGTTTTCCCGGAACGAGGCTTTTCTCTCCAGAACAGGATTAAGACATCTATCAGAAACCGCCTAGCTGAGGAAAAGGTGCAAGGCTGATGCGCATATCGAGCCTTGGGCCGGGGTTGAAAGACTTCAACTTTTCGCGAGCAGCGGAGCACTTCCATGCCATGAAGTTGCGCCGAAAGTAGCCTGCAAGAATTGCAATTATCGAATTAATAATTTTTTACCCGTTTACCATTTTTGCAGAGAATGGCTCTTATGTTTTTTTGCCTAGGCTAATTTAATAAATGGCATTTATTGAAGCAATTTAGTTTGCGTCGTTTGTCGTTTAAATGTGGACTCTTGGTGATTATTTAATTATTAGTGAATAACGTCCGGAAGATATCCAAACGTCCGATATTCTTGAATAGTGTCGGACATTTGTCCGCCCAAGAAAAAGTCTAGCGTGAACCCTGATGAGGCCCCTACACTATGAGGCCCCTACACCATGGGGCCCCTACACTATGTGGCCCCTACACCATGTGGCCCCTACACCATGGGGCTCCTACACACTGAGGCTCCCAGACCATGAGGCTTAAGGGCCCTTACCACACAGGAAACCACACGTAATGTAACTCTCCAATATTCTGTCAATCTCCTATTCGGGCCACTCAAATCTCCGTGTCTGCCTATGTGTGTGCGTGTGTGTATGTGTGCGTGTGTGGGTATGTGTGTGTGTGTGTGTGTGTGTGTGTGTGTGTGTGTGTGTGTGTGTGTGTGTGTGTGTGTGTGTGTGTGTGTGTGTGTGTGCTGCAGTGACAGCAGGTTAGCATGCTAGTGGTTGATGGTCATCTGGTGCTAAGTGTGTTTAACACGGAGAGGAAGAGGAGGAGGAGGAGGAGGAGGAAAGAGGATATTTAAGGCTGTGGTCCAGACCCTGAATAGCTTCACTTTCACAGCTACCAGTACACTTCTCTGTGCATGTGTGTGTGTGTGTGTGTGTGTGTGTGTGTGTGTGTGTGTGTGTGTGTGTGTGTGTGTGTGTGTGTGTGTGTGTGTGTGTGCGATCTCGTTCAAGTTTCTGTCGACTGTCCTGTTCAAGAGGCTACTTCCACTAATTCATGCCCCACTGCCTCGGCCTCAGTCTGTACATGCACACACACTAACGCACACACACTCACGCACAAACAGGCATGTACACACAGGCACACACACGCACACAGATACAGACACACAAACAGGCACGCACACACACAGGCACACACATGCAAACACACACACACAGGCACACACCCACACACACATAATAACATTCACACACACTAACGCACACACACTCACGACAAACAGGCATGCACACACAGGCACACACACGCACACAGATACAGACACACAAACAGGCACGCACACACACAAGGCACACATGCAAACACACAAACAGGCACACACAGGCACACACACACACACATACTAACATGCACACACGTACACCCACACACAGGCACACACACACACACACACACACGTCCCAAAGAAAATTACTTCCTCTTCTTTTTTGGTTGTTTCATCGTGGGCCCAAGGTCCTCCATCAGGAGTCAACTGCTTCTCCAGCCCTGCCGCGGCTAAGCTAGTATCCATGCTACCACAGCCTTCTCACAGGGAATGTGGCAATTCTATGCTATCCTTTTCACAGGGAGTGTAGCGATGCTAGACTGACCTTCTCACAGGGAATGTAGCGATGCTAGGCTATCCTTCCCACTGGGATTGTAGCCATGCTAGGCTTGCCTTCTTAAAGGGATCGTAGCCATGCTAGGCTAGTATTCTAGTCTAGACCCAAAAAAGAAAGTGCTAAGCTAGCCTTCTGAGAGGGAATAAAGTGGTGCTAGGCTAGCCTCTCTGGGGGAATGCAGCGCTGCTAGGCTAGCCTCACTGGGGGAATGAAGCACTGGTAGGCTAGCCTTTCCAGGGGAATGTAGCGCTGCTAGGATAGCCTCTCTGGGGGAATGAAGCACTGGTAGGCTAGCCTTTCCAGGGGAATGTAGCGACGCTAGGCTAGCCTCTCTGGGGGAATGTAGCGGTGCTAGGCTAGCCTCTCTGGGGGAATGCAGCGCTACTATGCTAGGCTCTCTGGGGGAATGAAGCACTGGTAGGCTAGCCTTTCCAGGGGGATGTAGCGACGCTAGGCTAGCCTTTCCAGGGGAATGTAGCCGTGCTAGGCTAGCCTCTCTGGGGAAATGAAGCACTGGTAGGCTAGCCTTCCCAGGGGAATGCAGCGATGCTAGGCTAGCCTTTCCAGGGGAATGTAGCACTACTAGGCTAGCCTCTCTGGGGGAATGTAGCGGTGCTAGGCTAGCCTCTCTGGGGCATTGTGGCGGTAACTCATCCCTGACAGCCATATGGTAGACTGCTCTGTTCTGCTGAAGCTGGAGACCAGAGAGCAGAGAGCAGAGAAATGTACTGACAGCCCCGTTCTGCTATCTTAATAAGAACAGCACACAAGAAACACACGCACACTGAGACGCACACACACACACACACCGACATAATAGCACACACATGCGCACACACACATAACCCCCCCCCCCCCACACACACACACACACAAGAGCACACATACAAAACCAAACACACACATCCATACACAAAGTTCAGCAGCAACACTTAAAATACCCCCCCACACACACACACACACACATAGATTGCGTTATCTCAAGTGTCCGACATACACACTCTGTTAAAGACTCAAGCTACTGAACACTTAATCACACAGAACCTGTACTGTACGTTTATGTAAGGATGTGTGTGTGGGGAAACACAGGATGGATAATTGCAGAGATTATTGAAGGTAAACTCTGTGGCTGCTGTGTCACCGAATCTCCTGCTGCCGTAATAACTGTAATATATAGGGGGGGGGGGGGGGGAAGAGAGAGAACTATCTGCTTGTCAACTGGCAATTTTGCCACCTTGATTTTAAGAGGGGATTCTTTTTATTGTCTTTACAAGGTATTTGCTCCCAGCATGTGATACTGACATAAAGATATTTCCATCATGACTGCTTTTACCACATCAAGAACAGAACTTCTTTTCTATGTGTCCACGGAAACACATCAACTCGTTCATGTGCTTTACTTACACCGATACGATATCAACAAATCCAACTGATTCAATTCAGGGGGACTAACTTAATGTTGACTTTATCGTCAGGATTATTGTGTGCATGAACACTGATGAGTACAACAACACCAACCACCCTGGAAGAAGTAAAGATACAATAACCTTCTATTCGTTAGAAAACTTGTCAGAAGACTTAAAATAACACACACTGACACACACACACACACACACACACACACACACACACACACACACACACACACTCACACACTTTCGCGAACACACCCACACGTACAAAGAATCACACACTTACACACAGGCACACACACACACACACAAACCCAAAAACACACACACAAACAGGCAAACACAGACACAAACAAAAAAACAGGCACACACACACACCTGCATCCACAGGCACACACACACACACAAACACACACACACGTCCAAAAGAAAGTATGTTAAGGGTAACTTTATGCATGACTTTATCTTCAGAATTATTTTGCGCTACATGAATACTGAGAACCACAACACCAGCATCAACCCTATGATTAAAGCTCCAATATCCCTCCATCTCTTAAGACGCTTGTCAGAAGACTTAGACTCAGGACCTCGCGTTCTACCTCTATCTGTTAGAACGCCTGTGAGCATCCAATGTTGATTTTGTTGTTAGCCAGGGGTCGTGTGAGAGTCACATGGGCCAGCTCAGCTCTTCTTGAGGTTAAACATGTGCTGGCGCCAGGTCAGGAGGGGGGCGGGGGGGTACCTGTAAATCACAGAGCTATAAACGCCACAACGCATTCCTCCAGCCCCGAGAGGGGCACAGAGCCAGCCTCTCCCCAGAGACAGGGCTCCACGCTCGGGGCGTCCGTGCCGAGCGAGCACCCTGGTCCCAGCGGCCTGAAGCGGGCCGAGGGGAATTCCAGCGGGCGAGGCCTCTGCATGACAAAGCCCTCCTCCCCGGAGATTAATATGAGACCTTGACATGAAAGGGTCCCTCACATAAAGCCCAGGTGTACCGGGCTCAGGGCTTGGTGCTCTGTGGCAGCCTGCGGCCTGGGAAGAGACTCTGAGCGCTCCGCTCAACTACCTCAGCTGGTCGCCTGGTACCGCCATCGCAAAGAGCAAACAGAGATCGATCATCACAGTCACACCTCTCCTCTGTTTCGGCCCCGCAGTGGAGGAACGAGCTCCCTGCCAACGTCAGGACCGCAGAGACACTCACCGGCTTCCACAAAAGACTCAGGACTCACTTGTTAAGAGACCCCCCCCCGGCCCTTACTCACTTATTGTATGTTGTTGTCCTGAAACGTTCTTTATACAGGGAATGGGTTAACCTAGGGATTGTTATTGCTTGCCACTTGGTTCTGTGAACATCCTTACTGTACCAACGGAGATATATTGTTGTTTCTCTTTCTTCTGACAAATGTACTTATTGTAAGTCGCTTTGAGTGAAAGAGGAACATGAGTTTACGCTCAGTTCTCTGTCGCCCGACAGGAAGTGAGTGTTCCCCGCGACGCAGACCGACATGGCGGACGTGTTCCACCGGGAACGCCGTCGGTTCCAAACCCCAAGTCGGAGCATCGCAGCGTTCCAGCGGAGGGAGAGAGAGGCCCACAGAAGGGGAGCGAGCACAACCCAAACCGACAGGAAATTAACGATTAAATACGCGGTCTGACTCGATGATAAACGGGCCTAATTAACAGAGCTATTTGCAGATCCAGATTTCCTATCCTTAGGCCACGACGTCTGCAGTTCTCCAGCACACACCAGCAACCACAAATACTTCCCCCCCCCCACCAAATGACAGTGTGTCTCCAGGCAGCCCAGACCATAATGACACGCTCGCAACGGAAAGGCAGATTCCGTCCCGGGAGCCACGGGCCTCCCCGCATGTTACATGCGTGCTCGCCGGGCGCCATGTGCGCGGCCACGCCGCCGCGCCGCAACGCGCTCCGCATGTTGTCATTACCGGGGCCCCGCCCGGCCCCGGGCACCTGGAGCAGGCTCCCTTTGAAGGGCCCGCTGCCTGTCACTCACCCTGTCACTCAGACGCTCTGTGAAGCTCCGCTCGGGGAAGGGCGTGGCCCTTGCGACTCGCGATGCATTCTGGGACGTTGGTCAGCGGTGAGATGTGGATATGAAACATGGGAAAAGGTTCAATGCTGTTTTTGAGCGCCGATGCCAACATTTGCAGACGCAATCAAAGCAGAAGCACGTTGACATGAAGTCGTGAGCGTGGCGCAGCAGACACGCTGAACAGAGGGCCCTAACAACCCCACCCCCCACGGCTTCATACAGCCCTTAATTGGTCGCCCCCCCTCTCCCCCCCTCCTCCTCTTCGTGGTGTTTATTCACTAATTGGACCACTTCCTGAGAGGCAGACCAACACAGAGGAATGCATGGCGACCGGCCACTCAGACAGACCAGCGTCAGTCTGCTGCTGCTGGGGGGGTTGGTGGTGGGGGGAGTGAGGGTGGGGGCGGGTGCGAGGGCAGGGGTGGGGATGGTGGAGGTCTGGGTAGTGGGGTTCGGTGACGGTCGGGGAGGTGGTGTAGGTGGGGGTACACTGAGGTGAGGTTTAGTGATGGGGGAGGGTCTTAATAATTTGCTGCTCTGTAAAACCCATCTCACACACGTCCCCTGCCCGTCACACGTCTCCTGCCCGTCACACGTCCCCTGTCCGTGTCCGTCACATGTCACCTGTCCGTCACACGTCCCCTGTTCGTCACACGGCTCCCCTGTCCGTCACACGTCTCTCAAGTCTGTCACATGTCTCCTGTCGGTCACACGTCTCCTGTCCGTCACACGGCGGACCTTGGGGTTCAGACTGCGAGCAACGCACAGCTGGCCCAGGTTTCCTCGACCACGCGGGTGGGGAGGTTTATCGGAAGAGGTGGAGATAGGGTGAATGCGTTTAAGCCATGGAGCTGACAGCTGCTATGGTACTACTAGGGTTTGCGTTGGTTTTCATCCCTCTCTCTCTCTCTCTCTCTCTCTCTCTCTCTCTCTCTCTCTCTCTCTCTCTCTCTCTCTCTCTCTCTCTCTCTCTCTCTCTCTCTCTCTCTCTCTCTCTCTCTCTCTTACTCTCCCTCTCTTTGATGTTCATGCTCCTTTGAAGTGGAGCTCCACGATGTATTGGTCTCTTCCTGAGGTGAGGAGGTGAACCCCCACAGCATTTAGGACGACCTAGGGGCAGCTAAGGGAAGCCAGATGAGACCCACACACATGTGTTTGTGTGTGTGTGCGTGTGTGTATGTGTGTGTTCATGTGTGCATGTGTGTGTGCGTGAGAGTATGAGTGTGTATGTGTGAGTGTGTGTGTGTGTGTGTGTGTGTGTATGTGTGTGTGTGTGTGTGCACGTGCGTGTGTGTGTTTTTAGGTATGGATGGGAAGATCCCTGGGAATCATGACGAAGATGAAGACGATGATGAAGCTGAACTCTTCCCACACTGGAAACAATACCCCCCCCCCCCCGCGCGCTTCTTCCCAGATCATTGAAAACTTCCGCACACTTCCAGAAATTGTTTGTTGTTGGTTTGGTCTGGTTGTCACGGCGACCAGAGGCTGCGTCTGAGACACAGCATGGCTATGGCGTTGGGACTGGGCCAGCCCATCTGGATCAGGCCTCCAGCTTCAGGCCTGGAGGTCCAAGCATCGCAGAGCTCTGGAACCATCTACACTTCTACTGCTCTCATTATGGATCAATACAGATGGTTTTCGTTTCTCTATTTTGAGGAGTTTAATTGGACAATGAAATAGTTCTTGTGATCACGTACTTTCTGCAGTGACCCCCTGATTTCCCGAACGGGAAATCAGAAAGGGCCAGAGACTGGGCTCTGAACATGGAAGACTTCAGTACATGACACCTGGGACTAGAACTGTTGTTTAGGGTTAGGGTTAGAGACTGGGCTCTGAACATGGAAGACTTCAGTACACGACACCTGGGACTAGAACTCACTGCTGTCATTTAGTTTTCCATTGCGTCCCACACTGAACTCTAGTAATGACTAGCCTGTGTTTTCTGCTTCACACACAACAGTCTGGGATTAATAAAGAACATCTGATCTCATCAGCTTCTAAATAAATCATACAGGGTTCACAGACGGGTAGGAAGAGTGTGAGAGGAGGGAAGAGGAGAAGGAGAGATAGAGGGAGGGAGGAGGAGGAGGAGGAGGAGGAGGAGGAGGAGGAGGAGGAGGAGAAGGAGGAGGAGGAGGAGGAGGAGGCGGAGAGATGGAGGGAGAGAGGAGAAGGGAAGGTGAGAGGCGAGAGGAGAACGAGGGAGGAGAGGGGAACAAGGGAGGAGTGAAGAGCAGAAGGAGATAGTAGAGAGGGAGGGAAGGGAGAGGAGGAAGAGAGGAGAATGAGGGAAGGGTGAAGCAGGAGTAGAGAGTAGAGAGGGAGGGATGGAGGGAGGGAGGAGGAGGGATGAGTAAGATAGGTTGGTGTCCACCTGGACATGGATGGGGGGGGGGGGGGGGCTAGAGTAAACAGATGAAGGAGGAGAGGAGAGGAAGAGATGGATGAGGGGGATCCTATCAGCTGTCCTGAAGCCCAGCCGACATCAGAGAGACTCAGACCCCCCCGACTTCCTGCCCTATCTGAGCCCGGCCCAGACCCTCCAGCCACTCACGCCAACGGGGTCGTCAGGGGTCAGGAGGGGTCAGTGGAGGTCAACAGAGCGTTGTGTAATCAAGGCCCGAGGAACCAGACTCTGGAAGTGACGCAACTCAGAGAGAAGGGCGACTGCAGCAGGCTAACATTGATATAGTGTTATCCTCATCATCATCCTCATCGTCATCCGCTTATCCGGGGTCGTGTCGCGGGG
>NC_044057.1:11950289-11959905 GCF_902167405.1 Gadus morhua
AGAGGGGTGTGGGGGGGAGGGGGGAGGCTATGTCTAGGTGAACTCTGAACAAGTGTCTTTTTAATCTATCCATTTATCTATCCATCCCTCCATCCATCAAGGTAACAATCTATCGCTCTAATTATTGATCATCCGTCCATTCACGTATCCTCCATCATCCAACCTTCACCCCTCCTTCCCCCACCCTACCCTCCCCCCTCCCAGCACTGCACTGCAAATGCCCGGACAAAATGGCCGCCCCCGCATCCAGCAGAACATTGAGTCCGAGTACATGTGTCACCAGCCGCCTCTATAAATATACACACGGCGGGCCCAGCCCACAGAACAGCCCACAAGAAAGAGGGCCCTGTGCAGCGACCGAGGAAGCAGGAGGCCTCCAATCAGCCGGCCCGCACCAGAACACATGTTAGCCGTGTTATGGTTAGAATTAGCATCCTGGCTTAGCGGCGGATGTGGGCTCCAGCCCCCTCGGCCTTTAGGGCTCAATCAAGTCCATCTAAAATTAGCAGGCAGGCGAGTTTGCTCTCTCTCTCTCTCTCTCTCTCTCTCTCTCTCTCTCTCTCTCTCTCTCTCTCTCTCTCTCTCTCTCTCTCTCTCTCTCTCTCTCTCTCTCTCTCTCTCTCTCTCTCTCTCTCTCTCTCTCTCTCTCTCTCTCTCTCTCTCTCTCTCTCTCTCTCTCGTAATGACAGGTGTGTTCTCTGGCCAATGGGGAGAGAGTGCTGAAGGACATGGACAGATCCGCCTCCTCCACATGCAGTGCGCGTGTGTCGTCGGTTTGCCAGCGCGGCCGCACCAGAACTCACAAAGAAAACAAACTACAGAAAACCAACGTTCAAATATTCAGATCTCAAACAAATGTAAACTGAGACGACTAATTCACTGAAACAGGAGCCCTGAGAGACGGCCTGCCCCCCTGTGGTGTGCCGGTCCGCATCATGGAACAGTTCAGAGGACCTGCCCAGTGGTATCTCTATCCCAGCCCCCCCTTAAATTTTGGGCATTTAGGGCATTTAGCAGACGCTTTTAGCCAAAGCGACATACAATAAGTCCATTTGTCAGGAGAAACAACTATATATCTCTGTCGGCACAGTAAGGATGTTTGTAGAACCAAGTGCCAAGCACTAACAATCACTAGATTAACCCATTCCCCGTATACAACCAAGATAACTAGGATAAGATGCTACAAAATGCTAACTACTAAAGATAGCTAGGATAAAATGCTACACAATGCTAATTACTAAGTGCCAGGACGTAAAACATACAATAAGTGCATAAGAGGGGTGGGTGGGGGGGGGGGGGGGGGGGGGGGGGAAGCTATGCAGAGTCCAGGTGAACTCTGAACCAGTGAGTCTTGAGTCTTCTGCGGAAGCTGGTGGTTCCGCTGGCCTCACGCTGGAGGTTGTGGAGCTGGCAAGTCTCTGGTCTCCCAGGAGCGGCCCGGCCCCTAGCCTGTAACCTGCCAGAGCTGGCTGCTCCTGAGAGACGTGTAGAGGGAGGCAAACAGAGCGGCTCTGAGGCCCGGGCCCCTGACCGGCGGGGCCGCCTGGATCAACATGTAGCGCACATCCTAGCCCGCGGCCAACAGTTGATCCTTCAGCAGCTGCTGCTGCACACACACAAAGCCCGCTTTCTGCTCCGAGAGAGAGCCTCTGATTGGTCGGTTCCTCTGCTTTCTGCTCCGAGAGAGAGCCTCTGATTGGTTGGTTCCTCTGGTTTCTGGTCCGAGAGAGAGCCTCTGATTGGTCGGTTCCTCTGGTTTCTGGCCTGAGAGAGAGCCTCCTGATTGGGTGCTTCCTCTGCTTGCTGCTCCTGGAGAGAGCTTTCTGATTGGTGTGTTCCTCTGCTTTCTGCTTCCTGATTGGTCGTTTAGTTGGTTCCTCTGCCTCCTGCTTCCTGATTGCTTGGCTCCACTGCTGTCTTCTCCTGGTCCTGGAAGAGAACCTCCCGATTGATGGGTTCCTCTGCAAGCTGCTCCTGCAGAGAGCTTCCTGATTGGTCGGTTCTTCTGCTTCCTGATTGGTTGGTTCCTCTGCTTTCTGATAATCTAGAGAGCCTCCTGATTGGTTGGTTCCTCTGCTTGCTGCTTCCTGATTGGTTGGTTCTTCTGCTAGCTGCTCCTGCAGAGAGCTTCCTGTTGGGTTCCTCTGTTCGGTTCGAGGAGGGAGCCTGAGTCGAGCCGTGACAGCAGATCTCCCAGCGTGGAGACGGGACGTAAAGTGGAGGTCGGGCCTTGGCAGGGGAAGCCCCCCCATCCATCACGGGCCGCGAACAAAGACCCGCGCCGAGGCGCAGAGCGGAGGGGAAAACTCTGGGCAGCCTCGTCTCTGTCACAGGATGCTCACAAATTAAGATGGCTGCCCCTGACACGGAGGAGGAGAGAGGGCCGGGGGAAGGGGCTTGATGAATGGGTTTCGCTGCGCTATCCTGTTTTGTACATTTCCAGGAGTCCAAGGTGTAGGGCACAGGAAGAAAGGCGAGTCGGGCCGCGAGACGAGACGCACGGCCTGGAGAAGACATTAGGAGGAGGAGAGGGGAAGCGACAAGTTCCAAGTCCTTTCCTCTCCTCCTTCCCCCTCTTCTCTCCATTAGAGAGAGGGGGGGGGGGGGGGGGGGAGCATAGGTGGGGAGGAAGACACACTTCGGAGACATCTGGTAGCCGAGCTTAGACAGATGGAAAAGTGAGGAGCTGCATGGAAGTGTGTGTGTGTGCGTGGGTGTGTCTCACTGCGAGCACACATCTGATTGTGGTTCTGTGTGTGTGAGTGTGTGAGTGTGTGTGTTTGCCAACTCTGAGCCTCGACACACCATGTGGACCGAGGGTCAGGGGGTCCAGAGAGCGCTGACGCTACCTAGCATGAACCAGGCCCCGGCTAGGAGGAGAGGCTAGGAGGCAGGATAGGAGGTAGGCTAGGAGGCAGAGAGGCTAGGAGACAGGCTAGGAGGCACGCTAGGAGGCAGAGAAGCTAGGAGGCAGAAAGGCTAGGAGACAGGCTAGGAGGCTGGCTAGGAGGCAGAGAGCTAGGAGGCAGGCTAGGAGGCAGGCTAGGAGGTAGAGAGATAGGAGGCAGGCTTGGAGGCAGGCTAGGAGGCAGAGAGCTAGGAGGCAGAGAGGCTAGGAGTCAGGCTAGGAGTCAGGATAGGAGGCAGAGAGCTAGGAGGCACAGAGCTAGGAGGCACAGAGGCTAGGAGGCACAGAGGCTAGGAGGCAGAAAGGCTAGGAGACAGAGAGCTAGGAGGCAGAGAGCTAGGAGGCAGAGAGCTAGGAGGCAGAGAGGCAGCATGTAACCAGCCCAGACTAGGAGGGAGGGAGGGGAGAGAGAGAGAGAGAGAGAGAGAGAGAGAGAGAGAGAGAGAGAGAGAGAGAGAGAGAGAGAGAGAGAGAGAGAGAGAGAGAGAGAGAGAGAGAGAGAGAGAGAGAGAGAGAGAGAGAGAGAGAGAGAGAGAGAGAGAGAGAGAGAGACACCAGTCTAGTGTGGGCTGGCAGAGCGGATTCTGCTCCTCAGGTGCTCCTCCGTCCCGCGGGTTAACCACTAAGCGCTGCTGGAGAACACATCCTCCTGCAGCCTGGCAGCGCTCCACACCGCACACTCCCCCCCGGGGAGTCACAGCAGGAAGCTCCACACTCCCCTCCGGGGGAGACACAACCTGATCTGATGAACGGTTAGACACACAGGGCCCTCTGCACAACACACACACACACACACACGCAAACACACACACACACACACAAACATACACATACAGATACACACGCACGCAGACACACACACGCATACAGATACACACACACAAATGCATACGGACAAACACACACACACACACACACACACAGGCTTACACACATACAGACTCAAATGTATGCAACCACCCAAACAAAAGTACTCCCCCACACACACACAAACACACAGATATCAGACACAGAGATCCGTTCCTGTATTCCGCCTTTTCCTGACTGTCACAGAGACATTAGCGAGAGCAGAGAGAGGGGCGAGAGAGAGAAGAGAGAGGGACGAGAGAGACGAGAGGGACGAGAGAGACGAGAGGGACGAGAGAGAGCAGAGAGGGACGAAAGAGAGAAGAGAGGGACGAGAGAGAGCAGAGAGGGACGAGAGAGAGCAGAGAGAGGGACGAGAGAGGGACGAGCGAGAGCAGAGAGGGACGAGAGAGAGAAGAGAGAAGGACGAGAGAGAGTAGAGAGGGACGAGAGACGGACGAGAGAGGGACGAGAGAGAGCAGAGAGGGAAAGGAGAGAGACGAGAGAGAGAAGAGAGAGGGACGAGAGAGAGACGAGAGAGGGACGAGAGAGGAAAGAGAGAGGGACGAGAGGGACGAGAGAGAGAAGAGAGAGGGACGAGAGAGGGACGAGAGAGGGACGAGAGAGGGACGAGAGAGGGACGAGAGAGGGACGGCATGTGTGTCGTGCGGTCTCTCCAAACACACACGCTGGCTCCGTTGGAATGTGCGTTGGCCAACAGCGAACACACGAGCCAGCTTCTCCTGAGAAAGTCAAATCGATGCAATCTGCCGAGCATGCAGCTTTTAATTAGTGGCTTCCGCCCGCTGACAGCCTCCCCTCCGCTTCCCCTCTGAGTCTGGGCTCGACCAATCGGACGCGCCGCAGTCAGGCGGCGTTGTTTGTCTTGAGAGAAACCCAACACCGTAATCAAGGGCCGGCCGGAGGCTGTGGAGGGCCTCTCCGGGCCCCGGGCCGGGCCCCGCTGTGTTTAGGGGCCGCATGTGGCTCAGGAGGTAGGGCGGGTTGGCTGGTAATCGGACGGTTGCTAGTTCGATCCGCGACTCCTCCTAAACTTGAGTGTCGAGGTGTCCCTGAGCAAGACTGGATTATCCCATTCCCCGTATTCAACAAAGATTGCTAGGATAAGATGCTACTCAATACTATTTGTAAGTGCCATGACGTACAACATACAATAAGTGCGTAAGATGGGGGGGGTATAGGGGGGCAAGGGGACAGCCTATGCAGAGTCCAGGTGAACTCTGAACAGGAGAGTCTTTAGTGGAATCTGGTGAGCGACACTGCGGTCCTCGGCAGGGAGCTTCTTCAACCAGACATACACAAGTTATAGTTACACAGAATCATGTCTGCATCGCTGCATCGCAAGACGTCTCAGTCTATCTCTTTACAGAAGCACTATAGCGATATAATATACATTTATGTATTTATATACATTGAATGTCTTGAAGGACTTGTGTATAGCTATCTAAGTATTTATCCTAAATGGCCGAGAAACTTCCTCCTGACTTCCACCCAAAGCCTTCTGGGAGATCGCTCTGAGCCAGAGAGGCCAGGGGCTCTCAGAGTTTGTCAGCTCTGGATAAATACATCCGCCGCCAGAGAGCTTTATGCAGAAATGCAAATAATCAATTAAAGTGTCTGGCTGGGGGCCAGGGGGCTATGACAAACAGCTGCCATGACGGGTCAGTTCTCAAACACAACTTTATCGCCACGCGCGAGATGGACCAGAACAAACGTTAAGATGATTAAGAAGCAGCTCAGAGGTTGTGCCCGGAGAGACAGAGAGGGAGAGAGAGAGAGAGACGGAGAGAGAGAGAGAGAGAGAGAGGGAGAGAGATTCCTGTTAACCAACAGCACCCGCCACACCCCAGGGTGAAGGCGGGGGTCAGACCCATGTTAATACATACATGTGGTCTGGTCAGAGAGTGAATCAAACTGTGTCTCTGTGGCCGCTGTCACTCATATCTCCTGCTCCATATCTCATATCTCCCTCAGCCCCGGGACCAGGAACTGGGACCCTGCTGGTCCCAGCTGGTCCTTCTAGCTAGAGGGAGGGGAACCAGTTAAGGGGAGGGTTGATAAGCTGCTAAGGAGTGTTTAAGAGGTAGGTGTGTTTAAGGGCTGGTTAAGAGAAGGCTGGAGAGTGTTAAAGGGGTAGGTGTGTTTAAGGGATGGTTAAGGGTAGGGGGCAGGCTAAAGGCAGTGTTTATGGCTGGTAAGGGGGTGTTTAAGGGCTGGTTAAGGGAGGGGGGGTAGTTAGGGGTATGTGAGGTGCATAAGGGAAGGGGGTTAAGGGGTAGCTCTTCCAAGGGTAAAGAGACTTCCTGAGAGCATTCCACGGTGGTCTCCCGAAGCTCGGGGACGAGTCGACGCACGCAGGAAGGCTCTGCCAGGTAACACACAAAGAGATCCCATCTCCTCCTCCTCCTCCTACCCTCCCTCCTCTCTCTCTCCTCCCTCCCTCTCTCTACACACACACATCCCGCCACATCTTTCCTCACCCTTCATGGCTGCCAGAAAAGGGGAATATGTAAATAGATATTCATTGAGAGAGAGAGAGAGAGAGAGAGAGAGAGAGAGAGAGAGAGAGAGAGAGAGAGAGAGAGAGAGAGAGAGAGAGAGAGAGAGAGAGAGAGAGAGAGAGAGAGAGAGAGAGAGAGAGAGAGAACGAGAGACAGAGAGAGAGACAGAGAGAGAGAATGAGAGACAGAGAGAGAGACAGAGACAGAGAGAGAGATATCTCAGTAGAACCAGCGGCCCTGGTAGTGTGTACTAGTCCTCCCCAGACCAGTCCTGTGGTTTCCTGTGTTGTTCTGCTCCTTAAGTCTCCCTCTAATGTCCTGAGGTCTGGGGGGGGGGGGGGGGGGACTGAGGTGTTCAGAGATGAACACGCGTGCAACCTGACCCTGATACAGCCCCTCAAGTGATACTATCCTGGGGGGCCACACACACACACACACACACACACACACACACACACACACACACACACACACACACACACACACACACACACACACACACACACACACACACACACACACACACACACACACACTAAAATAAATACAGAAACAGAAACACACACACACACTAAATACAGAACCACAAACACACATACAAACACACATCAATTCAGAAACCCCCACGTGCACAAGCAGTCAAGCACCAACACACGCATTGCAGTACACACAAAAAGAGGAGCTAGCAATGAGTGTAGGAGCGTGGCGGCTAACAGAGGAGCTAGCTCTGAGGGTAGCAGAGTGGGGGCTAGTAGAGGAGCTAGCTCAGAGGGGGGAGTGTAGCAGCGTAGAGGCTAACAGAGGAGCTAGCTCTGAGTGCAGCAGCGTGGCGGCTAACAGAGAAGATAGCTCTGAGGGCAGCAGAGTGGTGGCTAACAGAGGAGCTAGCTCTGAGGGTAGCAGAATGGCGGCTAACAGAGGAGCTAGCTCTGAGGGTAGCATAGTGGCGGCTAACAGAGGAGCTAGCTCTGAGTGCAGCAGTGTGGCGGCTAACAGAGGAGCTAGCTCTGAGTGCAGTAGCGTGGCGGCTAAAAGAGGAGCTAGCAATGAGTGTAGCAGCGTGGCGGCTAACAGAGGAGCTCTCTCTTAGGGCAGCAGAGTGGAGGGTTTACAGACAAGCTAGCTCTGAGGGGAGAGTGTAGCAGCGTGGCGCCTAACAGAGGAGCTAGCTCTGAGTGCAGCAGCGTGGCGGCTAACAGAGGAGCTCGCTCCGAGGGGAGGGGGCGGCGTGATAGCGTGCGGCTAAAGATAACACAGACAGCAGCCTAGCATCAGGCATGCAGGCGGTGCTGCCCTGCAGTCAGAGCCAGAACTAATCCTTTAAGACACTGCCCCTCATGCCCACATCAGCAGCACACACAGACACACGCTCACCCGGCACAGAGCCACAAGGGCCCTGCTAACCTCTGCTAGCCTCTGTTAACCTCCGCCAGCCTCCATCAGCTACCTCCACTAGAGGCTAATGGAGGCTAACAGATGCTAACAGAAGCAAGCAGGCCCCTTGTGTCTCTGTTAGCCTCCGTCAGCTACCTCCACTGGAGGAAGAGGTCAGATAGAGTGTTCCTCGGAGGCGTCCAGGGCAGCAACATGCCCGGACCCCCTCCTCCAAACCACCACTTTAAACAATAGTTCATATTCAAACTCAGAACACTTTATTACCCAGATGACAAGACAAGGAACGACAGACACAAACCAGCAATGGCAAATGGACTGCATGTCTACAGCACTTTTCTAACCAGTGGCCACTCAGAGCGCTTTACAGTACTGCCTCACATTCACCACTTCATAAGGGGGGAGGCTATGCAGAATCCAGGTGAACTCTGAACAGGCAAAACTTGAGTCTTTGGCGGAAACTGGGGAGCGACTCCGACTGATTTACTGATTCACCGGAACATTTGTCTGGCACTGAATCACTAGCACCAGAACAATGTTACAAGTTACACTTAGCAGGTGCCGTAGAGCGCCCCCTAAGGCCTGGGTAGAACAATGCATACTATTGACTGTCCATTGCATACGTAACAGCCGGTTCCTGGTCTCCTGGAGATCTGAGCGGCGCTACGCCCTGGAAGATTACCTCCCGGACCACTTAGCCGTGCCCTGGTGTAACGGATGGCCTGTCACTCTGGGGGCGGGGCAGCCAACGCAGGAGAAAGCACCTGATTCCCACCGATAGCACGGTTAGCATACCTTAGCATGCTGGAGTGTTTACAGAGAGGCCGGCTAACTAGCGTCTGGCGGAATTAGACGGTGATTACAATTAGCGTAGCCCCGGCTAGCTTGCTAAACACTGTCAGATGTGGCGGGGCTGGAGGCTAGCCGCTCAGACGTTGTGTCTGAACCCACGTCTGATCCACAGGACTATCTGGCTACGAATCTGTCCAGCTGTCCGTCTGCCCGTCCGTCTGTCCATCTTTCTATCCATATATGGATCTGTCAGTCTGTCTGTCTGTCTGTCTGTCTGTCTGTCTGTCTGTCTGTCTGTCTGTCTAACTGCCTGCCTGTCTGTCTGTCTGTGAATCCATCTTTCTCTGGATCTGCCTACCTGCCCGCCGGCCTGTCTCTCTGTCTGTCCATCTACTCCTCCGTTCTATTGTTTATGATTCTGCTCAGAGCTCGGATTAGAGAGAAATGGAAAAATAATAAAGCGATAGAGAGAAGGATGGAGAGAAGGATAGAGAGAAGGAAGGAGAGAGCTGTGGAGAGAACAACATGAGAGGGAGGTAGAGAGAGATAGAACGGAGTGATAGCAGCGATGGAGAGAGGGATAGCGATGGAGAGAGTGTGGGGTCACTTGGTGAGCTGCTATTGCGGCGCGGTCGTCCATGCAGAGGGTAATTGGCGTGAGTTGGAGGAAGTGTTGGTACACTGAGAAGATAGAAGCCATGTTTCTTTGCCAGACCTCTGATTGGGCCGAGGGAAAAGGACCTTTGAGTTCGTCAAGACAAAAGCTGCCTGTAATTATCTCCACGGCGACCGTGGCTGGGACCACGTACCGAGTAGCGTAGCACGCAGCCCCGACAGAGCGGGACGCACTGATCTCAGGTCAGGTCACCTTCATGTGCAGAGCCCTACATCACAGCTTAAGCCCAGACAGAGCAGGAACACACTGGTCTCAGGTCAGATCACGTCTCCATCACAGCTGCAGCCCCTACAGGCTCCACAGGTCCAAGTTGCACAACAACCCCCCCCCCCCCCCCTCCGAAGTGAGGGGAAACGAGGGAGTTTCACGTGACTTCAGTTCGAGGGGACTTCACGATAAAAAATAGGAGTTCTTTGGCAGCCATTTTAGATAGAACAAACAGAGAGAATGCCTACGCAGAGGGGCGTGGTTCCTCTCACT
>NC_044057.1:11960005-12102505 GCF_902167405.1 Gadus morhua
GTGTAGTGTGTGGAGTGTGTGTGTGTGTTAAAGAGGTTGTGCGTGTGGTGTGAACGAGCGTGCGTGCGTGTGTGTGAGTGAGGATAAGGGGGTGAAGCATGGGCCGGGGGTATTCCGAGCGTTCCATAATAAAATCATCCCTCCCTCCCTCCCTCCCCCCTCCCTCCCTCCCCTCCCTCCCTCCCTCCCTCTCTCTCTCTCTCTCTCTCTCTCTCTCTCTCTCTCTCTCTCTCTCTCTCTCTCTCTCTCTCTCTCTCTCTCTTCTCTCTCTCTCTCTCTCTCTCTCTCTCTCTCTCTCTCTCTCTCTCTCTCTCTCTCTCTCTCTCAAACACCGCTCTGCTACTTCTCCTGAGGACCAATGGGAGGCCGGGTACCGGGTCAGGTGACCCTCGAGATTGAGGCGGCGCGAGCAGCTGTCGCTCCGGCCAGCTGCTGCCGGTCCGAGAGAACGAGAGCGAGAGCGAGAGCGAGAGCGAGAGAGAGAGAGAGACTCACTGATCCGATGCCGTCCATGAGGGTCAGCAGGGAGGCCACCACCCTCTTCTCCACCTCGCTCTGGGCTCCGTCTCTCTTGGGGCACAGAGCGTCCAGCTCATCGATGAAGATGATCGCTGGCTTCCTGTCACACACACACACACACACACACGATCAGCCTGGTGATGAACATTCTTCAGCAGTATTATGGGATGGTTCACCACATATAGAGGGGCCTACCTCTGAGACGCCTCGGTGAAGATATGTCTGAGCCGCTCCTCTGTCTCCCCGTAGAACCTGAGGAGAACCGGAGGAGAGGAGGAGAACAGGAGGAGGACAGGAGGAGAACAGGAGGAGGACAGGAGGAGAACAGGAGGAGAACAGGAGGAGGAGAACAGGAGGAGAACAGGAGGAGAACAGGAGGAGGAGAACAGGAGGAGAACAGGAGGAGAACAGGAGGAGAACCGGAGAACAGGAGGAGAACCGGAGGAGAACCGGAAATAAGGAGGAGAACAGGAGGAGAACCGGAAATAAGGAGGAGAACAGGAGGAGAACAGGAGGAGTCAGAGAGGAGAACAGGAGGAGAACAGGAGGAGAACCGGAGGAGAACCGGAGGAGAACAGGAGGAGAACCGGAGAACAGGAGGAGAACCGGAGGAGAACAGGAGGAGAACCGGAGAACAGGAGGAGAACCGGAGGAGAACCGGAGATAAGGAGGAGAACAGGATAAGAACCGGAGATAAGGAGGAGAACAGCAGGAGAACAGGAGGAGAACCGGAGGAGAACAGGAGGAGTCAGAGAGGAGAACAGGAGGAGAACCGGAGGAGAACAGGGAGAGAACCGGAGGAGAACAGGGAGAGAACAGGAGAACAGGAGGAGAACCGGAGGAGGAGAACAGGAGGAGAACAGGAGGAGAACAGGAGGAGGAGAACAGGAGGAGAACAGGAGGAGAACAGGAGGAGAACAGGAGGAGAACAGGAGGAGTCAGAGAGGAGAACAGGAGGAGAACAGGAGGAGAACCGAAGGAGAACAGGGGGAGAACATGAGGGGTCAGAGAGGAGCCCCAGCTCCAGATCCCGTTCCGCACGCCGGTTCTTACTTGCTGATGATCTCCGGGCCGTTGATGACGGTCATGTGGGCTCCGATCTCATTGGCTATGGCTCGTCCAATCATAGTCTTCCCAGTGCCCGGAGGCCCGTACAGGAGGACTCCTCTTGGGGGGGATACCTGTATGCAAATGAGCTGTCAGGTTAGAGGCCTCTGATTGGACGCAGGGTTGGGTTCAACTGAAGGAACCACGTCTTTAGTTTGCAGCAACTGTGTTTGAATTAGAGTTGCTCTGATACCGAAACCAGTATCGTAATTTCCTCAAATTCTGCCAAAAAAGCAGTAACGGTTATCGGTGAGTCCTCAAGTCTAAGTGCCGGTCCGATACCGAAACTAGCTAACTTACTACCCAGGCAAACACTACGGTATTATACTGTGTTCGTTAACGGTCGGAGGTGGAAAGTCGGAATGGGAAACGTGTCATCTCCGACCTACGTGCATTCAAGCTACCATGTCGGAAAAACATTGGATGCTCTCGCTCAACTACAAGAATACAAAGGTTTTATTATAATTAGAGATTATAAATGTAAAAGTGTATCAGCCGATACTCAAATAATACTCGGAAACGGTAACAAAATGGTTTCGGAACATCTGTAGTTTGATTCCCTTTATGAACGCGTAGTTTGTCCCCCTGCGCTCACCGTAGTTTGAGAACAGCTCGGGCCGTGTGAGTGGCAGCTCGATGGTCTCCCGGATCGCCTCCAGTTGGCTGCTCAGCCCGCCAATCATACTGTAGGTGACCTTGTTGGCCTGGGGGGCTTCCTGCCCCACCTCCGGCCCCTCCCCCGCCGCTCCTCGCTGCTTCCTGTCCCCGAAGACGATGGCGGTGTCGCAGGAGACGCGTGGTAGAAGGCGTCGGAGCTCTGCACGCCACCAGGGGGCGCCAGAGGCGGGGTGCCCGCCTGCAGGGGGCTCTGGGGGAACCCTGGACCCGGGGGGGTCTCGCACCCCTCCCACCAGAGGAGGGGAGCCGGGGGGAGGGGGTGAAGGGGGAGAGGAGGGGGGTCGAGGGGGCACGGGGGAGAGGAGGACGGCGGGTCTTGGAGGATGACTGACAGGTGACAGAGGGTCGCGGGGGAGGGCGGTGTGTCGCAGCGGGGTGCTGACCACGGGGGGGCGCGCCTCCTCCTGCTGCTCCTCCACGGTGAGCAGGCTGAGCTGCAGGGAGAGGTCCGAGGAGGGGCAGCCCAGGAGCGAGGGGTCCGCGGGGGCCCCGTCCTCAGCGTCGGGCCCAGGGGCCGCGGTGGCGGGCCCCCGCAGCAGCGCTCCGTCCTCCCCTCGCACCTCCTCCACGCGCAGGCTGCAGGCGCGGCCGTAGTACGTCAGGGACAGCTGGGAGCCCGGGAGCAGCACCCGGCCCTCTTGGAAGAGCAGGAGGAGGAGGTCAGAGGTCAGCGAGGAAGAGCAGGAGGAGGTCAAAGGTCAGTGAGGAGCAGGAGGAGGTCAGAGGTCAGCGAGGAGCCGGAGGAGGAGGAGGTCAGGGGTCAGCGAGGAGGAGGAGGTCAGCGAAGAGGAGGAGGAGGTCAGAGGTCAGCGAGGAGGAGCAGGAGGAGGTCAGAGGTCAGGGAGGAGGAGGCCAGAGGTCAGCGAGGAGGGGGTCAGAGGTCAGTAAGAAGCGGGAGGTGGAGGAGGAGGTCAGAGGTCAGCGAGGAGGAGGTCAAAGGTCAGTGAGGAGGTCAGAGGTCAGTGAGGAGGAGGTCAGCGAGGAGGTCAGAGGTCAGCGAGGAGGAGGAGGTCAGAGGTCAGCGAGGAGGAGGAGGTCAGAGGTCAGCGAAGAGAAGGAGGTCAGTGAGGAGGAGGAGGAGGAGGAGGAAATGAAGGTTAGGGCTCAATGAGGAGGAGCAGGAGGTCCTCACACCTCCTCTGAGGGGAGGAGGAGGAGGAGGAGAGGGTCAGAGCTCAGAGAGGAGGAGGAGGAGGAGGTCAGAGCTCAGAGAGGAGGAGGTCCTCAGCACCTCCTCTTGAGGTACCAGAGGGGTCAGAACAGCCTCTAGTGGACGATGAGGGGGAGAGACTCATGAGGATCAGATGCTGAAGAAGTTCACAGCTTGGTGAGGAAACCTGCAGAGTTCAACTAACCGAGATGCCGACACCAGGTCAATAGTTAAGTTGGTTAGTAAGTAAGTTAGTTCGGTTGTTGAGACGGGCTCAGCCCTAGAAATGGGTAGGTACATTAAGAATGAATACAAATACAAAGTTAGAACATTTATCACTGTATAATCAAACACAAACCGAAAATGCATAAACTAACTTACCCAAAGACCGCAGGAAATAGTTCTTAAACTCTTCTGTTTCAAGTGTTTCATCTTTCTGCCTAAAAGAGAAAATATAAAAAAAACAATGAATCTAGGAGACATGCGCAGTGCGCACCGATGTTTGAACATGTAGGTATAAAGAACGCCCAGCAGGTGGCAGCCTGCACTAAAGTAACACTAAACTTAATATCACAAAAGACCATTCAAGCGTTCGAAGTCTAGCATGCTTTGATATTTGATTTATTAAATGAATAACATCCTTCCAACAAATAATATATATATTTAACAACAATGTAATTACATAATTACGATATTTTCAGTGATAGGACGAGGAAAGATTAGTTGTAGTGCTCTATCCAAGATGCCAGAATAAATATAGTACATATATCTTACTGTATCTTATGCTTTGTTGTATACAGGGAATGGGTTAACCTAGTGATTGTTAGTGCTTGGCAGTTTGTTCTATGAACATCCTTACTGAACCGACAGCGTTATATTGTTGTTTCTCTTCTTCTGACAAATGTACTGTTTGTAAGTCGCTTTGGATAAAGGGTCTAAATGCCCTAAATGTAAATGTAAATGTTTCTTATCTGACGAACAGAAGAAAACCGCAGAAATTTCCAACATCCAAACTAAATCCTTCATATTACTAACACGTAGGACTGGGCGATAATTAGAATTTTGATGGCGATTTAGATTTTAACGTCAAACGATCAAAAAATCAATGATTTTCCCCATAATCGAGCAGCTAACACGCTAACAAGGACTGAACTGTTTCTCCAGGTTTGAGTAGCAGCTTGTTTACCGGGGGGACAGCACCACCTCCTGAGCCTGCAGCAGGGGCCCCGTCACTGGGTAGATCGTTAATCCATCTCCAGGCTTCACTCCCAGGCTGGTCTGGATATTGCGCTGGAGGCCGACCCTGGCAGCTGGGAAGGAGGCCACAGGCCAGGCCAGACACACCTGGAGGAGGAAGAGGAGGAGGAGGAGGAGGAGGAGGAGGAGGAGGAGGAGGAAGAGGAGGAGTAGGAGGGGGAGGAAGAGGAGGAGGGTTAGGAGAACGAGCAGGGGGGGAATGGGGAGGAGGTGCAGGAGGAGGAGGAGGAGAAAGGAGGAAGGGGTTAATGCTCCTTAATGCCCTGTCTCTGTACTGTCTAACCCCTAACTCCTCCCCTCCTCCTCCTCCCCCCCCCCCCCTCCTCCTCCCCCCCTCCTCCCCCCCCTCCCCCTCCTCCCCCCTTCCCCTCCTCCTCCCCCTCCTCCTCCCAGAGGTACTGACCTCCTGGCGTCCGGCGGCAGTGGTCAGCAGAGCCGGCCGGCCGATGCAGAGGCCGGTCGCCTTCATGGACCCCAGACTCACCTGAGCCAGAGCCCACCTGGCCCTGCTGGGGGTCCTGTCGTCTGCTGTAACACACACACACACACACACACACATTCATATACTCACACACACAAACACACACACACACACACACACACACACACACACACACACACACACACACACACACACACACACACACACACACACACACAATAATGAAGGTCTTATAGTTGTGGAGATATCCTCTAACACTTTAATCCACAACAGGTGGTAGAAGTAAAGCGTCGTGGGTTTCTGGACGTGGAGACTTCCTGATTGGATGGACCACTAGGAGCTTATTTACGCTCAGCGTCAGTAGAAGATCATGAACCAATCAGCAGCGTTGGGGTCGAGGCGTGGCTCGAGACCGGCAGCATCAGGACCGGTACAGCATCGATGACGTCATTACATGATAATAACTACTAACAATCTAAATCCAACTTTGTGCTTTACACCATGGTGTCACAGTCGTTCTAGGGCGCACACCGTACTCACTGGACGGCACACATACACACACACATCCACACACAGCCCTCCCTGGACGGTGGCGATGAGCCGTATGTCCTGTTTCAGTCTCACCTTTATCAATGAAGTCCTGCACTGAGAAGGAGTGGACGTCTCTCGGGTTCTGGAGGATAAACGAGTCGTTGGAGCTGTCCCCCTCGCTGCTCCGCTTGGGTTTGTTCTTACTTTTCTTCGAGGACATGATAATAATATATTATAACAACAACTTAGTACAACACGTGAGATCATGAAAACATGTGTAAACACACCGCACACTAGTAAACGTCCGGGTTGAACCCAAGCCCCGCCCACTTTACCGTAAGTACTAAAGCGCACAGGAGTATTATGTAACTGGTGAAGCTCTTGCATTTACAGGGTAATTAATTCATGATGTATAATTAAATTATTGATTCATTCAATTCGTTTTTACAATGAGACCGTGTATGAAAATAATACAATCACATTTAATTAATGTCGTATTTTATTAATCCCTTATATTAAAGTAGTACTCTATTTATGCAACTTCAGGGGCGGAGCCTTATGCAACCGCGGCGCATGCTGGGGTTGATGTGGAGAAGAGCGGACACTGTTTGGGATTTTAAAGTTCTTTAATACATTTAGTCAGGTCAAAGTCATGGCTTTCTATGGTTGTCAGCTCTTCTCTGTCCTCAGTAGGAGGCTTTGCAGGGTGCGATGCACCGCCGCGCCCTCGGCCCGCGCGCTGCGGCTCTCTGCTGGGCGCCTGCACCCGGCGGTGGGTCAGGGCGCAGACGCGCTGACGGGCGGTCACGGCACAGACGCGCTGACGGGGCGCCTAGACCGCTTCGGGGGGGTGACGGTCGACCTGGCTCATACCGGCCTGCCGCCGGACATCAGCGAGGGGGACTTCGGCAGTCTACTTAGAGGTCAGTGGTGGCCGGCGTTGTGCTCCAATGGAAGACTGGACGTCCAGTTTGAAGAATCATGATGCGCTAGATTCAATTCTATACATTTGTATTTGTATAGACCTGAATCCCAGCTACAGTCACAAAGGCCAGGTACAGCCTGGTTGATTATGGTCCCACGTTCATGCATATATAACAGGCCGTATATTCAGGATATAACTCCCTTAACTAGCAAGTTAGAAATCTTGATCAGGAACACAGAGTGGGGGATGATCAGGAGTGCAATGGGGGCCATAGTTGACACACACACACACACACACACACACACACACACACACACACACACACACACACACACACACACACACACACACACACACAGTTTTGCCGGAATCTAACCCATGTGCTGTGTGCTCTGATCTGTCCAGAGGGGGTGGGCCGGTGGCGTGCGGAGGGCCGGGTGGCGGTCTGGCTCCGCCTCCCCATCTCTCTGAGCCGCTGCGCCGCGGCGGCGGCTACGCTGGGCTTCACCTTCCACCACGCCCGGGCAGACCAGGCCACACTGGCCCTGTGGCTGGGCCCCGGGGCATGCAGGCTGCCCGGGTACGCATCACACCAGGTGGGGGTCGCAGGTAGGACTACAGACACCGGGTAGGACTACAGACACTAGGTAGGACTACAGACACCAGGTAGAACTATAGACATTCGGTAGGACTACCATCTGACACCAAGTAGGACCCTAGGAAGGACTACAGACACTATAGGAAGGACCACAGACACCGGGTAGGACTACAGACACTAGGAAGGACTACAGACCCTAGGTAGGACTACAGACATGAGGTAGGACTACAGACACTAGATAGGACTACAGACATGAGGTAGGACTACAGACACCAGGTAGGACTACAGATACCAGGTAAGACTACAGGTAGGACTACAGACACTAGGTAGGACTACCACCAGATACTCGGTAGGACTACCACTATTATATATTATAATATTGAGTTGTTTTGTCATGGCCAGTCCATGCTAACTGGCAGCGTCCTGTGTTAAATACAGTAGGCTGTAATACGTTGACTGTCCACCAGAGGGCGGAGTGGGGTCCACGTCTCGTCCTCTCCTAGAGCCAGCATGTCACAACATGTTCACAACATCAGGCCCAAGTGGTGCTGCCAAGTCCCCTTATTAGGAGCGACCTTGGTTCGTTTTTTTCCGTTAAAGGTTGGGTAGGTGATTCGCTTTTTTGGCCATTTTTGCAAAATTACTTGAAATCCTTATCATAACCCGCTTACAGCCACTGAGTTAGAAGTACTGACATGAAAATTAAACAAGTCAATCATCTGTGGAACGGGCAGGGCTAAAAACTCCGGCCAATCATTTCCATTGCCACCGAGTTGCATTGGACAGTAAGTACGTCAATCAAACGGTCGTACTGCACTCCCCCTCCCCCTCGCCCCGCGCGCGACCCCTTCGTGCAGTACTCGTGACCCAGAGCTCGTGACCCAGAGCAAGCTCCTGTTTGTTGTTATCCTGCGGTAGCTACTGGAACTAGTTAATCCACATTTGGACCTAGCAGTAGAAGACAATTTCCATGGCAGACAAGACGCCACCATCCCCTCCACCACCACCACCAGCAAAGAGAAGGAAAACTCTTTTTCAGAGAGTAATTGATAATAAAAAACGCTGAAAGAGAAAAACTGAAATCAAGAATAATCCTAGGCGCTGCTTTCGAACGTTGGCGGCAACTGAAGGACGAGAAGGGTCTAAAAACCGATGCTTGTGTGGCGGTTGACCTAGTTTCAAAGTTTATACCGTTTATACTCGGTAATACCGGTGTGGAGACGAGTGTATTACTCGGTGTGAAAATGTCCACACCACGGCAACCCTAGTGAAAACCAGGACTTCCAATACAATTATATGAAACAAACATACATTTTCTAAAAATAGTAATGATTTATGTGACCGTTTAATGTTTATAACATCTGGTGCAACCATAGCAGCGAGAACGTATTCTCAGCAGGGGGTGCTGGGAAAAAAAAAACTCAGCCTGCACTAGACTCGCAACTCGTTACATTGATAAAAAAGATGTATAGCAGCGCAGCTCAATTACACCAGTGCATGCGCGCACAGTTGAAAATCGATCGTTCACATCCAGCTGCTCACAGAACAAGTTTAGTGCACCACCGCTACCCTCACACTTTTTCATGTAACCTTTTTTCAGCACTAGGTCATATGAGCATTAAATAAATGCTGCGTCTCAAAATGCCTTGGACAGCAGCGAGGATGACTCGCTTTGCCACGGGCCGAAACAGTTCGGAGCGGACCACAGCCAGAGCGAACACAGCGGGGCAGAGGAGTGTCAGGAATAGTCTTTGGTGTACACATCAGTACGGCCTATTTGCACTACTGTTTAGTGGCAATGCAGTGTTTTATTCGATGCCTTTTTATTTTCGTATATTATTTCAATGAATACATTTATTTATTCATAAAAACCGGATCTGGTCTTCAAATCTTTTTTCCAAATATAGGTCGTCTTACAATGGGGTTTGTGTTTATATTCGGACCAATACGGTACAGCGGGCGCTCACATGACGTTAAGCATTTCCTGGTGTATAATGTGACGCTTCAGAACCTAAAATCCCGTTTCTCCCCGTTGACACGACAACACATAACCGGCGTTTTCAGAAATCTCCACTTTGGCCGGAGTTTTTAGAAATGATCATTTTCTGTGATAAGACAGGGCCTCGGACAGGGGGTGTTGCAGCACCCCCAGCACCCCTACTTCCCGCGGTACTGGGTGCAACTTACAGCTGAATGTAGTGCCATGTTGTTAAACGAAAACCTACGCTAGCCTGGCTCGCTCTCGCGCATCTCTGTTCGCGCTCGTGCATGATGCGCGTCCAGGTACTTGGAATGGGTGGAGTCAGAGTCAGCGTTGAAGGAGAGGGGGTAGGACATTTTGAGTTGTGTATTTTCAAAATTTGCTGGCGTTTCGCAAATCACCTACCCAACCTTTAAGTTGCTGAATATTGGTAGTAATTATTTGGGCGGGTTTCCAACATGTATTGGCTCATTATTCTGTCGTAGTTTGGACAGTGCGTTTGTTTCTTGCTGGCTCTATTCTCAGGCCTGGTTACACTGGGCATGGGTTCATTGTTGTGGCTGAGATAATGTCCTAAGGTGTTAAGTATTCGGTCAACCATGAAGTCAGACATATAAAACCATGATATAAGTAATTACAGGATTAATTATATTGTTTTGGACGCGAGTGTAGCGGTATTCAGCCGTAAGTCCTGCCTAAGTGTGATGTTTAAAGGCACGAGAGAGAACCACAGAAGCCGTGGTCTGGGGACTGTATGAGAGCACAGAACCACAGCGAGAGGACCCAGCTGGAGAGGGCCTTAGATCTGATCGCTCTGGGGTGTAGTCCGTCACGCTGTGTCCAAGAGACCTCTGTATGGCAGGAACACAGGGACACTCCACACACACCTGCTAGATGATGTCATAGGATGAGAAGGCCCACCGTTGATTGTCCCAACAGAGCCCCTTTAACAGCAGAACCTCCTGGTCATTGGAGTTCATGTCCACTGTCTCGTTACTTGATGATAACGAAGGTCCCCACAGTGGAGAAAAGCTGTGGCAGATACCTCTGACGTTCTCCACGTAGGAGATCTTCTTACTAAAGCAAATCCAAACTGCAGTACCCAGAATCCCCCTGTGATATGCTGCTTTTCCACCGGGAGTACCAGCGCGGCACGACTTGGTTTGGTTCCAGGCACGTCGTGTTTCCATCTAAAAAAGTACCTTTTCAACGTGGGCGGGTCGTAGAAAAAAGCCTCTTCAACGTGGGTTTGTTGCAAAGCACGCGACACATAAACAGACATGGCTACACACAGGAGCGTCTCCACCTCTGTCACGGTCCACTGCGTGTTCTTGTGCGCTGATCCTTGGGTGTTTCAATAATCAATCACTATTGTTGACTGAACGCTATTTAAAGATGCCGGTGTCATGCCGAAAATGGAAATTCCGTCTGAAATCGCACCCCCCCTCTATTTAAGCTTTCGCTTACTTCATCTGTGCTTTCTAGGGTCACATCATGCCTACATCTATGACTTGTAAACGATTACGTATTTTTTTGCCCTCGTAGTTCATTATCCTGAACTACGTTGCTCATCTTGTGATGATATGATATAAACAGCGCTATAAACTATAAACCCTCTTTTCGTCAGAAGAAGAAATCTTACATATCGCTTTCTGTGATAATTGGCTCATCTTGTGCCGATATTATATAAACACTGCTATAACGCAGAGAGGGGCAGCGATTTGAGACCGGAATCCCATTTTCAACACAACATCTGGTGTCGGTTGTCAGGCTCGGACGATGCGCTTGTCCAGTGGCATCACTCAGTGGCCAGCAGCCTGTTTACGTCACACAAAAGTATCAGATCAGCTCTCATGGAACCTCGACGGAGGTGAGAGTTAAAAAGTACCAGGTACCAGGTACCAGATTTTGCCGATGGAAACGCAAAAAGGCAGGCCGAGTCGAGGCGAGTTGAGCTGGTACTGTCGGTGGAAAAAGGGCGATAGTTACCTTCAGGGCATTTGGCAGACGCTTTAATCCAAAGCGATTTACAATAAGTACATTTGTCAGAAGAAAGAGAAACAACAATATACCTCTGTCGGTGCGGTAAGGATGTTCACAGAACCAACAAGCACTAACAGTCACTAGGTTAACCCATTCCCTGTACACAACCAACTGTGCCAAGTACTGTATTGCAAGGACGGTCAACACATAATAAGAGCGTACATTAAGTTCCCAGACGTACAACATACAATAAGTGCGTAAAAGGGGTGTGGGGGGAGGCTATGCAGAGTCTAGGTGAATCTGAACAAGTGAGTCTTGAGTCTTTTGCGGAAGCTGGTGAGCAACTCTGCGGTCGGCAGGAAGCTGCTCCACCACTGCGATGCCGAAACAGAAGAGTTGTGACTTTGATAGTAAGTTGGAAATAGTTGATGATAGTTGAGTTGGGTATTCCTTGTTTTCCTAGCGTTGGGCTCCTGGACAGAAGGCGGTGTAATGATAGGTTTCTCCTGAACAAGGCTGCTCCTCTCAGCGATCAGGAATGTCCTGTGTTTCCACTTAGAAGTCAAACAGCAGACTTCCAGAGAGCCGGTTCGTTCTCTGACCGCCGGTGAATAAGTACCTGCTCAGAGACTTGGCCCCCACATCTCACGAAGAGTCGGAAGCCTTAAGGAAAACTGTTCCCGTTCTCTGCTCCAGCCCCGTCTCCCTTCCCGGTTCAGTCTGGGAGCAGAGTGTTCCCGGCCATCTTACTCATTTAGCGGATGCTTTGTCTAAAGCGAAGTGCGGTGAATTTGAGATACATTCCGTGAATTTATTAACCATGATCAATGATTTCTCCAGGCTAGGCTCTGGACCCTGGGAATTGAAGACTCACATTGTCAGAGTTCACCTGGACTCTGCATAGCCTCCTCCCCATAACCCCTCCCCACATACCCCTCTTACACACTTATTGTATGAGGTACATCCTGGCACTTAAAATAGTACTGAGCATCGTGTAGCATCTTATCCTAGCTATCTCTGTTGTAAATGGGGATTGGGTTAGCCTAACAATTGTTAGTGCTTGGCACTTCTGTTCTATGAACATACTAACTGTACTGACAGCGATATATTGTTGTTTCGCTTTCTTCTGACAAATGTACTTACTGTACTGTGCTTACTTAAGTCGCTTTGGATAAAAGCATCTGCTAAATGCCCTTAATGTAAATGGGGTTGAACTCAGGATGTTCGATCTGGGAGTGGAACACCCTTTTTTAAGGGGTCCTCAGGTCAGTTGTTGACCGGTGTTCTGGTGTTGTGTTTGGTTCTCAGGCGCAGTGGTGGACGAGTCCAACGGAAAGGTTCTCGTGGTCCAAGACAAAAACAAGGTATGTTTCCCTCCTCTCAATAACTAATGTTACTCTTGGTTTGGTATTTGGGTTTACCAAGATTACATATAATCTATATCTATGCTATACTGCTAGCTTTGTTGTTTATATATGTATTTAAGTATAAACCGGTTAGGAAGTCAAGGACCTCACTAGTATTACTCCTCCTCCATACCTCCACTAAAACCCACTCCCTGCCGCCCAAACGTGTGTGTTCGTCAGACAGTTGCCGTCAGTGTGATTGGGGGGGCGTGTGAATGAAGGAGCAGTTGTTCCCTAGCGACCAACGGTGACCCTTGCGTCAGTTTGTTTGTACAGGCGCCACCGTGTCAAATTCTTCCCTGAGCTGAAGGGCAACGGCCGACACACTTAGCATCGCCCCGAGACCGCCCCCCAAAACACAGCAAGATCCTGTGTGTGTGTGTGTGTGTGTGTGTGTGTGTGTGTGTGTGTGTGTGTGTGTGTGTGTGTGTGTGTGTGTGTGTTACATGACAACAGAGCTCATTGAAACTTTCCACACTGCTGTGCTGTATACTCCCTAATGAAGCCATTACCCAGAGCGCAGCCTCTCAACATCATCCATGTTTGAGGTCGATACACCTCAGTTCAACTCAACAGCCTGACCCTCTGTCTGATAAGAGTTTAATGGAGGCATTCAGGGCAATGCGTGCAGATGTATCATAATATAACAGGATAAATACTGAACAGTTCCCTTAATATCTGGTCTGGGATTGAAAAAGAACATCTTATCTTTATCCTAGTTTAAGTATAATAGCAGTATTTATCTGACTCGCGTTTTGTTTACTCGGTTTCTGTCAGGAGACTTCCTAACTATTTTATCTCTCTTCATCTTTGCCAATCTCCTCCTCCTCCTTTTTCCAGCGTTTACTGGAAGTAAACGCTAGAAGCTGGCAGCTATTCTTGGCTAGCGGTCAACGTTCTGATGCATTTGCGAAGCATAAAACCTTTGAGACATAAAATACAACTAGACAGTGTGAGCATCCTCCCAGGACCGGAATGAGCCGACTTGGCTTTGGTTGAATACTGATTAATCAGTAGCTTAAACCCTGACTTGGCCAATGACCTTTAGCAGATTATTCAGCGTTAATTGAACAAAGATGTGTATGTAAATCTGCTGTGTTTCTTTCGGAGTGTTTTCAGTTAGAAAGGTGAGGGTTTTCACTCGACAAAGGAGTAGCATGGCGCTCCTACCAGCCAGTGTAACTAAGCTTGCTACACTGCTGAGAACAGCTAACTATGCTTGCATGCTAGAACAGCTAACTATGCTAGCATGCCAACAGTTGCTAATGAGAGGAAACACGATGGATAACAGAGACAATAAATGTTTATTTATTCCCTTTTGTGGTACAGGCTTTAGAAACATAGCAGTTGTGATACAGAACATGAAAATATAGGTCTTAGTGCATTTGTGTTCCTCATATAAACAACAAGACGGGAAACGACACATTCGGAAAGTCGCATCGCTGTGCAATGGTATTTTAGAAAAAGCTGTGTTCAAAATAGATCCACTAGAAAAATATTTATACAGCAACGATGTCATAATTTAACAAGCAGCAATGTATCATATACTTTGACAGAAAATAAAGGTTTACACCACATTATGCCTTTCTCTGGGTTTTAGAGCAACACAGAAACTAAGAGGTGGAGAGTGTCAGTTTGCCGTGTGATTGAGCCCTGATTAGAGGAACTAACCAACGTTATATCTGACTGCTGGTTTCAGACCCTGAACGCCTGGAAGTTTCCTGGTGGACTTTCTGAACTAGGAGAGAATATTGGTAAGTTGATAAACATTACCTTCTAGTTTCCATGTGGGTGAGAGTAGTTTTGATCTTAATCACATCTCTTTTCTTGGCACACCCCAGAATTCACACAAGCACTTATTAAAACGTATTCAACTTGTTAGAACAGCAGTAGCTATGTTTTAACTGAGAGGAAGGCATGAGGACATGCATGGAAACAGTTAAAATACAGCCTCAGAAGGTTGGGATTGGTCAAACGTTTGCCAGGGAAGACCAGGCTACCAATCACAGGCCGGTATAGTTTTATGTTTGTTTATCCATCAGAGGTGTAGATTGAGTTCAGCCATAGTACCGTTTTACCATTCATTCATAAAATACAAGCATGTGACGTGTCAATCAGATAGAATTCACTCTTTATACCATTCAGGAAAAGATAATAGCTTTAAATATAGTAATCATGGACTCGAAAATAAAGCAGCATTGAATGAGTGTCACTAGTCTACTTATAGTACGTTGACACATGGTTACTGAACTAACCAGGATGTTATGAACACCTCCATACTCGTGGTTCTTCCTCCCACTCCCTATATTGCTCCTCCAACTCCCCCCTCCTCCTGTTCTTCCCTCCCCCCAACCTCCTCCCCCCTCCCTCCCTTTCGCCTCCCTTTTGCACCTCCTCCTCCCCCTCTTTGCCTTCCTCTTTCCCCCCCCATCTCCTCTCCCCCCCCCCCCCTCCTCCTCCCCCCCTCCTTCCTCCCCAGGAGCCACGGCGGTCCGGGAGGTACAGGAGGAGACGGGCGTGTGCTCCGAGTTCCTCTCCCTGCTCAGCGTGCGGCAGCAGCACGACCAGCCCGGCGCCTTCGGGGCGTCTGACCTCTACCTCATCTGCCGGCTCCGCCCCCTCACCTACAGCATCGACTTCTGCACCGAGGAGTGCCTGCGCTGCGATTGGCTGCCCATAGCAGAGCTGGCGCGCACCGAGGAGACCACGCCCATCACGAGCCGCGTGGCGCGTCTGCTGCTATACGGGCTGGAGAGGGGCTGGGGTGCCGTGGACCTCCCCATGGAGACGCTCCCCGCTGTGCACTCGGGCCGCTTTTACCAGCTGTACCACCGGGGCCTGCCGCTAGCCTAGCCTAGCTAGCCTAAGCCAGGCTAGCACATGGAGCCACCTGATTCTACCAGCTGTACCACCGGGGCCGGCCGCCTCATGCTAGCCTAGGCTAGCATGCTAACTCAGGCTAGCTCATCGAGCCACATGAACACACCAATATGAGGGATACTTGAAGTGTGTTTAGCATTGGATAATGGTTATTACAATGTGGCTTAAAAGGTCCCACTACGACGGTGTTAAAGCCGCTGAACACTTAAGCCTCGGACAGCGCCCCCTCAGGGAACAATGGGTACTGCAGTGGCTGTTGTTGTACCAGGTGATGTCACCGGACACTGTTTATTTCTTGTTTCTTGTTGTGGTTTGGGTTTATGATTTTTGACCACTTGAGCCATGGTTGGTTGGTTTTTGTCAATCAGAACAAATATTTAGTATTTTAATTTATTCTGAAAATGTAGCAACGGAATTATTTATGGAAAAGAAACATTAAGGGAAAGGTTATCATGATAACAAGAAGTGTAAGGATGACACAAGGAAAGAGTAGGCTGTACTGGAGGGGAGGTTCTAGCATTGTAACACATCTTACTGGATAAAGTAGAGGAGTGATATTATTATTAATTAAGAACAGAGATGGTTATCGTTTCTGTCACCACTGCCTTCATTTCCTTGATTTCTGTTTGACGGTTTTTAACAATAAAAACAGACTGTTATTACAAATCAAAGCCTTGAATCCTTCCTTCAACCACAGTCCTGAATGAAGTCATATAGTAATATATCTTAAAGATGTCTCTAAACGCTAACCTCTCAGACCTAGTATAGCTTCGCTCGCTGCTGGAGAACCGTGCTAATTTTCAGAAATGATCTGCTATCTTCTCCAGCCCCGACCTAATGAAGCCCCCTGCAGTAAAGGACTGAGTCGGACCATCCCTTTAAACGTGGAGCTGGACTGAAGACCGGGCCTTCATCTGAACTGCTCCTAGCTACCTCGTCCTGATTCTATTGTTCCTCTCCCTCCTCCCCGTTGCCTATGAATATCAGAGTTCTGGTCCGGCCTTACTGGACTAGGTCTGGACTAGGACCTGGACGCCATGGGGAGGAACAGGATGGCCTTCTGGCCGGGTCCGGTCTTGGTGCCAGTCTTGTACTGTCCGGAGCGCTGTAGGGCCACGTACATCTCAGGGTACTTCTTGGAGCGGTAGGTGTTGTAGTTGTTGCTCTCCAGGCGTTCCAGGAAGTAACATTCGTCCGTCGCTCGCCTCTGTGGACGTAGAGAGAAAGGGAGAGAGGGGGTTGATGAGAGATTGATTACAGTTTGGGGAATGGGAGAGCGGTGAAGGTAGAGCAGGACAATGAAGGCATTGTTCTTTCGGTTCCCTGCTTGGCTCAAGAGCATCACCGGGACAACCGGCTGTTGTTCGAAATTCGGTGAATCAACGGTTTGTCCAGGGCTGTCGTCACTAACCTTTGACAACCGACCCACCGAAAACCCCAAGTACCTTCTGGTGACGAGGTGTGTGAGAGGCTAATGACTGCTGTCCAGTCATTGGGGAGACCCCTTGGACCTGAAGCCAGTAACAGATACGTGACGTCAGCGAGCCGCAAGGCATCTCCCTCAATGAGGAACAAGAAGGCTGCTTTCGTTTGGTTTGAACTCCGGTCAACCCTGAACTCCCTGAAGACCATCCTACCCTCTGGAGATAGTCAAACGGCAAACAGTAAACTGGGACATGTTGTCATGCCGACGGACTGATTATTTGAAAACTTGGCTGTCAATAAACCACTTGCTGTTCTCCTAATAGTAAAAACAACATGCATGAATGACACGAGTCCAGCAGCACATTCAATAGGGTCTTACTAGCGGTGTGGAAAAGGAGACATTTCATTTAAGTCTATGTGTAAGTGGAATTACTACCAGACATGCGTCCTCTGTGGGAACTGTGATTCAGTAGCTGAGTGGATGTGATGATTCAGCCCTGGCCCAGATCTGCGTGTTGTTAGGTGTTGCCCCTCCTACACCCAGTCCAGTAAGAGGGTCGCTGGCTGCCTCAGCTACCTCTACAACCCTCAATGTCACAGGCACAACTATCACTCCCTCCAGTGGAAACAACAGTCCAGTCGAGGTCATTAGTACTCTTCATCTCAGTCTCAGTCTCCGATGGCTGCATAGGCCCAGATCTGAGGACAGGACCTCAGAAGAGCCTCGGAAAACCCAACCCACATCAGATGACCCTTGTGTCCAGGATTAGCAAGGAGCGAAGAAGGCACCCATTAGAATATAGTTATCCAGGGCTCAACAGTAAAGCAGCATTGAATGTGTGTCACTGGTGTAGTTATATTACACTGACACCTGGGTACTGGACTACCTGTCCGGACAAGGGAGGTGTACCCAGGATGTTCAGAACACCTCTGTTCCTACTCACGGTTCATTCTCCTACCCCCTATCCTGCTCCTCCTCGAACCAAGTTAACGTCAAACCAAATCTCCATCAGATTGAACTCTGCTGATCGCTGCGCCTTCGTCGAGTGCAAACCGCGGAGCTCACTCTGTGCTTAGACAAACTAAAACCCCTCCCTAGCGCTGATTGGTCCGTAAACTCTTTGGGGGTGGACGGTTGTTTTTACTGGGAGCGAGGCCAGGCTGATCCTCGGCGAGAACCTGAGATGTGAACTTGTGATCAGCAGATGTTGAACTTGTAATATCCAGATGTTCTCCTAATTCTCCATGTACCCACCGTCCACCAGAAACGCAGCCTGGGGCGGCCGCTCAATCGGCTTCACACACACAGAGGGCATCAGCACAGGAAATGCTTGGAATACATCATTAGATGCGCCCACTAAAGAGGTAGGGGTTAGATAACCTATGGCTGAACATACAGACACACTGACCTCCAGGTTTAATAGCGCAAAGATGGAATTCCTGTTGTGCACATGTCTTTCTGCTAGTTTCCGTAGCTTCTTATTAGCAAGCCGGAGGAACCACCGAGCCACATCAGACCCCCGGCTCTACACTCACGGCCCCCCAGCCTAAAGCTAAGGCCACACTGCACGCGTTTTTCGGGTTAAAAAACGTGCATAACGCGCCTAACTTGACGCTTGATCATTGTGTGTCACAAATGGTTCAACGCGCCTAACGCGCCTGTGGCTGCGCTGGATTTAGGAGTCCGAGGTAGGAAACCCAAACACTGCCGTGTTTGGGTGCATGATAGAGCTTAGATCGGGTTAGATTAAATAATCTCGGATATGAATAACAATAATCGGGATAAATAACTTCACATGGTGTGACTGGTGTGTTTCCAGCATTTGTAGTGTTGATCAGCAGAGATATAGTCCGCCAAGACGCTTAGCAACCAGAGATGCTGTCCATGCAAGTGAATGGAGTGTTTAGGCCTGTCACGATAACACATTTTTCTGGGCGATTAATTGCCCCAGGAATTATTGCAGTACACCCTTTCGAAGATCAATAAACCTTTATTTTTAAAGAACACTGGAACTGGACGTCTGGAAGACATTTAAAATATCCAGAATAAATTAACAAAACAACCAAAAACAATCTATTATTAACAAAAAATGCTCTTGAATAAAAACCAAACACCACCAAAAACAATAAATAAAATTGAAACGCTAAATAAAAAGGATGTAAACACGATTGCGCCATGCAACAAGTTAGTAGCCGCGTTTACATGGCACATCTGATCCGCATCTGATCCGCATAGATTTCTATGCGGCATAGATCTGTTCCTAAAATGTGTTCCAAATGTAGGCTACTGTATACATGGCAGTAACAAAAGTGTCCGTTCTGTCTCTCGCGCACACCTGACACATCTCTGGACCGGCGGCGACATAATGGATGTCTTATCACTATCGGGGATTTTAAATTGGATTTTAATGAAAGCACAGCAGGAGAGAGCTTTTCTCTGCCTGCTCCTTCAATTAAGAAGGAGGAGGACAGCGCGGCAACGTCAATTTCTCGTCAGATCTTTATATTTACCTTAAGCTCCGCCGCAAACAAGAGGAATTTGGATGCGAGTCTGCAGCCAAGACTGGTGGGAGAGAGTGGTCTTACAGGAATTTAGTGACCAGGAATCCTCGAAGGTCCATTTGCGAACTACTGCAGCTGCCATCTCTCTAAGTTAAGAAGTATTTTAACGTTCAGCCTGCAAAAGTACTACTAGTAGCCTTCTCATTCACAGTTACCTCGGACGCGCGCGGACACTACGATACGCGAACACGTCATTAATAAACACCCATGTCCCGTCGCTTAGCAACCGGACACGCTTACCGGACTACTTTTACGGAGTGATAACAAAGACGTGAATCAGGCAATAAATCCACTTTCCTTGACAGCGGTGAAGTTCGGTGTGCTTAAAAGTACCGACGGAGCTCAGTGGACCAATTGCGAACTACTGCGGCTGCTCTAAGTTAAACCCCAATCTATTCAGAATAAGTGCATACATGGCGATTAAAACGGACTACACCACCTCTTCTATTCGGCATAGAATCTATGCCGAACAGATAATTGACATTACCTTGGAAAAGCCCAGACTCTCCTCGGGGATTCTCCCCGGGGACGATGCGTTTGCGGTCACGACTATCGGCGGTTGGTGTAGATTTGGCGCATCGTTTCACTCTGACGGCGGCATGAGCGTTTGACATGGATTAACCAATGAACCGATCCGTTCCACTTCACAATAGCTCCTACGGTATTTCTTTAGTAGTGTTCTACAAGAACCACATATAAATGTTAAAACGTCGTTCGTTTTTATAGGTCCCGTGAGCTCCTCAAGGGCCAAAGTGTATGGTGGCTTGAAATCATCGTGACAAAGAATCAAACGATGTTTGTTCTTTTTATCTATACAATTATCTCCACATAGGCGACATACATCGTTAATGGTTTTTTGTGGCGTTTGGGATTGAGCCATTTCTGACAGCCTCTGAACGTCAAGAAGTTCCGTCAAAATAATTTCCCCCCCGGCACTATTTTGCATGGACACCGCTGCTGCTTCCCGGGCTTAGCCCCGCCCTAGACGATTGTGATTGGTTTAAAGAAATAAAACAGGCCCGCCCAGTTTCCCAACGGATAGACGGCTCGAGGTAGCGTGGCTCCAGACCATTCTACTTGCTGTAGTTTGGTCTGGCTTTGCGAGACTACCGGACTATCTATGCAAGTGAACGGAGCGTTCCACGGCATTGAGAAGACCCGTGTAATAAAGGCCTATAATATTTCTGTTTATGGCATAGATTTCTTCTCAGATTAGGCCAATAAAGCAATGATTTTAAAAAAAGAGTGCGAATGGTACTTATTGCGGCCGGCAAAAAATTATCGCTTATTTTAATTTATCGCGCAATTAATTGATTTATTGCATATCGCGACAGGCCTAGGAGTGTTCCCTCTTCGTCATAACTATCAAACCAAACATCCTGAAACATTATGAAAGTAAAATGCACATTTCTCGCAAAAAATGTCTGCATAAACGCATTTAATGGCGTAACTATGTTACTATTTCCACCCAGAATAAAGAAAGATGTCGGCCGTATGCTTCTGTGCAAGCGTCACTACTCTCTGCCAGTGACGTCGGGTCAAGCTCCACGCTGATTGGCTATCGCGGCTAAGCATCACGCGTTGGAGCGTTGAAAGTTCAATTTTTTGAACCCCGGGCATTGGTGCGTTGGGCGCGTTACTGCGTTTACGTGCGTAATTACGTGCGTCTGCCGCGTCTAAAGGCCCATTCACACCCTACGGTAAATACGGATACGGACAGTTTCGTCCGGTCCCGGAGGTGTTTCGTCCGTAAATGGGTCCGTCGCCTCTGAGCTTACGAATCCGGAGTGCTCCGGGAGAACCGGAGCAATGCCACCGGAAATCGAGGCGGCAGTATAGAGTCAAAAGTCAGACCATTCGCGAAAATAGATAGAGTACTATAATATCTGATATATATATAAATAGCCTATATAGTATTTGACGTTTTGTACTTATATTATACTATATACCTGACATTTTTATTTTATTGTTATTGCTCCCCTGCTTTGGCAATGAGTTGTAACTGGTCATTTAACAACATTTTGAGGAGATAATCTGCGGGTTGGTGAGGGGTGTCAAATGCCACCGCAAACTTTTTGCACTTTTTTTTGCCAATTTCGGATGACGCAAAGCAAAATCATCTCTACAGATGTCATGTTTGCGATTGTCGATGCCGTTAATTTGTGAAACGACAGTCACTGCCCTCTAGAGGATTTACTGCGTAGCATCCATAACAACGCTGAAACCAGACGGAGGTATGAAGGGTAGTTCCGGGGGCAACGTTTGGGGCGACGGACGAATTTCGTCCGGATCCGGAGGTATCGATCGGCCTTAAAGCCCCGCGACGCATCAACGCGTGTAACGCGTCTACGCGCCTATACCAATGGTTCCCTATGCAAAAATGCCGATTTTCGACGCCCCAAACGCAAGGAACGCGGTTGGTGTGGCCGTACCTTAAGGTACGTACACACCAAACGCGTATCCCGCGTACGACGCGTATAAAATCGGCAATTTTTCCATAGGGAACTATTGGTTTACGCGGGTATGAGCTGCGTACATGCGTTACATGCGCTAAAGCAACATTTTAGCCGCGTATGAGCCGCGTATATTTACGCGCGTACATATACGCGCGTACATATACGCGCGTACGCGAGGAATTCAAAAAATTGAACTTTTTACGCTCATACGCATGACGATTAGCCGCGTTGCCCAATCAGCGTTGAGCTTGACCCGACGTCACTGGCAGAGAGTAGTGAGCTTGGACAGAAGCATACGGCCGACATGTTTCTTTATTCTGTGTGGAAATAGTAACATAGTTATGCCATTAAATGCTTTTATGGAAACATTTTTAGCGAGAAATGTGCATTTTACTTTCATAATGTTCGCTCGGTGAATGTGAAGGATGTTTGGTTTGATAGTTATGACGAAGAGGGACGCTCCGTTCACTTGCATGGACAGAGTCTCTGGTTACTAAGCAACCTCAACGTCTTGGCGGACTATATATCTGCTGATCAACACTACGAATGCTGGAAACACACCAGACACACCATGTGAAGTTTTTTAACCCGATTATTGTTATTTATATCCGAGATTATTTAATCTAACCCGATCTAAACTCTATCACCCAAAAACGGCGGCGTTTGGGTTTCCTACCTCGGACTCCAGCGCAGCCACGGCCGACAACTTTCTTTATTCTGGGTGGAAATAGTAACATAGTTACGCCATTAAATGCGTTTATGGAAACATTTTTAGCGAGAAATGTGCATTTTACTTTCGTAATGTTCGCTCGGTGAATGTGAAGGATGTTTGGTTTGATAGTTACCCTGCATTCACACCAAAAGATGCAAAAAGTTGACGCGCGTCACGATCCAATTCAAAGTGAATGTAGAGACGCGTTGCTGCTTTGCTGCCGCAGCATTTGCTGCCGAGAAAACCGGCAGCAAAATTTGATTTGCGGCGCGTCAAAATCTGATATGCAGCGCGGCATGCCCGTGCCCGCTGCCGGGCACGGGCGGCGGGCGCGTTCACGTATTTTGCGGCGCGTCCAATGCTGCTCGAGTTGAAATATTTCAACTTTTCGGCAGCAAACGCGTGATGACAGCCAATCAGCGTTCAACAGCGTTGCCACGGAGGCGTTGCCACTGAGTGACATGCCGTAACAGCCAATCAGTGTTACTCCCTTGGAGTGACCTAGAGTTCACTACCGTTACATTTATTTAGTAACTCGAAAAACCCCACAAATCAGCATTCTGTAGTGTAGTTGTGTGACGAAGAGGGAACGCTCCGTTCACTTGCATGGACATGGACTCATCTAGGCGCGTAGGAGCGTAGGTGCGTAGCTGCGTAGGACCATTTTTGACACAAAATGGTCAAGCAACATTTTAGCTGCGTTACGCTCGTAAATCTTTACGCGGGTACGCGTTTGGTGTGTTCATACCTTTAAGAGCAACCACATCCAATTCAGAGTAGCAGGCATGGCCACTGGGCTGGATTGAGGAACACGTCGTCAGGATGGACCTCCCAATCCAGATAGTTCTGCTCTACAGTCACCTGGCTTCAGCTGTGTCGTACCTCTCTAGATCGTAGGTCTAGATCTCAGTGTGAGTCTAGATCCTGTGTGGTACTAGATCGTGGGTCTTGTGAAATTTTCGTTTTTCCTCATAAATTGTGTTAATTTTTTGTTTACAGCTCAACCAACAGGTTATATTTGGGAAGGCAAAAGATCTGAGGAGAAGGAAGAACCTTCAGGGCACCCAGTGAAGTGAGTGAGGAGCAGCCGGAGGAGGAAGAGCAGGGGGACTCAGGACTCACCGCTCCGAACAGCCTCCCGTCGCGGTTCATGGCCAGGTAGCGGTTAGCAGCCAGCCCCTTAATCACCACCTCCCCCACCGACGTGGCCTGGAGCTGCAGCCGGACTGGGGGCAGAGACACCTCGTTAGTGTGGGACAACCAGCCAATCAACAAGCTCCAATCAGCAGCTATGAAACGCTCTAGAGTGGATGGCCAATTATAAATAAGCCCCTCCTCACCAACAGACTTCAGCTCCTCCATGAAGGCAGCGTATTCAAATGACGTACACACACACACACACACACACACACACACACACACACACACACACACACACACACACACACACACACACAAACTCCTCCCTGGTTCGTAGGAGGACTCGGCTGTACAGAGTCTGGCTGCTGGGTGGGAGGTACTGGGCAGGTTGGACGGATCGTCTATCAAGCAGACATTCCTCTCTGAGAGTGGAGATGACTCTCTGTTCTGCATCGTGTTATCCAGTGGGCAGGCGTCTCGAAGCCAGACCCAGACCACTGCTCACTGAACTCAATGTGGGGAGAAGAGTTCCCTGAGGGAGACCTGCTGTAATTACAGTTGTTCTTCACACTCGTCCTCTAACTTGTGTTGCAATGTTTAGGGGCATATATTAGCCCTTAGATACAGAGCTAAGGGCTATTTGAGGTGAGAATGGACAATCTGGGGTAATTTCTCACTACAGACTTTTAGGGTTTTAGGCTTTCAGAGAGTCATTCAAAATGATTATCTCTCTATCATCTCTTGCATTAAATTGTTGGTCTGTTCACTGATCCCCTGAATAATACCTTCAATATTTTGTGGTTCACCTTCCGGTGCTTCAACACAATGAGAGGGCTGTCATTCAAAGCCTGGAAGCCTGACATGAGCACCCCTTTCCCCTGAGCAGGTTAAAGGTGGAGGCTAAATACGACCGGGGGTAAAGATAGCCCAGCAGTCTCCCTTAACTCCTGAGGTATTGGGCCACCAGGTGTTGCCCTTCCCACATGCCTCTGGGTCTTAATCACTGCATCTACAGCCCTGAACCGACCATCCACCCTTCCTTCTTCCTGGTGGTGACGCAGGCAAGCATCTGCAGGGCACTGCGATCCACAAACAAGAGGAAACCCATTAGTGTGTGTTGAGTAAACTGCGGTGACCAGCCTTCAGACTGGATGTCAGGCAGACAGAGCCGTGAGCGGAGCTTTTTGTGAATGGCGATGACTCAAGGTGGTGGACATCGACACTGTCCCTATCCAGACGATGTTACAGTAGATACAGCGATGCCATGCCGTCACCCTGGCACCGACACTGGGCACAGACCAAGCCTCCAGCGTTGCCCAACACCAATGGTAAATGGTGAATGGACTGCATTTATACAGCGCTTTTCTAACCAGTGGCCACTCAAAGCGCTTCACAATATGGCCTAACATTCACCCATCATGCACACGTTCCCATATCGACGGCGGTGTCAACCACACAAGGCAACGGCCAGCTTGTCTGGAGTCAGGGTGAGGTGTCTTGCTTAGGGACACCTCAACACTCGAACTAGCCACCTTCGATTTACAAGCCAACCCGCTCTACCTCCTGAGCCACATGCCACAAAACTGACAAAATCAGCCTTGGGGAATCGGAAACGCTGCGATAGTCCTGCGAGCGTGGTTTCCTCTACACTGGCACTTCCTGGTTGGATGTGCATGGGGAAAAGGCAGCACAGAGAGGCATTGTGTTGGGGGCGGGAAGCCACTAGTCTGGCAGTACTTACTGAGGCTAATGTGTGCGGCTAGCGTCTGGCACCACTTACTGTGGGGGTTGGTCTTCTCGCGGACGCCGTCCACCGGCCGTCGGAGGCGATCCGCAGGAAGAAGCCTCCGTTCTTGCAGTACAGCCTCTTGGGGTCTCTGAAGTTGGCCGCCGGGAAGCCGCCGCTACCGTCGTCAGGTGTGGCGGGAAGAGTGGTGATATCTCCCGTGGCCATCGCCTCCTCTTCCCTCTTCCTCCTCCTCCGCTCGTCTTCTTCTGCTGCGTCTCCTTCTCCCCTCCCGGCAGAGCAGGAGCCCCGTGCTGGCCTCCCACCTCCCACTAACTCTGCCCTCCCCCCTCAGCCTCCCCTCCCCTCGGAACAGGACCTGGCTCTCCCTCACCCTGGGGGTTCCTCCCGCTGAACAACCCCCCTTAAGGAGGGCCCTCCCCCATCCGTGGAGATCGGGGGCTCGGAACCTTCTGTCTGGCTGGAGGTGAAGCTCTGTCCTTCGGTCTGCTGATCCTGCTCCTGCTGGTCCTGAGGTGTAGCAGCCGGACCGGTCCTGGCCCTGGTTCTTGCCCTGGTCCTGGTAGGTTCTGGGAGAGAGGTCTGATCCGCGCGTACAGGGAATGGGAGCGGGCCCTCTGCTCTGCTCGGCTCTGCTGCTCTGTTGTGTTTAATAAAGGAGGGCAGCTGGCTTAGATCTGTGAGAGGCTTTCCCTGCAGGGCCTCCGATCGCATGCGCTCTGAGAGCACACACTACCAAACACACACACACACACACACACACACACACACACTCAAAGGCTGTGGACTGACGGCCCGCTAAGCAGCCTCCCTTGCATGGAAGGAGGAGAGGAGAGGAGGAGGAGGGCTGGTTCTGCTTCACTCGGCCACTCCGGAGAGGAGGTCTCGTACCCTAAGTGTGAACAGCAACCTTTCATTAATGCTCACACTGAGGGGAGACTCAACTCAGAGCCTCTTTGAGAGTTTCTTGGACTATAACTGTAATCCAATAAATAGTTATGTTCATAAAGTTTATGGGGCGAGGATGAAAATGTCCCATGTTCCAGTATATAATCCAAAAGGCTTGTCATGGTTCCCCTTGAGGCCAGGCTAAGTGTGAGGGCCTGATGAGGTAGTGCTCAGGGCTTCTGCTCAGAGGTGACCACATCTGAAGGTCTCACTGGTCAGTATGTTCCAGCTGCTCCACAGCGGGTCAGACTCACATCCACCGTGTTCACATTGCTTGTGAGGTTCTTGGGCCATTGCTGTATGGACGACACACACTGTGGCTGCACCTCAGAGTGGTGGGGTCCTTCACAGATCTTCTGTGGCATCGGCAAAACACAAGAGATTGAAAGGTCAGGAGTGAAGACCAACTCAACAGACTCATGGGGCAGCATGTGTCTGTTGAGTGTCGAGGAGTCCCTGAGCAAGACACCTCAGCCTAACCGACGAGCTTGCTGTCGCCTTGCGTGGCTGACACCGCCGTCAGTGTGTGAATGTGTGCATGAACGGGTGAATGTGAGGTAATATTGTAAAGCGCTTTGAGTGGCCACTGGTTAGGAAAGCACGGTATAAACGCAGTCCATTTACACAACCCCCAAATCACTTGGCTCAGACCAATGGGAATTCAAAAGCTAACTGGACAGGAACAGTGAAAGTTCATGTCTAACCGGCTCCAATGATCTCACAGGACCAGAGGAGGGACAAGGTGTGAAGATCTGGCCAAACCAAACCCTAGCAGGGGACAAACAGGCTGATCCATCACCGTGGGAGCTCGGACTCAGCAGTCAATCATGAACCAAAACACACAGAACTAGAAAACAGAGCTGGTAACCCTGACAACTGTATCGCTGCGGTAGGAGAGTGTCAGGGTTGAACTTGACATATTGATCCTTCAGGGATTGATTGTTATATCTGGAGTACAAAACAACCAATATGCTATTCCTATTATTTAGGGCTGGGCTTTCACACACCCACTTAGTCTCAATGAGAGAATCTGAAAGTGTGGGAATTGAAAACATGTTTTACATGGGTCGTTTATAGTATTAAAAAGAGAATAGTATTTTTGTCTCAAATATATATCATCTTTGTTTATGTAGGTTGATATTTAATTTCACGGTTTCAATAGATACCCAAACATCCATCATTAACTTTTATTTACAAAATTACAAAAAAGTAAATTAAACACCGAATAAATTATCCTAACATTAGCCCTGTCTCGCAAGGAAGTGTTTCTCTAAGCCTTGAAGGAATGTGTCGCTGATCTGCTAATGAGTGACACTGCTCTACTAAACCAGCCGGGAATAGAACAGCTTCTTAATCACATGGAGCGTATGTCGCCCCCAGGTGTCCCATATAGGAACAACAACAACATACACAGGAACATTGTCTTCATGACTTAAACTGATTGGTTAATGTGAGAAACATCAAGAAGAGTTAAGCATTAATCCATTCCCTTTAGTTGTTTATTAAATCAACAGATAAAATACCATTTCCGTATTTTGCAAAATATACAGCCACATTTTCACTTTGTAGAAATATCCGTAAAAAAGATAAAGGACAATTGCGTAGTAACAGTGTCCCTGCTGAACGACGGACATCAGAGCAGCACTAAGTCTGTCTCCGTCCGCAGGGAGTCCGGGTCGACGCCCGTAATGACCTCCGCGTCCGTTTGCAGCACCAGGAGAACCAGGTCCATGGCCCTCCTCCACGCCTCTACCTTCACGCTCAGGTTATCATACACCCTGCTTTGTTCTGCTCCACCTGAAACCCCGCCCGGACCACCGAAGGCCCCACCCAGACCATCGCAGGCCCCGCTCAGACCACCGCAGGTCCCTCCCAGACCACCTGAGGCCCCGCCCAGCCCACCGGAGGCCTCGCGCAGACCACCACAGGCTCCACCCAGACCACCGCAGGCCCCGCCCAGATCACAGCAGGCCCCGCCCAGAACACCGCAGGCCCCGCCCAGACTTGTCTCCCCCAGAGCGCCCTCCCCCTGTAGGACCCCTGACCGCCCATCCCCCGCCACCCCCCCCAGCCGCTCCACCTCCTGCTCCACCACCCTCCGGGCCTGGAGCTTAGAGATCAGCCCGCTGTTGGCCGTCACCGTGGCGACGTAGTCCGTCAGGGCTTCCGCCATCAGCATCAAGACCGTGTCCCTGCAGAGGCCTCCCGCAGCCCCGGCCTCAGGCTCCGCCCCCCCGGGGCCTGCGAGGGGTCGCCGGGCGTGCTCCTGGAGGTCGTGGACGCAGAGCATCTCGATGATGCCGGCCCCGGGGAGCAGGGCCCCGTCCTGAAGGGCCCGCTGCAGCCGGCGGGCGCAGGCCCAGAACTCGTCCTCCAGCGCCTGCAGCCGGGCGGGGACGCAGCCCGTCAGCACCGCCGTGGCCAGGCCCCCGGGGGCCCGCGCGGAGACGCACACCGCCTGGTGCTCCTTCAGGTCCCTCCAGGGCGTCACCGTCACCCCGGCCCCCACACAGCGCTCGCTGAGCTGGGAGGCGTAGGCGACCGGGACGGCCCCCGAGGCCCGGGCGAGGGCCCTCAGGACAGAGGGCCGCACCCGCTCCACCAGCAGCATCCCGCGGGCCAGGCAGGGGGGGCCCAGGGCGTCGCTGGCCGCCCCCGAGACCAGCACCAACTCCACGCCCAGCCGCAGCAGGGCTGCCAGGACGCCGTCGGCCCACCAGGCCTCCCCGCCGGCCCCCTCGGGGGCCAGGCGGTCCGCCACGTGGCTCAGCCCCGGGGGGCTCTTGGAGCCCAGGTGGCGGTACCTCACGCAGAGGTCTCCGGTGAGCAGCACCACGCGCAGAGACCGGCCCCCCCAGCCGCTGGGCCAGCACCGCCTTCTCCAGTGGCAGCCGGGACCACCCAGCCCGGCAGGACGCAATGCCTGGTCCTCCGACAGACCGGGCACCACGCAGGTCACCAACCGCCCCAGGTCCAGGCGGAGCAGCAGGCCCCGGGGGGCTGACTGCAGGCGGCCGGCCTGGACCACAAGATCCATGGAGCGGGGCAACTGGCCGTGGCTCAGGGCCCTCGCCGCCGGCCCCACGTCTCTGTTGCTACTAGCCGGGGACGCTAGCGCTACAGCGGCGCTAGCGGCCGTGGTGCCACCGAAGTGTCTGCTGTGGCTCAGTCTGATGCTTCCAGGGCGAGCGTGCGCATCCGGCCGCTGTGTGGCGACAGCGGGGGAACGCGGTAACGGCGGCGGCGTGCTGTTGTTGACCAGCTCCAACCGGACGTGTGTCTCCCGCACGCCCGCAGGCACACGTCCAACCCCGCTCATGGTCCTGACGAGCAGCGGCGCCGGGACCCCCCTCTGCAGGCACTCCAGCGCCGCGCGGCTCCACGCCCCGGCCATGAACAGCAGGCAGCCGGCCCCCGTGCCGTGCGCACCGTGTTGCGCCCGCACCGCCTCGCCGACCAGTTGGCCCACCGCACAGCTTAGCTCCAGGGTCTCCAGCAGGCGGACGCAGGAGCAGGCCAGCACCGCCGCGCCGCTACCCTCCTCCCGGATCATCTTGTAGGACTTGCAGGGTCCGAGGGAGGAGTGGGCCAGCCCGGCCAGCGCGAACACCTTCTGTAGCCCGACGTGCTGCTTCTGAACCACTCCCCTGGAGAACATGACTGTATGTCCCCGACAGTCATAACATGCGATACCCAGACCTGTTACGCTCTGATCTACGGTTAATACCATGCAAACATGTGCAACTTAACCGTTTCGATTCTCTTCACCCGCTATTGGTTTGGGTATTGTAAATAATAACAGCTTTTTGTTCTTTTAACATAAACAAAGTAAAGTTATAGCTGCAAGGAGGCAGGTAACGCATCACTACGACCACTCACTCACTGGACAGCATAAAGACAACTCACTTCTGCTGTGATCCCGAAGCAGTGTCTGTTCCACAATCAGTCATTCATCATAAAACGCAGTGATGATGAACGTTCTCTACATCATTAGAATATAATAATAAAGACTCCCGTTGCAGATCATGGGATCAGCCCGTCTGCACCCCCGCTCTGCGCATGCTCGTGCTGCGCTTGTTGCTAGGAGACACGAAAACGATTGCCTCGATTGGTGGACGGACACCAACGCCCGCCTATCCATACTCGCCATTGGTCGATCGAAGGGAATCCTGTAGTTGCCGTCCCTCCTATTTGCCGGGCCGGTTGTCAATCGAAACAAAGCAATCTTTGCGGTTGCTGTTGCTTATGTTCGTTGTTGACAACGGAGTGAACACAAGACGGTCGACACCGCACTACGGAGATCTGGAAAATGGTAAATATCTCTAGTTTAGTAACACTTTTGACACGCTTCCTTTCTTATCGATCCGTAAACCGATCAGCAAACCAGGGGGACAAGTTGAAAGACGACCCGGTACAACCCAAGCTAAGCTAAAGCCAACTTTGTGGGCGGCGGAACCGCGCGCTAAGAGCGCGGAGTTCTGACGGATCAGTCCGGGGGGGAACCATCCAGGGGGTCTTACACCACCTGAAGGGGGTCCTACCCGATCGAACACCCACCCTAAGTGGGGTAAGGGGTACTACCCAACCGGTAGGGGGTCCTACTCCACCTGCACAGGGCGCAACTGCCTAATTTCTGAGGGGTATGCAGACGCATAGCAGGCGCCCCCCCCCCCCCCCCCAGACATTTTTTTTTTTTTTTTTTTTTTTTTCTGTGAGACCTTTCCCAGTTGTGTCCTTCACAGCAGTGAACCCAACGAAAGATTCAGTAATATAGACCTTCTTCTCATCTGTATGAACATACCGTATGATAACTGAGGCCTGCTATTGCTTTGAAATATCGGGTGTGCAGTCCAATTCCAATGCAAAGTACTTGGAGGCTAAGATCTGGGCACAAATTGTACCTAAAACACACTCTAATATTGAATAAAAAAATCATTTTGAGTGCACCAGGACAGATATCCGGTGTTTTTTTAGAGGCAGCCTTTCGAAGATGCTCTGCCAGTGTAACATCATACTGTGATATGCGCTCAAGGATACCCAGAAAATTTCCATTTCTAGGATTTCCTAACTGTGCATTTTTCCCCCTCAGTGGCAGGTTTCTTTCTGCAAGGAAGAGTATGCAGATGATCACTTGAGTCAACACTTCTCCAGTGTGCCTTTTCAGCGGCTTTGGCTCTCTGCAATTCGCTATCAATAGTTTTACCTTGGCGTAAGCGGGATGCCAATTCTTTCCACATCAGATAAGCATTTATGCGATGACCACTTGTTTCATGGTGCTTCAGTGTTTTGGAAAGACACTGCCAGTTATTATACCCCACCACAAGGCCCGTGTCAGCAACTCTAGCTTCACCAAAAAGCTTACATGCAAAACAATAGACTGTTAGAACTTTTGGAGTACAGTAACCAATCCCGCTCCACTTTCTCTCCATTTGACAGTGCACGAAAACAGTATGCTTTGGCAAACCACCTTTTACTCTTATCTGATCTTGGATATGGCCCATCAGGACATTTCTATGGGCCATTTTCAACCATGTACTGCCTCAATGAGACCCTATTTCGTGTAGTGAATGCCATTCAGATGGATCTTCTGAGTTGCCCCTTGCCCCAGCCCTCTCCTCTGCACCTCTCTGTTTCTGTTCCTCTTCATCGTCATCTGGACTCCTCTGTTCCTCTCCCTCATCTTCAGCCTCTCTGTTCAACATTCTCCTCAGTGGTGATTGACTAGCCATGTCTGCCTTCACTTATTTTCTCAAAAGGACACGGTGAATAGGTTGGTCAGCAGAAATGACCAAAAAAAACCATGGGCATTTAGGTTTTTGTAGCCTCAATAGTTTAATTATTCCTACCTGATATCATCACTGGTCTCCTCTATAGCAGATGCCATCAACGACCTCATGTCGGTCTCTTGCCTGTTTTCTTCTCCACTAAGTCATATTGTCAAACAAGCATTATTTAATAGCTTTGAATAAATTACACATCTTGCTAATGCATTTCATTTCATTAATTTTATCGAGTCTCCTCAGGAGTAACTCGGGAGTAACGATGGGTCACCATCGTCATTCCTTTTGATAGCTTATACAGACAGGGGACGCCACACCTCTCTGCCCGGAGCAGTCAGGGTGGGGCGTCTCGCTCAGGGACACCTCTGCCCTCAGCTAGGAGGTGCTGGGGTTTGAACCAGCAACCCTTCGGTCACCAGCCAACCCGCTCTACCTCCTGAGCTACTGCCGCTAATGCAATTTTTCAATATAAATATTATATAGCAATGTATCGAGTGGCTGTTCCTATACTTCCACCTAATATGAGACCAACCTGTCGCCTTCCCCTGTCTGTCCTGATTCTTTCTCTCTCTTCTTCTCTGCTTTCTCTCCATCCTCACAACTGAATGATATGAACTTTGTGTTTAGGAAGTTTCAAATATACAGCGGTCAAACCACATAAAAGAAACTGAAATTTAACGTCACCTTATCTGTGACGTGCCTCTGTTATTGATCATCATATCATTTACACAAACGCTGTTAAATACAGAAAATGCAGACTCAAAATTTTTACCGCCATCGCTTTTGGCGCCCCCCTCCTTTTTTGCGCCACTGCACCTGCAGGGGGTCTTACACCGTGTGCAGGTGTAGTAGGATACCATGCAGGTGGTGTAAGACCCCCCTGTAGGTGGCACCCCCTACACCACCTGGCTTATCGTCATTACATGAACCTTCAACCAGATGTAGAAAGGGTGTCTCGGCCCTGAAACACCCTTCCTACACCTGGTCATGTGGCGACAATAAGCCACATTATTGTGGGAACATTGAGGTAACATGTTTTCTGGGCTGGTTTGAGACATCTGGTGAGCTGTTCTCACAACGTTTTACACTTTCTCTGACCATGCAGACATACAGCGGTTGGATAAACACTAAATAACAGTTTGATGTAATCTGCAATGTCTCCAGTAGGAGCTACGATTTTATAGCTACGGGCTACCGTAAGCCCCTGCCCAGGCCTCAGGCTACCGTAAGCCCCTGTCTCCCTCTGCTCCAGGCTCCGGCTACTGTAAACCCCCTGTCTCCCTCCAACCAGGCCTCAGGCTACTGTAAGCCCCTGTCTCCCTCCAACTAGGCCTCAGGCTACTGTAAGCCCCTGTCTCCCTCCAACCAGGCCTCAGGCTACTGTAAACCCCTGTCTCCCTCCAACCAGGCCTCAGGCTACTGTAAGCCCCTGTCTCCCTCTGCTCCAGGCTCAGGCTACTGTAAACCCCTGTCTCCCTCTGCTCCAGGCTCAGGCTACTGTAAGCCCCTGTCTCCCTCCAACCAGGCCTCAGGCTACTGTAAGCCCCTGTCTCCCTCCAACCAGGCCTCAGGCTACTGTAAGCCCCTGTCTCCCTCCAACCAGGCCTCAGGCTACTGTAAGCCCCTGTCTCCCTCCAACCAGGCCTCAGGCTACTGTAAGCCTCTGTCTCCCTCTGCCCCAGGCCTCAGGCTACCGTAAGCCCAGCCCCGCCGCGGCCCAGCGGAAGAAGCCCGCCCACAAGCAGCCCGAGCTGACGGAGGAGCAGAAGCAGGAGATCCGCGAGGCCTTCGACCTGTTCGACACGGACGGGACGGGCACCATCGACGTCAAGGAGCTCAAGGTGGGCTCAGCTCACCATTCACCCACACATTACATTTAGGGCTTCTCCCACTTCTTCTCCATCTCTATCTCCCCCTCTCTCCTCCTCCTTCTCTCCCCCTCTCTCTCCTCCTTCTCTCCCTCTCTATCTCCTCCTCCTTCTCGCCCTCTCTATCTCCCCCTCTCTCTCCTCCTCCTTCTCTCCCTCTCTATCCTCCCCCGCTCTCTCCTCCTCCTTCTCTCCCTCTCTATCTCCTCCTCCTTCTCTCCCTCTCTATCTCCTCCTCCTTCTCTCCCTCTCTATCTCCCCCTCCTTCTCTCCCTCTATCTTCCCCTCTTCTCTATTTCTCTATCTCCCTCTCTCCAGTTATTGCTCAGGCAGACATTACATTCACCTTTATATTCAGGGCGTTTTTGAGACACTTTTATCCAAAGCGACTTACAATGACTTACAAAGTCCATTTGTCGGAAGAAAGAGAAACAACAATATATCTCTGTCGGTACGGTAAGGATGTTCATAGAACCAAGTGCCAAGCACTAACAATCACTAGGTTAACCCATTCCCCTATACAACACAGATAGCTAGGATAAGATGCTACTCAATGCTATTTTTAAGTGCCAGGATGTACGACCTACAATAAGTGCGTAAGGGGGGGGGGGGGGGGAGGGGAGTCCAGGCAGAGTCCAGGTGAACTCTGAACAGGTGAGTCTTTCGGGAGCAGGTAAGCTTGTTTGGGTTCACAGCGAGTTCCCACGTGGTGTTTGATTGACGCGTGGGGTTTGATTGACACGTGGGGTTTGATTCTGCCCCCGCCCCCCCTCCCCCCCAGGTGGCCATGCGTGCGCTCGGCTTCGAGCCCAAGAAGGAGGAGATTAAGAAGATGATCGCCGACATCGACAAGCAGGGATCAGGGATGATCGACTTCAACGACTTCCTCAGCATGATGACCCCCAAGATGGTACGGGAGGGGGGGGGGGGGGGGGTTAGAGTGGTTAATGGGGTGGGGGGGCATGACACCCAGGCCGTCTGCAGTGTTAGCCATTCGTGGTTTCCGCTGATCTCAACGGGAAAGCAGGATGCGTCCCATGATGATTTATCCAGTGCTTTTCTAACCAGCTAACCACTCAAAACCCTTCACAATATCGCCTCACATTCACCCATTCACGCACACATTCATACACCGATGGCGGTGTCAGCCACGCAAAGGCGACAGCCAGCTCTTTAGGAGCAGTCAGGCTGAGGCGTCTCGCTCAGGGACACCTCGACACTCAGTGTGGAGGAGCCGGGGATCGGTCTAGCAACCTTCCGGTTACCAGCCGACCCGCTCTACCTCCTGAGCCACATGTCGCCCCGTGTTATATCTGACCTTTGTGACTCGCTGTCCCGTGTTCCTCAGAGCGAGAAGGACTTCACGGAGGAGATCTTGAAGGCCTTCCGCCTGTTTGACGACGACTGCACTGGAAGGATCTCCTTCAAGAACCTGAAGCGGGTCGCCAAGGAGCTGGGAGAGAACCTCACAGACGAGGAGCTGCAGGTACAGGAATGCACTCACTCATTCTCTCTTTCATTCATTCTTTGTCTCACTCACTCACACAATCACTCACCCTCTCACTCTAACTCTCTCTTCTTCACTCATTCTCTCTTTCACTCACTCATTAACACTCTCCCTCTCTCTCTGTCACTCACTCACTTACTCTCTCCCACACTCTCATTAATTCACTGACACTCTGTCACTCACTCTCACTCTGTCACTCTCTCTCTCTCTCTGTCTGTCACTCTCTCTCTCTCTCTCTCTCTCTCTGTCCGTCACTCACGCCTCGTTTCCACATACGTACATTCTCGTATGCGATCCAACCGTCTCCGACCGAAAGTCCATTCATTCCTATGTGATTCTCCGTAATGTCCGTTTTTCCTCCGAGACTCCTCCCCTCCGTAAAATTTCTGTCAGGTATGTCCTAAATACACGTTCAAAAAATGTAACTTTCGCTGTCGTTTTACGGAGATACCGTATGAAAGTTTTTATGTTTTTCACAAAACATGTAAGTACCTGGCAGGCCAAAGTCCTCGCTGATCCCTTTCCAAGCCTGGTTGGTTTTGTTTTTATCTCTGTATATGTCGATCCTCATGTTCCAAAGTACCGGTCTCCTCAAAACGGCCATTATCATACGTTCCCCAATCTTTTTGGCTGACCGTAAATAAATTCATGTCCGTACGTAAAACACTAGCGCCCCCTTCCGTAAATTTACGGAAGCACGGATACAAAAAACATACGTATGTGGAAACGAGGCGTCACTCTCTCTCTCTCCCTCTCTGTCACTAACTCTCTCTCTCACTGTCACTCACTCTCTTTCTCTCTCTCTCTCTCTCTCTGTCACTGACTCCCTCTGAAACTCACTCTCGCTCTCTCTGTCACTCACTCTCGCTCTGTCACTGACTCTCGCTCTGTCACTCACTCTCGCTCTGTCACTCACTCTCGCTCAGTCACTCACTCTCGCTCAGTCACTCAGGGTGCACTCACACTAGGCCATCTGGCCGTTGCCGTGGCCGTTTTCACACCTAACCGTGCTCAAATCTGCCAGTGTGAGTGTGGCCAGTCTGGCCAGGCCAGGCCAATTTGGCCACTTGGGAGAGGTGTGCTGCTACGGTACGGGCCGCTACGGTACAGATGCTAATGAGCCGACACGCGCACACGCACGGCTACGCAACCTGAGCTGGATGACGTATAGTCCATGCGACGACCACGGACATAATAAAGGCGACGAGCCTTCTTTCCCATTAAACGGTAAACGTATATCCAAATAAGCAACAGACTCAGCAAAGTGCGAACTGTGTTCTCTGTGTTGTTGTCCATTGTTGTTAGAACTCTGACTGGCGGCAGACTTTATTATGGTCCATGCAGCGGACGCTTGGTGATTACTTACGACGTGATGACGTATGTACAAGAGCCTACCGTGGCCAGGCCACAGTTGCGACGGCCAACGGCCACGGCCAAATGGCCTAGTGTGAGTGCAGGCCAGAGAACAATGGGGCCATTTGAGCACGGTTAGGTGTGAAAACGGCCAACGGCCACGGCCAGATGGCCTAGTGTGAGTGCACCCTCCCTCACTCTTTCTCTCTCTCTGTCACTCACTCTCACTCACTCACTCACAGACAGACAGACAGACAGACAGACATTCAAAGCCATCGTCCAATATCTAACAATCACCTCTGTTAGGAATGGGATTTATATAGATATAGATATAGATAAGGATCAATCTCTACATGTGTCCGAGCTGCTCCTGGTCTTATGTGTTTTGTGATTTCAGGAGATGATCGACGAGGCGGACAGAGACGGGGACGGGGAGGTCAACGAGCAGGAGTTCCTGAGGATCATGAAGAAGACCAGTCTGTACTGACCCCCCCCCGCCCCCTTGTGGCTCCCCATCGCTCCATCCGGCTGCCATGGCAACCTGCGGACGCCGCCTGTAAATACGTCTCAATACGCTCTCTGTGTTTTTGTACCGTTGTTTTGCATAAACATGAATAAAGTCATTTATGTTTCTGAAAGTATTCCTTTGGTGGCACTTTGTGTAAGTCTTGTGGCGGCGTATGGGACAGCTCGACCCTCCGCTAGGAGTGTCGAGCTGTCCCTGAAAGAGACACCTTACACTGACTGCTCCCGACGAGCTTGCTGTCGCCCTGCATGAAAGACACCGCCATGAATGTGTGAATGTGTGCATGAATGGGTGAATGTGAGGCAGTATTGTAAAGCGCTTTAATTGATTGAATTTATATAGCGCTGTTTTTAGGCACTCAAAGACGCTTTACAGTGAAGGGGGGGGACCCCATTCACCACCACCAGTGTGGAGCACCTAGAACGCTCACCACACACCAGCTTGAGGTGGAGAGTGAGGGAATTAATGAGTCAGCCAATTATACAGGAGGATGATTAGGGGGCCAGATTGAATGAGCCTGATTGGGCAGGTTTAGCGAGGACAGCGGGTAAACCCCTAATCTTTGCGAGAAGTGCCCTGGGACCTTTTATGACCTCAGTGAGTCACGACCTCGGATTTACGTCTCCTCCAAAGGACGTCTCTGAATGAATGCAGTCCATATTTTTTTTAATGTTCTGATCTTTAACCATTCCCTTACCATTCCCCTGGGTCGTGAGTCGTGACTCATCTCAGCAGCTCAGTTTCACTTTGGTCGGTATGATTTAGCGACCAAAGTGTCTCTGTCAGTACAGTAAGGATGTTCATACAACCAAGTGACAAGCACTAACAATCACTAGGTTAACCCATTGCCCCTGTACAACATAGATAGCTAGGATAAGAGGCTACACAATGCTATTTTTAAGTGCCAGGATGTACGACACACAATAAGTGCGTAAGGGGGGGGGGGGGGGGGGGGGGGAGTCCAGGCAGAGTCCCAGGGGTCTCATTCATAACCGTTGTGTACGCACAAAACGGGGCGGAAATTGGCGTACGTGACTTTCCACGCCAAGGTTGTGATCTATAAAAACCCTAAGCAAACTGACCCATGCGTGGTTTGGAGGAAAAGGAGAATTGGCGACACAGATGGTGTGGTGGTGAACTGAAGTCAGACCGAAGAATTGTAGAGTGAGAAGAACGATTATGTTTTATCATCGCCCTTCATAAATTTTATTTCACCCCGTATCATGCGTTAAATCCTAATCAGAATAATTTAAGTCAACTGCGTTATTTCTCAGTTATAACTCCAGAAACATCTCCTTAGAATAGAATTAAAAAAAAATCTCTATATTTAATCCCGTCACTCCATACTGTCCACTGACGGCGCGACTGCATGGAATAAAGCATCTGTCCAACATGTGTCAATAACATAATATTTTTACGTGACACTGTAAACACATAATCAAATGTCAATTAAATCCCAAGTGTGGAAAACCAAGCCACACTCCTCATCACAATCGTTGTCCGTTACTCTTGATGCTTTTCATGACAAATCAGGCATTAAAAAGGGGTTGTTCAAGAACATTTTACGTGGGTGATTACAAACTGATTATCCAAGGTGTTCTCGGTCAGTCTTATTACCGTAACCCTATAAATTATGCAGAGGTGAGCGCCGTGGTAATGCTGCACCATAGGCACTTCTGGCGGACCATGCAAATGGCAGGATTCGGAGGGAGAGGGTATTTAGGGACCATAACGATTTATTGGTAGGCTACATAAAAATATGTAACTCTATGTCTTTCTTTGTCTTTTTTAATTCTGGGACTGTGCGCTCCGTGCTACTGACAGAGTTCACTGCTGCAGCAACATGTTGCCACTCACTCTGCTTTTTGTTGTTTGCGATCCCAATCCCGTGACCGCCGAACAAAACTACCTTTTGGTCCTCCATCTCACCCACAAGTGTCTCCACTTCAACCTCGGTGAAATTTCGCTTTTTTGCTTTTCTCAGTACTTCTGCCATTGTTTCCGACAAGACAAAATACTTGCATCTGAGTCTGTTTTATATGCAGATCGAATTCATGAGGTCATTTGCATTGACCATTTATGGTTAAAAAGGGGCGTGTACAGGGCGGAACGTGAAGCTGATTCAGCTGCGCACATATGGAGGTAGATTTGTGTCTTTATTATGCAATCAAAAATAATATGTTTGAGAGCAAAACTTTCCACACTGCAATCAAAAAATAGATTTGAGAGCAAAACTATCGACACTGCAATCAAAAAATGTTTTATTGCAAGATAAATTAATGTGATAAAAAAAATATTAATGGGAATCCAAAAGTTTTGTTTGCAAACCCAAAAGTTTTGTTTGCGAATCAAAAAGCTTTGTTTGCGAATCCTAAAGTTTAGCTTGCGAATCCAAAAGCTTTGCTTGCTGTTGAGCTGAATCTCGTGGGCGGGACCTACACCGAAAGATGTAAGACACGTCTCTATTGGCCAGTCTCGATCGGAGTGACAGCTTGGCAACATCCGAAAAGCCGCTGCCCCCCGAGTCCCGACCGCCTCCAGAAGCAGATTGTCGGCCTGACGGACAGGGTGTTCGTTTGTGCCTCTCAATCCGCGGCGGCGGTCAACAACATCGCCCTGCTCTCCTCTGCCATGGTCTCCTTGTCGGCTGACAGGGAGGCCTACGGGATATTCAGGGCGCGCAAGCGCGCGCACGGGACAAGCTCATAAGGCGAAGCCTAGACGGCGTAGCCTACATGAAATAGAACTCCCTCTCTCGTTACTAACTGTGGATGTTGCCAAGCTTTCACTCCGATCGAGACTGGCCAATAGAGACGTGTCTTACATCTTTCGGCGTAGGTCCCGCCCCCCCAGATTCAGCTCAACAGCAAGCAAAGCTTTTGGATTCGCAAGCAAAACTTTAGGATTCGCAAGCAAAGCTTTTTGATTCGCAAACAAAACTTTTTGATTCGCAAACAAAACTTTTGGATTTGCAAACAAAACTTTTGGGTTTGCAAACAAAACTTTTGGATTCCCATTAATATTTTTTTTATCACATTAATTTATCTTGCAATAAAACATTTTTTGATTGCAGTGTCGATAGTTTTGCTCTCAAATCAATTTTTTGATTGCAGTGTGGAAAGTTTTGCTCTCAAACCTATTTTTTGATTGCAGTGTGGAAAGTTTTGCTCTCAAACCTATTATTTTTGATTGCATAATAAAGACACAAATCTACCTCCATACGCACACTTGTAGGCACTCTGTGATTTATAAAGCAAAGATTGCGTACGGTGTGCGTACGCAGGGTTTTATAAATCGGAATATTTTTTTGGCGCACGCAAAACTTGGCTTCTGGGCGTACGCACATTTTTAGTAACGATCCCACGCACAGTTTTATAAATGAGACCCCAGGTGAACTCTGAAAGGTGAGTCTTTCGGGAGCAGGTGAGCTTGTTTGGGTTCACAGCGAGTTCCCACGTGGTGTTTGATTGACGCGTGGTGTTTGATTAACGCGTGGGGTTTGATTTACGCGTGGGGTTTGATTGTGCCCCCTCCCCCCCACCCCCCCAGGTGGCCATACGTGCGCTCGGCTTCGAGCCCAAGAAGGAGGAGATCAAGAAGATGATTGCCGACATCGACAAGCACGGATGATCGACTTCAACGACTTCCTCAGCATGATGACCCCCAAGATGGTACGGGGGGGGGGGCCCGGTTTAGAGTGGTTAATGGGGTGGGGGGGCATGAAACCCAGGCCGTCTGCAGTGTTAGCCATTCGTGGTTTCCGCTGATCTCAAACGGGAAAGCAGGACCCCATTTCTCTATAAATGAGAAATGGGGTCTCATTTATAAAACTGCGTGGGATCGTTACTAAAAGCGTACGTACGCCCAAAAGCCAAGTTTTGCGTGCGCCAAAATATATTCTGATATATAAAACCCTGCGTACGCACACCGTACGCAGTCTTTGCTTTATAAATCACAGAGTGCTTACAAGTGTGCGCAGCTGAATCAGCTTCACGTTCCGCCCTGGACACGCCCCTTTTTAACCATAAATGGTCAATGCAAATGACCTCATGAATGCAATCTGCATATAAAACAGACTCAGATGCAAGTATTATGTCTTGTCGGAAACAATGGCAGAAGTACTGAGAAAAGCAAAAAAGCGTTTGTTTGGCGGTCACGGGATTGGGATCGTCAACAACAAAAAGCAGAGTGAGTGGCAACATGTTGCTGCAGCAGTGAACTCTGTCAGTAGCAAGGAGCGCACAGTCCCAGAATCAAAACAGAAGTGGACTCGTCTGACATGAAGGTACATATTTTTATGTAGCCTACCAATAAAAAATAAAATAAAATCAATAAATCGTCATGGTCCCTGAAGACCCTCTCCCTCCGAATCCTGCCATTTGCATGGTCCGCCAGAAGTGCCATATGGTGCAGCATTACCACGGCGCTCACCTCTGTATTTATAGGGTTACGGTACTAAGACTGACGAGAACACCTTGGATAATCAGTTTGCAATCACCCACTTAAAATGTTCTTGAACACAACCCCTTTTTAATGCCTGATTTGTCATGAAAAGCGAGTAACGGACAACGATTGTGATGAGGAGTGTGGCTTGGTTTTCCACACTTGGGAATTAATTGACATTTGATTATGTGTTTATAGTGTCACATAAAAATATTATGTTAGTATGACAGTATGGAGTGACGGGATTAAATATAGAGATTTTTTTTTTATTTCTATTCTAAGGAGATGTTTCTGGAGTTATAACTGAGAAATAACGCGGTTGACTTAAATTATTCTGATTACAGAGATTTAACGCATGCTACGGGTTGAAATTAAATTCATGAATGGCGATGATAAAACATAATCGTTCTTCTCACTCTACAATTCTTCCGTCTGACTTCAGTTCACCACCACACCATCTGTGTCGCCAACTTTCCTTTTTCTCCAAACCATGCGCATGGGTCAGAGTTTGCTTAGGGCTGCGCACCTTCTCCCGTCAAGTTGTTTTTTTATAGATCACAACCTTGGCCTGGAAAGTCACGTACGCCAATTTCAGCCCCGTTTTGTGCGTACGCAACGGTTATAAATGAGACCCCAGATCTTTACCCATTCCCTTACCATTCCCCTGGGTCGTGAGTCTTGACTCATTTCAGCAGCTCAGTTTCACTTTGGTCGGTATGATTTAGCGACCAAAGTGTCTCTGTCAGTACAGTAAGGATGTTCATAGAACCAAGTGACAAGCACTAACAATCACTAGGTTAACCCATTGCCCCTGTACAACATAGATCGCTAGGATAAGAGGCTACACAATGCTATTTTTAAGTGCCAGGACAGGGGGGGGGGGGGGGAGGCTATGCAGGTGAGTATAGCCTCCGGGAGCTGGTGAGCTTGTTTGGGTTCACAGCGAGTTCCCACGTGGTGTTTGATTTTAAAAAAAACACAAACAAAAAAACCTATCCTGATAATTCGAGCCATCGGATAGAGTGAATTTGATTGGTTGGATGAGAATAGAAACATATACCATTCTGACACCCTATTGGTTGCAGGGCTGACCTTCAGTCCAAAAAGAGCATGCATTGGCTCGAAGAACTTTGAGAACCAGTTGCTTTTGCGGCTGAACAAAGCCTATTGGTAACTCTTTGTTGCATGGTCTGTGCATAAGTGATGTAGATACTGGTGTAGATATTGGGTTTTTTTCAGGAAATGTTTAATCACTAGCAAAAGTTTGGTTAGCACCGTCAGCTGGGCACTGCTGATTTGTTATGGTGCGTCCCAGTTCGCCAAGTTCTTATTCGTTACATCTTAAATTCCTGAAGCTAAGCTTGGATACATACATTTACATTCCCGATAAAGGCTTTTGATAACATGCCTCTGAAGTTTGACTTTTTGCACCATTCCAATACTTACAGGGAACTAGTCATCATATCTTCCGCTCCATGAAACACATGTTAATGCTCAGTAGAACACATGTATGGTTCTTTAATGTATTTGCATTGTACTAATATGCGTTCATTTTCAATGGGCATAAATATGTTTGAAACAGGTGCATCCCAATTTTTTCAACATTAACATTATAGTCATTAGATGGCCTTTAGAAAAAAGTTTTTTGGGGGAAGTGGGGCAGTGTGCTATAGAGGTTGGCTGTGTGTGTGTCACTAATTCACTGATGGGATAAATGCAGAGACCAAATTCCTTGTATGTGTGAGCATACTTGCTAAAACAGCTGATTGTAATTCTATAGGCCCCTGTGGCACGGCCTAAACTTTCGTCCTTAATGGCATTTTTTTCCCCTTGCATTACTTTTACTTTAATTCTTTAAGTAGTTTTGAAACCAGTACTTTTATACTTTTACTCCGGTAAAAAGTTTGAGTTGATGCTTCAACTTCTACAGAAGTATTTTTAAACGCTAGTATCTATACTTCTACTTTAGAAATGAATGTGAATACTTTTGACACCTCTGCCTGAGCGAGACCCCTCACCCTGACTGCTCCCGACGAGCTGGCTGTCGCATTGCGTGGCTGACACCGACGTCAGTGTGTGTATGGGTGCATGAATGGGTGAATGTGAGGCAGTATTGTAAAGCGCTTTGTGTGGCCGCTGGTGTGCTTGATGAATGCAGTCCACATTTCTTTTAACTGTTCTGATCTTTTTACCCGCATACCCTTACCCTTCCCCTGGGACGTGACTCATCTCAGCAGCTCAGTTTCACTCTTATCGGTATGTTTCCCCCCAAGCTGAGATCCGGCCCAACATGCTGTGGGAACTCCGGTTGGCGGAAACTGACCTCAGTGATCATGTCACAGCCCAGAGCACACATAGAGAGATGTCACCAGGGCCCAGATGAGTAACAAGATGAAAGTGTTCCGTCATTTTATGAACGGACATTAGCAGCTCAAGGTCAAAGAGGTGTGTGTCAAACTGTAAATAGTCAGGGAAAAGCTCCACCGACAGCGTGGAAGAATCTAGATGTCGCCATGATGTCATTGCCCGTCTCACGCTACAATCAACGTATTGATCCAAGCATAGATAAAGATAGGCCAGTGGAAAGATACGTTTCTGTACATCTTAATGCCATAACCTAAACATGTTGGACTCCATTGTAGGAATGGTGCACTGCTGACTCTGAGTGCTGAAACAAGTATGTCAACTAAGGTTGTTAGATTTACTTTCAGGGCGGTTATCACGCTTTTATCCAAAGCAACTTGCAGCACCACTGCATGCGTACGGAAATGCGACTTCTGACACAGAGAGGAAACCGCGGTGAGGAAAAGACCGTACTGCCGGCAGTACTAGTAGTCGTTGTGCACCCCCACACCTGACTGACTGCAGTGCTGAATAATGCACATCATCATCATCATCATCAGCATAATCATATTCCAATAACCCTCCCCCTCATGTCCAACCGGTCAACTGACTCCGTTGTGGTGACAAATATACTTATTGTAAGTGGCTTTAGGTAAAAGCCTCTGGTAAATACCCTAAATGTAAATGTAAATGTAATTAACCATAAAAAGAAAGTATTTTCACAAGACTTCTGTGAGTCATTCATCTTACAGTGGAAGGAAGAGCTAAAAGGAGCATAGAGAGACGTGTGTTCGCCATGTAACCCGAGCGTCACACCGCTCTACTACTCTACTACTGGCGTTTCGCACTCTCGCCACAGAGTCACACCGTGACCACACGGCCTTGCATGTGTGATGTTATACTACTGACTCTCTCAGGCGTAGACTGAACAGACATTGGGACCACAGCCAGACTGAAGCGAGGTCGTTCGGAGAGGTCGTAGCTAATCAGGCTCCAGGACCTCAGACGCCGGCCGGTCCGCTGCCCCAGTCCTCCTCCTCCAACTCCCTCCCCCGTCTCATCAGACAATGGGGTGTGAAGCTGCAGGTTGAGAAGGTGCCCGACCACAGCCCTACCTCAACGACGATCAGACGCGCTGGTTCGGGGGGGTGGGGGAGGGGGGGAGCCGAGTCATACCGCAAAGGGGGAGGTTGGGACGGTACCTACTGAGGCTCTCCGCTCAGCCGCTGCGCACCTCAGAGGAAGGGATTTTCTCGTTCCACTGCTGCCAGCTCCGTCACCCGGAGGTGCGTGTGTCAGGGTTCCCCCAGGTCTCCACGCTCCCTTTCCAGACTAGGACCAGGCCCTGTTTGTTTCATTATTAATGGACGATCATAACGTTAGGTTTCTGGTAATTCCACTTGGTTTTCTTGGGCACAGTAAACCAAGTGGCACAGGGTCAGTGGTCACCTGCATTCACTGTCATAGAAACCAGCCTCGTTCTTTCAGGGCGAGTTCTCTCTCTCTTCCCACGACCGCAGACTGAGCTGTGATGAGAGCCTCACAGTGAGAGAGTGAGACAGATCAATGTGGAAGGACCACTTCTGCTTCTCCTCTCGGCTGAATGGCCAAGAGATGGAAACAGAAAGTGAATCACCGAGGTACATTCTGCGGTTCAATCTAATAAATAAAATCAATTGTAAATCGTTGACCAATGATATTCAATGATCACTTATGCTTCTCCTCTCGGCTGAATGGCCAAGAGTCTCGGAAACATGAAGTGAGTCACCGAGTTTCATTCTGTGGTTCAATTTAATAAATAAAATGAATTGTAAATTGTTGACCAATGATAGCCTTCCCCCGGCCTGAATGACTCCGGCCGGATGTATACACGATCAGGATGTCCTGCTGAACTTGGTCTGTGTTCGTGTAGGTGTCAGTGTGTGTAGGTGCCCTGACACACACTGACACACAAATGGCGCCCACCGCCAGTGAGATCACGGCGCAGTGTGTTCAAACTGAAAATGGGAAGTGTGTGGTCTTCCTCTCGTTTCCTGTCTGCAAACACACTCACACACTGCAGCGCCCGGCCGCGTGCACGAGGAGCTCCACTCTCGTAGCGCGTCGTGGGGACTGCCGGTGGAAAAGCTCACGACGACATTGCAGGTTTCTGTGTTCCAGCTCTGGGCCGGGATGGCTATAAAAACAGGTAGGTCCCCCACCTGGCCAGTATCTCAGCACCAGTATCTCAGCACCAGTATCTCAGCACCAGTATCTCAGCACCAGTACTGTTGACTCCTCTGATCTGACATTATGCAGCTGCTTGTGTTGTTGTGTTGCGTAGCGATGGCGGCGGCGGTGCCACATTCAGGGATGGAGGGGAGAAAACTTTCAGAGACGCAGGGCCTGCTCAGGTCCTTCTACACCATCGGCAGCCCCCAGGTACGCTCTTATTTTGAAGTATATTTTCAAAGTCTGTCCGTTTCTTTGACTTTGTTTTGGAGTGGCTCTAACAGAGTGTCTTTAACAGAGTCGGTACCTCCTTGTTTTTAAGTGGCTCTAACAGAGTGTCTTTAACAGAGTGTCTTTCTCCTTGTTTTGGACTGGCTCTAACAGAGTGTCTTTCTCCTTGTTTTGGAGTGGCTTTAATGTATTCTCTTTGTCCTTGTTTTGGATTGGGGCTAACAGAGTGTATTTCTCCTTGTTCTGCAGAGTGACGGATCCCATCCGTCGCTGAATATCAAGGTAAGATCTCAGCCGGTATGCAGATCTGAGTCATTGATATTCGTTGCATATATTAGACGCTTGAAGACATATCTCAACATGAAGGTTGTATCTTACGGTGGAGGGGGAGTTGGGCTCAAATTAGCTATAGTAATAGTATGAATACATTTGTATGTGACACTTTAAGGTACTCAAAGATACCTATCACTTTGTAATTAATAACCTCATATTTGATTTGATAATTACATTTAAACAAAGCTGAAACTGAATTATTGTTATATAATCAATAACCTATTTAAAATCAATCAGCAGGGTTTATTAAAATGTGTCATCAAAAGGTTATCAAATCGTTTATTTCTTAAAAGAAGAGGATAATGAGCAAAAACAGTATTCATAAATACATAATTTACAAATGAAGAGCGTAAAACAGGAGGAAGCGTTAAGAAGTTAAGTTTAGCTATAAGGTTAGAGATGGTAAAGTTTAGGTATAAGGTTGGAGATTATTACGTTTAGGTATAAGGTTAGAGAAGGTTATGTTTGGTATAAGGTTCGAGGGGGTTAATTTAGGTATAAAGTTACAGATGGTTACGTTTAAGTATAGGATAATTGTAGGTTGTGAAGTCAAGGTGGTTAACTTAAGGTAAGGGATTTATGGGGCTGAATTAAGGTAAGAGTTTATCGTGGTTAAGGTGAGGGAAAGGACCAGGGTAGGAACGACATCATGGCGGTAATCAGTGGAACGGTCTGTTTTGCCCGCTGCTGGTAAGAAGGTTTTCTTGTCAAACTGACAGCGAGTTGATTTTCTACATCTTGCACTCTCACCCGTGACATGTGATGAGTAAGCATTTGCAAAGCTCCGCTAACCACACAAACACAACACGCTTCCTCACGAAAAGAGCGCTGTCTAAACGAAAGCGCGTCCTTTATCGTTGGAGCGCGTTTCACTGCGACACTTTCAGGGTTTTCTCCGTAAAGTTTGGGGTCGATCAGGAAAGCGCACGGATAGATCGCTTGAGCATAAGGAAAGTCAGAACTTGCTCTAGGTTTCAGAACGTAGGGCTACAAGTGTTAGCGTTAATCAGCGTGTCTCGTCCCCACAGCTGGGATGCTGCGAAGCGGCGCTCACCTGTTTCCACGACAACCTTAAGAACGTCACGGCGCAGCACGAGATAGCGTCGGGCATGCAATTGTTCAGCAGTCTGAAAAACTCAAACCTGGTGAGGCGCACACACACACACACGCGCGCGCGCACGCGCACCTACATACACTCACCCTCGCACACATGCATAACACACACCCACCGACCCCCCCACACACACTCACCCTCGCATACATGCAACACACACACACACACACACACACACACACACACACACACACACACACACACACACACACACACACACACACACACACACACACACACACACACACACACACTCCTACTCATTTCGTGCCCCCTGTGTCTCTCCAGAGGAAGGCTGTCCAGTGCAAAGACCCTGGCCCCGCCCCGGTACGTAGAGCCCGCCTCCAGCCTCTCACACGTGTTATAATCATGTACAGGACAGTACAGGACAGTACAGTATGAACAGGTTGTACTAAACATGAACTACAGTACAGTACAATACAGTACAGCAGAGGAGAGGACAGTACAGTATGAACAGGTTGCACTGAACATGAACTACAGTTACAGTACAGTACAGTATTGTACTAAACATGAACTACAGTACAGTACAGTATGAACAGGTTGTACTAAACATGAACTACAGTTCAGTACAGTCTGAACAGGGGTTCATACTGGGGTGAGGAGTCATACCCCTTAGTGTGATGGGTTGTACCCCCTAGTGACCGGGTCTCTCTGTTCCCCTCAGGATCATTCCTGCCCAGCCTGCGATTCTTTCCCCAGGACGAAGGCGGAGCTTGTCAACCAGCTGTCCCAGTTCCTCGAAAAGGTAAGGAGAGTCGGCCTTGTGACCCTTTGACCCTAGCGGGCTGGGTCAGAGCGAGGCGCTAGGCTGAACCTCTCATCTTAAACAAACCCTACCTCGGTGGGATTGATGATCGACCCTAACATGATGTACTGTCCTCTCCAGGCAGCGAGCAGCTTGTCTACAAAAAGACGGGGATGAATCCACCAACTAGGACGCAGCTGAACCCACCAATCCGGACGCAGCTGAACCCATCAGACCTCATCTACATTCAAATTTTTATTTAAGAGCAGCTCACAATAATGTATTCCCATTAACAGGCCATAGATCTTATTCATATGAATATTTATTTTCTTTGTATTAACTGATTTACTTATTTAATATTTATTAATTTATTATTTATTCATTTATTTATACAGAGTGTGTGGACACTTGGTTATTGGTTCTTAAAGAACCTATGATTTGCTACCGTTCATGGTAATTTATTTATTTACAAATAAAATTATTTTTATTTAATAAAAATGCCTTTGTCTTGTTTTTGATACTGAGTCACATGATGAATCTGCTTCTGCCTTATTATTATTTCACCATTTAAATTGCTAATATTTCCCTGTTGCCCATCTCTTTAAAAAAAAAATTGTCCTTAATTAAAATTGTCCTTAAGAGGTGCCTCCTTTCGAACATAGGAAAAGACAGCACTGTTTAAAATGAATTAGACTCCACTTTTCAGAAACCAACATCATTGCGTGACGGCGAGTATTGCTGACATCTAGCGTCTCTAGCGTGGACCTATAGTTTTCCGGAGTTGGACTACAACATGTGCTCTTTCGATCCATGCATTCTTGTCGCATTGATTTCAATCATGATGTCGCCAAAAGTGAGAATCACATAGGCCCAGGGGCGTAGGAACGTGTTTAACATTGGAGGGGACACATATCGGAAACCTGACAGATTCATTGATGGTTCGAAGAGAAATATGTCATAAATGAACTACACTGCAAAACATTCACAAATGTATTTTATTATTCTAAAAATATACATTTGTAAAGGAAAACACATTTTGAATGGCAGTATTGAACTGATACATATCAAATCAATTATTTAATTGCAGGCCTTATCATACAGTTTTGTAGACTGATAAATAACATGTGAAAAATATTGATCTAAATTTGAATTCGTATTTTCTGAATACCTTTTCTTTTCTTAGTTGTAGCCTATCTTATGCCTCAATGAACACACAGGCAAAGGTTAAGGTTAAAGAGAAAAACAGCATCAAGAATTTTAACACGGTTCTATCAACATCCTTTCTGTACCGACAGCGATATATTGATGCACTTCTTATGACAAATGTACTTATTGTAAGTAGCTTTGGATAAAAGCGGCTGCTAAATGCCCTAAATGTAAACGTAAATGTAACTTGTTTTTAATCTCGAGTAGGCCTATGTGATATTATTCGAACATTTCCACTAACTGATTGGTGTGTGAAGGCAAACGAAAACGACATTAGAATGGATGTAATGAACTGATAAATATAAATTAGTTTGTAGAACTGATACAAATAAAAGCTAGATAGCACTGTAGTGTTATCCAACAGTGTCAAACGTGCCGTGACACACAAAAGGTTGAAAAACTATGGCCTAGGCAAAAGAGCCAAAATGTTTTCTTCTCCTGTCATTTGCAGCCACGAAATGCTTGCAAATTGACTTCTTGTCAGTAAGTCAAGTCTATCCTGATGGACATGACAGACAGCAACATGGTTGAGTCTGTTTTGAGACATTGTGGACCGGAGCCAGGTTTTGAGCCTGCGGAGGACACTAAAACTTCTCTGCTATTCTACTGCCGTCTTTTCATTTTAACAGCTCTAACCTGTTGCGTTAGCTGCAGACACCCGCATCTCAAACAGTCTGAGCCGTTGATGGGATGCGGCAGCTTATGGCTGTCTTGCGAGACAGCCGTATTCACGCGAGATCACGAGATCACGCGATTAGAGTTGCAGGCTGGCAGCGATCAGCAGCGGTGACAGCGGCGCTTACGTCCCCGATGGAAAGCAGGCAACTATTCTTCTAGGCAGCGATTCGAAGGCGTTTCCAGCCTGAAGTCCTTATAACTTCCAACCGCCCCCAACCCTACGCGCTGCCATACATGGGGCAGGTGACAAGACGCTGCGTTGCGCTTTCAAAATAAAAGCGAGTAAAATATAAAAAATATATATATATATTTTGCGGTATAATTTTTGGGGGGGACAAATGCGCCTGTCTCGAAAATTGGAGGGGACACGTCCCCTCCGTCCCCCCCGGTTCCTACGCCCTTGCGGCCTATAGGCTGGACTTGGCCAACGGGAATATTTTGGGCCACTTGAATCCCACATGTGAAAAAAAAGAGGTTAAACTTATGTTGAGGTTGAAAGTAACTCCCCCCAGTAGTCTTTCTTCAATGTGAAGTCTGCAGGGCAATACATTTGAAAACTAATGGGCGAGTATGGAAGGCTGGTTAGTCAATGACGGGTAAGATCGCCTTAAACATTGGGACCTCCTCAGACAGGCACAGTCACGATTACTCTGCTTCACTCAAGTCGCTTAAATTATGACAAATGGTTACATGATAACGGTCGCCATGTGAAAAATATGTGCTTTTACGATATATGCCTTGTTATTAAAGAACAGCAGTATACTAAACTGTGATAAAATGGGAACCCACACTTTGTTGATCAAGGGATGATAGTAGGACAAGTAAGCAGAGATTACAATGGAGAGAAAATCTCAAAAGAAGATACAGTAAAATACTTTTCTTTGACCAGCTCAACAATTGTATTTGTTTTTTTCTTAAACCAACAGTAGTAATATCTTAGTTGGGGCACTCATTGTTATATTGTGAGTAAATGGAACATAGAAAATGAGTGACCAGGGTGTTGAGGTTGATGTGCTGGTGAGTGAGCTAGTCGCTGTCAGGTGGTGTGGCCGAAGGCGTCCAGTCATGATCACAGCAACTAAACCAAAGACTGCATTATGGTTAGATCGGGCTGGGATGACACTTACACTTTACATTAGCGTTTTTCTTTTTTAGTTCAGTTATTCTTTATTTTTTTCTTCTTCAACTTCTTATACATCATTACAGTTATTGTATCAACAGTTGTAGTTTTTATATTATATTTTATAATTTCAGTAGATCTCATTGACTTCCATAGAGGTAACAGTGTTTCTTGTTTCACTGGTGCTAAAATGATTAATCTATTGGAAATATAGGTAATTGTTATCTAGGCCTATCTCAAATGTATACAAACTTGATCGCTAACTCTTCACTTTATTTGTTTCCAACCATTTTACAATTTTTAAATGGTGTGCATGCCTACATTGTTTACTCCATTTAGACTCGAATTCAAAGTTCAAATCCCTTCACTTGATCCCTTCTCTTGCCATTTAACATCTCTTTACGTCTTAAACTATCTTTATTAAAACATATTTTCAACCTCACTTTGCACTACAGCACTCACCGCATTTTCTGCAGGAAATGCATTTTCTACTTGCTAATGCTATCCATTATTATCAATTTAATTTTCTTCTCTTCTATTCTTCTGCTTTACTGCGCCCCTCATGCGTCTTCGCGTAAAGTCGGTACACTTCGTCGGTGGCATGATACTTCCGCCGTAAAGGATTATGGGATACCACTTTAGGTATTATTGTAGCAAAAGTCTTTAGCACCTGTAACTGCAGAATTTGAATGCGTACGCTAAAGTCACAGTAAATTTGAAGTCGGATATATTTATTTTGCATGTGTACTCTAAAGTCACAAATGTGTAACAGTACATTTGTAGTCGTAAATATTTTTTATACCATTGTAAACACAAAATAGGGTCTACGAGTGCGCAAATCTGTGTTACAGGTGCACAAATCCTTTTGCTACAATTATTGCAGCGCAGTTGGTGCAAAACACATTCGTACACCCGTGTTTCATAATCTGAGAACATGCCCAAAAGGTGTGCATTTGTAAACCCAAATTTGAACCAATGCATCAGAAGTTGCACATCTGTGAACGCTATGTTAATTCAGCATTTTAATGAGCGAGCACAAAACCATTTTACAACTGCTCGAATCTGCTCCTGCAAGTCTCAGATGTGGGTTTTTTTGCAGGTTGTTTTGCACCACGTCTAGGTGGTAAATTATGGAGTCAGTTTCCTGCCATAATTCAAACCTGAAAAAAAAAGTTTCAAAGGCTTGTAAGTCTGGGTTTCAAAACTCAACACCTTGTAAAAAAGGTTTTGCAAAACTGAAAAAAGAGATTATAACCTGAAAAAAACTAAAACTAAAATTCAAACATCAGTAAACATGATTTTGTGTTCTATTTTATCTTCTTCATCATTTTCACCTACACATTTTCAAAGTTCAAACAATTTCACCAGCGCATTTGCAGAGTTTCAAATCTGGCACTGTTCTAACAGTGTATTTCATTGTTGCCCGGTTTTGAAACCTTGTAAATGGGATTCTGCAAACAGGTGTTCATACATTGAGAAATACGTTTTGAAAGGTTGAATATTTAGTTTTAAAAACTTGTAAAGGTGTACGTTTACGACATTGCAACGTATTTTTTCAGAACTGACTTTTCAGCACTGACTTTTCAGAGATTTGACCACACAGGCGCAAGCTTTGAGTCACGTGAATATTGGCAGCGTTCTGACGCCACTCATTTTGAAACTCCTGACAGTCGAATCTGAAAAAAAAAAAACTTTCCTGGGGGCGGGACCATTTAGCTCTAAACCTATTGGTTGCTCTCGGCTGACATACATTCCAATCACATGTGCCGTTCACCGGGCTGTGCGTGATTGACAGTGCTCTGCCGATGACACGAATAACAAGCGACTTTCGCGGTTGATTTTGATTTCCATTTTCTGGAACCATGGCTGTTTCCCAAAGTGAAGGCTGCAGCCTTGCTAGGACGCGTCCTTGCTAGTCGCGTCCTATGGAGATGAGACTATGGTTCCAGAAAATGGAAATCAAAATCAACCGCGAAAGTCGCTTGTTATTTGTGTCATATAATAGGTTTAGAGCTAAATGGTCCCGCCCCCAGGATTTTTTTTTTTTCAGATTCGACTGTCAGGAGTTTCAAAACGAGTGGCGTCAGAACACTGCCAATATTCACGTGACTCAAAGCTTGCGCCTGTGTGGTCAAATCTCTGAAAAGTCAGTGCTGAAGAGTCAGTTGTGAAAAAATATGTTGCAATGTCGTAAACGTACACCTTTACAAGTTTATAAAACTAAATATTCAACCTTTCAAAACGTATTTCTCAATGTATGAACACCTGTTAGCAGAATCCCTTTTACAAGGTTTCAAAACCGGGCAACAATGAAATACACTGTTAGAACAGTGCCAGATTTGAAACTCTGCAAATGTGTTGGTGAAAATGATGAAGAAGATAAAATAGAACACAAAATCATGTTTACAGATGTTTGAATTTTAGTTTTATTTTTTTTCAGGTTATAATCTCTTTTTTCAGTGTTGCAAAACCTTTTTTACAAGGTGTTGAGTTTTCAAACCCAGACTTACAAGCCTTTGAAACTTTTTTTTTCAGGTTTGAATTATGGCAGGAAACTGACTCCATAGTAAATGTGTAGCAAAAGTATTCGTATCCGTAGATGACAGAGCGTCCGTGAGCGGGACAAATAGTCCCGCCCATAATTTCCTAATCCAATGAAAATCGCCGGCAGGGATGCATTTCTCAAATTACACTGGGACCCACCGCGTGCCAGCCATGGAGCTATAAAGATCGCAGCATACTCAGCGCGGGATACATTTCTTTCTGGAGAAGTGAAGAGGGCGTCCTACTGAACGGAGGTGGGTGTCCTACATTATGTTAAATGAAATGACTTAGTTCAAGTGAATTCCCCCCAAAGTATTTCATTAACATGCCGCAAATGTCCTTCAATGTATTTTAATGGTCGCCATAACATAAATTCAGAAATGTTAATGCAATACTTTGGGGAGAATTCACTTGAACTAAGTCATTTCATTTAACATAATGTAGGATACCCACCTCCGTTCAGTAGGACGCCCTCTTTACTTCTCCAGAAAGAAATGTAGGCCTATCCCGCGCTGAGTATGCTGCGATCTTTATAGCTCCATGGCTGGCACGCGGTGGGTCCCAGTCAGGGACGGCTGGTATGAATGGGCTAACAGGGCTAAGCCCTCCCTACCTTTTACAGTGAAAATGAAAAAAATATTATTAAAAACTTAGAACATATTGTTCTAAATTTTGGTAGAACCTAAAGGAGCAACAGCACCAAAAGGTGACAGAAAAACCCAGGATATATATATCTTCGTTTTTTTCCTGTGAATGGGCTAAATGTATTCAGCCCAAGCGGAGTAGCGTAAGCTTCCATTCAATTTTGAATGACAGGTATGGTGACACGCCCCCTTCATATGCTTCCCATTCGGGGTAAAGTCATTCAGCCCAAGCACAGTAGCGTAAGCGGCCATTTTATTGCGATTGACAGGTGTCGTGACACGCCCCCTTCATATGCTTCCCACATAGCAGGAGACTCCTAGGCGGATCCGCCTTCAATCCGCCAAACCCGCGTAAGCTGCCTCATCCGTTTGGGCGCCGCCCAGAGGATCAGCTCCGCCTCCGAAAGTTCTACTGTCATACAGCGGATCCTGAGCGGATCCATGTCGGATCCCTGTACGCGGACGCGCCTTTCACAGAGGATGGCTCCGCCCACTGTCAAACAGCGGATCCTGAGCGGACCCATTTCGGATACCTGGATGCGGACGCGCCTTTCACAGAGGATGGCTCCGCCCACTTATAACGGTTGAACTTAACAGCTATCGCAGACGCTTAAAGAACCGGAGAAGGTCAAGTCATCATCCGAGATTTTCTGTGCTTTTTGGACTTTGGGCTGAATCCTCTTGACTGAGTAAGTGCATTTATTAATTGAGATATTGCGACATTCACAGTAAACATTGGCCTTTCTGTTTTCATCGTGTAGGGGCTGTATGCTCTAATTGTATTGTAATGACTTTGCTTGATATTGAACTAGCAGTAGAACCGAGAAGTGATTGATCATGTGAGTGTATTTGATTTAAAATGCAATAGCAATTTCGACAGACTATGTTATGTAAGGGACAATGTATAGAACGCCGGTCATTATGGGGAAAATGAGCCCCGTGTCGGTCTGGTCTGTTTTAAGGCCCATATCCATTATCTACTCGTAGCCTATCTGCCTGGCAACGGACGATCACGTCGAATGACGTGAACATTCGCGAACCTTCTATCTAGCGATCCGTTATCTGTATTGTGCTATTTCGTCCTTGACCTGCTTTAAACACTCAGTTTACTTGCTCAATTTGATTAAACAATTAAATACAATACAAATATAAAGTAAAAACAAGTGTTATCAAGCGATCCGTTAACTGTATTATGTTATTTCGTCTTAAGCAACATGAGCGCGAATGTTTTTTGAAACCTGCCCGGCAACGGACGACGCGATCATCTGCTGACAGGCAGGTTTGGAATGGATTACGTATGGATGATGCGCCCGGTATAAATTTGGCAGCCGGTACAAATTTAGTGTGACAGTGCCCGCGGTGCCCGGGCTGCTGTCACGGGCCCGCAGTTCCAGGGCCATTCATTCATTCACGGGGCACGCGGGAGACGCGGGAGTGCCGTGGCCGCGTTGCCCACGGTTCCCGGGCCATTCATTCATTCGTTCGCGGGGCACGGCGGGAGTCAGGGGAGACGGGGGAACGCCGTGGCCACGGTGTTCCAGCAGAGTTTGGTCTCATATGCCGCTTTTCCACTGCATGGTACCAGCTCGACACGACTCGACTCAGCTCGCCTTTTTTGCGTTTCCACCGCGAAAACATGGTATCTGGTACCTGAAGTGGCTGCTTTTTCTAGTACCGCCTCGCTCTAGGTTCCAAGCGGCTGAGCCGATGCTAAAAGGTGACGTCGGCAGACGGCCGGCCACTGATTGGCCAGAGAGTGTGACGAAGTCACGAGAGCGACATGGCAACCATGCTGGTAACAGCCATAGCAGCGCCGCAGCCAACATATTCCACTTCTTCAACATGCCAGCTAATAATACGAACACGAATACCATCGCATCGATGTTCTCCATTGTTGTTATGTGGGTTCTGTCCATGTGTGGGTTACGTAGGTGTTGTTTGCGTCGCATACAAAAATACGTCACGGCCCTTTCGCGCAGCCGACCCCGCCCACGTCCCGAAGGTACTATTTGCGGTGGAAAAGGACCCGCGCTGCTACCGTGTCGAGTCGTGTCGAGTCGTGTCGTGTCGAGTCGAGCTACATGTGCGGTGGAAAAGCGGCAATAGTGTCTATTGCCCCTTTTCCATCCTCTTTGTAATGAAAATTAAACTTCAACATTTTTCACAGTCGTTTAGACAACGGTCTGGTCTGTTTTAAGGCCCATATCCATTATTTACTCGTAGCCTATCTGCCTGGCAACGGACGATCACGTCGAATGACGTGAACATTCGCGAACCTTCTATCTAGCGATCCGTTATCTTTATTGTGCTATTTCGTCCTTGACCTGCTTTAAATACTCAGTTTACTTGCTCAATTTGATTAAACAATTAAATACAATACAAATATAAAGTAAAAACAAGTGTTATCAAGCGATCCGTTAACTGTATTATGTTATTTCGTCTTTGGCAACATGAGCGCGAATGTTTTTTGAAACCTGCCCGGCAACGGACGACGCGATCATCTGCTGAAAGGCAGGTTTGGAATGGATTACGTATGGATGACGCGCCCGGTACAAATTTGGCAGCCGGTACAAATTTAGTGTGACAGTGCCCGCGTTGCCCGGGCTGCTGTCACGGGCCCGCAGTTCCAGGGCCATTCATTCATTCACGGGGCACGCGGGAGACGCGGGAGTGCCGTGGCCGCGTTGCCCACGGTTCCCGGGCCATTCATTCATTCGTTCGCGGGGCACGGCGAGAGTCGGGGGAGACGCGGGAACGCCGTGGCCACGGTGTTCCAGCAGAGTTTGGTCTCATAGTGTCTATTGCCCCTTTTCCATCCTCTTTGTAATGAAAATTAAGCTTAAACATTTTTCACAGTCGTTTAGACAACGCCTGTTTGTGATTTATTATGGTAGCATTATGGAACTTGGTCCTCATCATCTTCTATTTTGTGTTCTGCAGCTTCAACTTTTCTGCCATTGCCTCCTCTGCTGGGTTTGATTGATCAAGTAAGTCAACATTTCTGTTAATGGACACCTCGTCAGGCATTATCCCTTGCATCTTGCTCATGTTACGTTTACGATACAATTGCCTTTGGAGCACAGAAGATTTCATTGCAACCTCATTACATTCTCTCCATATTGGTTTCTGCTTCCCACTTTACCCACGCAGTCACAACACATCAATGGAACTAAAGCGCCCTGATGTGGCATGAATGGTCTGCTAACAATAATGAGAATAATAATGCCTCACACATACATTTTCAAGAAGGCCATTTCATGTAGCCTAATCAAGTAGAGCATCAAAAATGTTTTTTTTTGTCTAGTTTGTAGCAATGAAACAGACAACACCACTAAAGTATATTCAACAATGTATTTATTTAAAAAACAACATTAGGAGCAATGATTAGGAACATTACATTACGAACAATGATCAATTGATTGCAACCTGTCTTTCTCAAATGTCTCTTTTAGAACAAAAATGAATAGAAAGACTCTGCCTGTCTCCTCAAACGCCTTAAGACGAAGGGCACGTGTTGACGTCCAAAAAAGGCTTCTTGACATTCGGACAGACATGACTGACATGGACATGACGGCAATGACGGCACATTACAGAGTTCTCCCTGAGGACACTGCTCCTACCTCTTCAGATGCAGATGCATTTGATTCACTTGAAGATTTAAGTGAAGAGGACATGGATTTTGATGATGGGGATGGGACAACATGTTCAGATTCTGAACCTGATGTCCCATCCCCATCCCTTTCCGATAACATTGCCAACTGGGCAGTGAGATTTGGCATTTCAATGGTTGCCCTGACTGCGCTGTTGAGCATACTCAACATAACCCATCCCAATCTGCCCAAGGATGGTAGGACCCTTCTCAAAACAAAAGTCCACTATGATATTCAAGAGAAGGCTGGGGGTAACTAGCATCACTTTGGGATCCTTTCCTCCTTAAGGAACACTTTAAATAAACACGTCAAAATACTGACAGAGGGCATGACATTGGGGCTGCAGATTAATGTAGATGGTCTGCCTTTATTTAAAAGTTCCACTTTACAGCTGTGGCCGATCCTTGGATTGCTAGTTACCGTCCCTATGAAGGAACCAGTGGTGATTGGGGCGTACTGTGGACCTAAAAAACCAAGTTCGGCCACAGAGTTCTTATCAGATTTTGTGACTGAATTAAAGGAGCTCGAGGCTGGGTTTTGCTTTGGTGATAAGAACCTCACAATTGAGCTTGACACAGTAGTGTGTGACACCCCTGCACGGGCCTTTGTGAAAAAAACAAAGGCCCATAATGCTTACCATGGGTGCGATAAGTGCCAACACCCGGGGAAGTACCAGAATCACTGCATGTCGTTCCCTGGACCAGAGCACCCCCTTAGAACGGACATATCATTCAACTTAAAGCTCGATGAAATTCACCACCATGAGGGACCTCATCCATTTCAGGGTATCAAGATAGGCATGGTAACACAGTTTCCATTAGATTACATGCATTTAGTCTGTTTGGGCGTTGTTAAAAAAATGCTCCAGTTCTGGCTCCGGGGTCCTTTAACTGTGAGAATGCCTGCACTGATAGTTGACAGGATGTCACATGAACTTCAGTCTGTCAGGCCGAATGTTCCAGTTGAGTTTGCCAGGAGACCACGGTCACTTAGAGAGTTAGACCGGTGGAAGGCAACCGAATTCCGGCAGTTTTTACTGTACACTGGCCCTGTGGTGCTGGCGGGATTCTTGGACCAGAATATGTATTCTAATTTCATGCTCCTGTCAACTGCCATATCGATCTTGGTAAGCCCTCAACATCACAGCCTTGTAGACTATGCTGGCCAATTGCTGAAGTCTTTTGTTGCTCATTTTGGTGAGCTGTATGGGACAGACCAAATTGTTTACAATGTTCACTGTTTGGTCCACCTAGAAGACGAGGTGAATCGACATGGCTGTTTGGATACTTTTTCAGCGTTCCCGTATGAGAACTACCTCGGAAAAATAAAAAAACTCGTAAGAAAACCGGAGTTCCCACTAGCCCAGCTTGTCCGGCGCCTTTCAGAGGTTCAAGCTAGGAAATTGGATGTTGATGCAGACATCACTCTAAAAAGGGAGCATTTTGTGGGGCCAATTGTTGTTGGGATGGGAGTGCAGGGCCAATATGGGGAAATGAGATGTGAACGATGGACAGTAAAATTATCAACAGGGGACAATATATTTCTGGTGGGGGAGAAAGTCTGCCTTGTCAAAAACATCATCCAAAATGATAATGGTGTGTTCATTGTATACACTGAATTTTCCCAGCAGTCGCCATTTTATACCTACCCCTTCAACTCCGACAGAATTAACATATTCGTTGTCAATCATGCATCTGATGAGCTGAAGTCGGTTGAGGTGTCAGCGCTGCGACAGAAATGTGTAGCCTTGCCGTACAGGGATGGTTTTGTGGCCATACCTCTCCTCCACTAAATACATAATGAATAAAAAAAACAATCAGTTCAATCAATCAATCAGTTTAAACAATCAGTTCAAGTTAAAAACTCTAATTATATAGTTGCCTACTGACTATGAATCAGTTCATTCAATCAATCAGTTTAAACAATCAGTTCAAGTTAAAAACTAATTATATAGTTGACTACTAGAATCAGTTCAATAAATCAATCAGTTTAAACAATCAGTTCAAGTTAAAAACTCTTAATAATATGGTTGACTACTGACTTCTGACTATGACTTCCATTACTTCATTATTCTTGCTGTAAGTATTTCAGAAAAGGTTGTATTTTTCCAGGTATACGCTACGTGACTTGTTTTTGTTTTATTTATTATTTTTTATTTATTATGTTTATTTTTTTATTTTATTTTTTCCACAATGTCTTGTTTTTTAAACGATTTATGATGACTATATGCTCTGTAAGGTGACCTTGGGTGTCTTGAAAGGCGCCTCTAAATTAAATGTATAAAACACACACACGCGCACACACACACACACACACACACACACACACACACACACACACACACACACACACACATACATACATACACACACACACACACACACACACACACACACACACACACACACACACACTTCTTTTTTTTGCATGACAAATAATTTTTCTTTCTTTCTACATTAAGGATGAGTTTTCATCTCATTAAGTTTGCCAACGGGGACATTGCTGTGGTCCCGGAAAATTGGTGTGATGACGGGATGGTGTACTGGCCAAAATATAAAAACACCGAACGTGCCAAAAGGGCAGCGGCCAACAGTGAGACACCAGAGTCAAACTGGCCAAAATATGACATCATGGTCATCAGAACTTGTGGTATGCCAATTCATAAAACTGTAGTTTAAAGAAAATGTGATGGTTTCTTCTCCTTCTGCTTGGAATAACATATTCTGTCTATGTTGTGAAAATTGTCGCGCCCAAGAATAATGTACCAAACAGCACTCTGCCATTGACTCTCTGACTCTGACTCTCAGCGCTCTGCCATAGTCCCTGATTGGCATCGCCTGGGAATACCAAAAGCTCAAACTAAGAGTCAATGGCAGAATGCTGTTTGGCACATTTTTCTTGGGCGCAACCTACCCATTCAGCTCTGCTGCTCATACCACAAATGCATGTTCCTTACAAATGTGGCATCATTTAAAAGGGGAGGTTTCAGGCTTTCCAACGATGTAAGTTTTCTTGCTAAAAAAAGCATTGTTATAGCAATGAAAATATCAACCAAACACAAGTTTGCTTACTTTTTGTGCCTAGTTTACTTATCTTTAGTAATAATATTGCAGCTAATTTCAACCTTATGATCATTTTAACATATTCAATTTTAGACAACTACAAAGATGCCTGTAGGCTAATGGAGAAGTACCAGACGGGCTGCAACACCACTGATCTTCAGTCTGAGGCAGAGGAGGAGTGTGGGCCGCCAGATAAACGACTAAGGAAGGCAGTGTAAGTGTGTTCTGTCTTGTTTATGTTTTTGTATTGATAGGAAGGATATTTCCCGTAGCATTCAAAAATAGACCAGAGATGTTTGTGCTATACTGTATGTATATTTGGCAATTTTGGGATTACAGTTACCCCAATAATAATATAATATGGTTATTTAACAGGCATCACTTTGGGGACTCTGATGAGAGTGAAGATGGTGGCCAATTGCACTGGCAGAGTAAGGGATAATCTCCTGCCATCAGAAATAACATAATCATAACTTTAATATTAAGATATGGTTAACATTCTTAGTGCTAAAGATAATCACCTCACCTTGTATCCATTCCTCCAGCTCCAACATCTCGCCGAGGGCCAGGCAGCAGCAGCAGAGTCTCTCTGCTCTCTGCACTTGAGGAAAACTGTCTCGGTAAAGACTGATCTCCGAAATAATATTGAATACAGTGGCCCCATCTATATTAACACAGCAATGGTCACTCTGTTTCAAATCAACAGATTGCAACTGCATTACCATCTTAGATTTTCTGCATACTCCACTGAAATTGTAACTTTTTTTTTTTGTAAAAATATCTAAATGTCAGCCACATATTTTGTCAATTAAAAACATCTGCATTCATGCAATATTTATCATTCATCAATACCAAATTGTATTGAAATACATCGTCAATCCATTCATGGGATTTAAATAGGTAGTGCATTCCAAAATGTTGCAACATACAAATGAATGCACAACCAGAGCATGACCAGAGATTTTTCGTTTGCAATTGTTTGGTCCTCTAGCTGACAGTCTACCATGGTTAACAAATCACAATAATTTAATAACAATTTCTTTCCCTTAGCACCTCACCATGGGGCAGGACCGCAACAACCGTTGCCAAAACAACTCCGGAGAGTTACTCAAGGTAAGGACTGATCTCTGAAATATTAGTGAATAGAACGGTCCCATGTGTATTATCAGTCATGATTAACAGATGACTGATTTAATACAATTCTTTCCCCCTCTGGGCCAGGAACGGCAGTCCCTCCTCTTCTCCCTCCACCCCCTCCACCCCCGACATCAACCCTGAGCCTGCGGCCAACAGAGGAGCCTTCTTCCATCCCCGCCATCGGACCAACATGGCGAGGGGGAAGAATGAATGAGTCCATTCCCTGCTCTGGTAAGCAATAACTGGCAAATACTGGAGGGTCATTCTATGCTACAGATTTTGGAAGAAATTATGACAACTCTCACATATTTTCTTCAAACTTTATCAATAACTAATGTCAGTATTGTGAGTAATGAGGATAAGCACTGAAACGTGATGTATTTCACACACTACATTTTAGCTATATTTCATGTTTGTCATCAGTGGCTGAAGTGCACATCCTGAACCTGCTGGAGACGATTAAACAGCAGCAAGACCAGCTCGTGGCAAAGGTCAACTACCTCTGCAGCAGGATGAACAGCACCCCGGGGACAGAAGTTGAGATGCCTGAAAATATTAATCTCCCGTTGGAACACCTGGAGGCAGTGGAGGAATTTGAGGTGTTTTTAAAAGAACCCTCAAACCACCCAGCTCGACAGAGAATAGTGAGTCTTCTTAATATGAATGGTCCATGCTATAATGCTATTAGGTATATTGATTGACCATGATTATTGCAAGTATTCTATTGAAGCAGCACTAAACAGGCCTGTCCTGAACCCCCTTTTCCCAGATTGTGTCAGTGAGCGACAGTCTACCGGTATGACATTGTGTGTAAGGTGGCACATGTCCATGAGAGTGTGAGCCAAGTACATGTTTAGAAAAAGAACAATTCAAGGGAACAGGATTTTTTTCTTGAGAGCAAATAGTACAAATATAGACGTTTTTCTTTTTCTACATTTCGGGATGCATAAGCTTAGAATTGTTTACCTTGCTGATATTTAAAAAAATATATATATATATTTGCCTTTTAGATTCTTTGGCCACAATTGGAGGCCAGGATTTGAAGAGGGTGACTTGGAACATTCTTGGCCGGCTTTACACAGACGACGTGTCCCACCAGATCAACTGGAAAGGTGTGAACACCAAAAAGGCCTTCAGCCAGATGTCGGCAAAGAGCTTGCTTTTCAGTAAGTATATAATTTGAAGTAATATTGATTGTCTGTGGCGTTGTGTAGCATTATGTAGACAGTGGCGTGAAGTGTAGCAAGGCGGTGTCACGTTAAAATTGTACCGGGGGCGAAAATTGTACCGGCCTACGTCATCAGTTGTTTACATCTTGACAACCTGCCTCGCAACAGACGACGCGATCGTCTGTTGCCGGGCAGGTTGCAAAAAACATTCGAAACATTCCAAAAGACGAAGTAACATAATACAGATAACGGATCGCTAGATAAAACTTGTTTTTACTTTATATTTGTATTGTATTTAATTGTTTAATCGAATAGCAACAGACGACGCGATCGTCTGTTGCCGGGAAACGGGCGATCGCGTCAAATGACGTAGGAAGGTTCTTGTACATTCCTACGTCATTTGACGCGATCGCCTCGATTAAACAATTAAATACAATACAAATATAAAGTAAAAACAAGTGTTATCTAGCGATCCGTTATCTGTATTATGTTATTTCGTCTTTTGGAAACATGAGCCGAATGTTGTCGGCAGGTTGTCAAGATGTAAACAACTGATGACGTAGGCCGGTACAATTTTAACGTGACAGCGGCGCATCGCCGCCGCCGGTGTGGGGGGTGTAGGCCTACATAGAAATGTTCTGTTTTGAGGCGTGCCGTTCGGCAGCGGTGTGTTTTGGATTTAGTCTTCTTCAAATAGAATGTAGCCTACAGTATCTGTTGGACCCTACAAAATTAAAAACATTACAAAACCACCCCGATTTAGTGATGTCGCTAGGTACGCCTCCTGCGTCCCTGACGCATTAAAATCTGAAAGGACGCACTAAACTCACTATCCATGCGTCCCGGGGACGCATCTCATTTTCCCTATGAAAAACGATACATTGTGAACATTAAACAACTCGTGTTTAATCACAGTAACTGGCCAAAGAAACCTTCTTGCGAGCAGACCGGACAAGCGCTGTTTCAACCCTCTGCGCATCTACTCGGCGCAGATGTGATCCCCTGTACAAAGTATCGCGACATGCTAATTTAGCCGCTACCAAAACAACTAGCTCGTCACCGCTGATTTCATTTCAACAATTAAAAATACGAACTTCATAGTAAATAAACCCACGTTTCCACTGCTCGATGCTGTGCTCATTCGTGTTGATTATGTTGTAACGTTTAGGGGACGTGCTGTAATGAAATAAATGAAACATAATCCGGTGGTGGTGATGAAAACTACATTGAACGGCAGCCGCCATATTGTTATGCCCAAACGGCGCCTGCGCATACATCGCGCATTCCACATTTTGAACATACATTAACCCAACTCGCCACCTGTGGGTCCCGGGGACTCACTACATTGAAAACCTATCAACATCACAATATATGTGCTCTGATCAGGGAAACATTTAATACAACTGATATTGTTTGAACATTTTGGATGTCCTTTTAATCATGGCACACCTTGCCCTGATCACAAATTCTTAATTTACCCAAATTATCAAATTCTTAGTTTACCCACCTCTTATTTTGATCCCCACAACCTTCATAACTTTGCAAGTCAGGTTTTTTTGCACCTCGTAATTTTTTTAATTATTATTATTTAATCTCCTTACTTATTGTATTGTCTTAGCCTACTTGGCTATGAATGCTACATACCATAAACATAAACATATTTGTCTGATTTCAGGTGCTGTGAGGATAACTCCCTCACAAAGTCCATCACCGATGCGGAGGTCACAAAGCACACCATCAGGTGGTTTAACCTGGCCATGGATCGGGCGACAAAGAGACGAGGAGGTGTCCGTCCCCCGACATGTCCCTCACAGCCGTAGTGAAGCCGTAATGAAGCAGTTGAGAACATAATGAATAAAAAAATTACTCAAATTATTGAACGTTTGATTCTTGTTGTTAACCAGTTTTTAATTTTCTGATATTTTAGCTGTGCATTGCACAACATTTTTTTGAATTTCATTGAAGATGTAGCCTAATATATAAAATGTATGCACTATAGGCCGGTAAAGCACTAAATGAGTTTCTGACCACAAAATGAATGTAGCCACATTCATTTAACAGGTTAGCAAAAACAGAATAGGCTATAACCGGTATCTTTCCATAAATGTCCATTTTCCATTGAGAAGTTATTACTTTTGTACAGTAAACTGATGTTTTGAATTGAACCTTTTCTGTTAGGCCTATTGTATTGTAAGGTTGAAAATATGCAATGCAGATTTAAGCTTTAGGGCTATATTGCTGTAGAGGCCTAGTTCTAGCGATAGTTTTTAGTTTTATCAAATAGTTTAGTTTATCCTATTTTATCCTACACGAGAACAGAAGGGATTTTGGAAGGACAAACGGATCCGGGCCGGATGAGCCACGATTTGTATGAGTCCGTTGTGGGTCCGTTGTGGGTCCGCGACGGATGTATGTATCAATTTACGGGTCCCGAACGTATGGCAAGCCGAGTGTGCCACAATTCGACTTCAATTAAACGCGTTCTGAAACGCCAGCACGCGTGCCCAGAACGCGTTTTGGTTTTCCAGAACGCGTTCCGGCGTTTCAGCGCGCGCGCCCAGCGTTTCAGCGCGCGCGCCCAGAACGCGTTCTGGCATTTCAGCGCGCGCGCCAAGAACGCGTTCCGGCATTTCTGCGCGCGCGCTCAGAACGCATATTAGCATATTAACAGCACGCATGCTGTTAATATGCTAATGCGCTCCTCCCCTCAATTTTCTCAGCCAATAGATTTGAGCCGTTTTCACCTAATCATATGCTAGGGCAAACACACAGACAACATCAGTCGAGACCAGGGCCCCGTTTCCCGAAAGCGTCGTTAGCCTAAGTGGATCGTGAAGTGCGTCGAAAGGGCATCGTAGAGTTTTCACCGCGTTTCCCGAAAGCATCGTTGGTCACGAACGTCTTGAAAACGCTCGTAGCTAACGAGTACTCCAGGGGTGCTCGTAGGTACTCGTAGGACGCTAAGAGCATCGTCAGCTATAGCCTCAGTGGCGTCACCATCGGACATTCCGTATATTGGATGCGTTTTATTAAAACGCATTGCGCCTTTATGTTCTTAGTTTGGTAATTAATAAAGATTATTAATTAATTTATTAATAAAGATGTTAAAATGGCCAAAATAAAACGGGACAGTCCAGAAAATGTTTGCGCAGGCAGGGCACTCAAAATGTGTGAGAGAAAGTGGGGGGATTTGTGCAGACTGACATAGGCTACTCATAAAACGTAGCATAAAATAATGTAAAATTTTTTTTCAATTAAACAAATTAAAAAAAATAAAAAATAACGAAATTAAAGAAATTAAAAAAAATAAAAAATAAAGAAATAAAAAAAATTATAAAAAAGCAAACAAGCAAAGAAGCAGGCAAAAGGCTGGGATATGGTGGGGATTGGTCACGTTGACGGGAATGTTTAGTGACATGAGGGAGGGTGGAGGGGGTTAAAAAAAGTCTCAATGAAAACCAGCCGCGTAGTTATGAGGGAGGCCGTCCTCACACCGATCTTCCTCATCGTCATCGTCCTCAACGTCCTCCGGTTCAAGCAATGCCACCCCAGCCTTAGCTGCAATGTTGTGCAACATAGCCGTCACACATATCACGGCGCATGACTTGGCCGGCGAAAACTGGAGCCCTCCGCCTGACTTGTGAAGGCATCTAAAGCGCAACTTCCACCTCCCGATCGTGCGCTCAACGATGCACCGGGCCAGACGGTGGGCTTCGTTGTATTCCTCATCATGGACGTCTCCCGGGTTATTCACAGGTGTGAAGAGGAATTATTTCAGGGGGGAAAATGCCGTGAAACGCACAGTGCATTCAGGATTAGGACTGATGTATGTCAGTTTAAGCCTAATCAATTGTGTTTTAATGTCTTTAGCATTCATATAATTGCAGTCTATTTTTTTTGTAGGCTACTCTGCTGTTGTCCTTGATGGGGATATATTTTAACCCTTTTTAACACAATTTTTCTGCGACATTCCTGCGTCTCCCCCTCCTACGGAGCCCATTTCAGCACCGTGTCAGTAGACAGTTACAATCCTACGACGTCGTGAGTGCAGCGAATGCGCGTTCACGTTAAGAGGAGTTTCGGGAAACGCTCCAAAGAAATTGACGATGGATCGCAAGATCCATCGGGAGAATGATCGTACGAGCGAAGATCCATCGTTATCGGGAAACGGGGCCCAGAGCTCTTCTTTCGCGAATCTTTTCTGTTGTGTCGTTCTTAAAGTCGAAAGATGTTAAGATGTTTCAAATTAGGTGGTTAATGTGGAGGTGGTGAACACTACAAGTACATACACTTTGACTATACACTATCTAAGCTACTTGACCGAACATTGTGTATGGTAAGTGCCGTGGCAACTATGATAACATAATTAAAAAATACTTTTATTTATAGCGTATCGTTTATTACATTTATTTATTACAGCATTACATGAGTCAGCTTATTCGTCTTCTGAGTACAATAAAAACAATAAAAGAGTTCAGAAGTTAGAGTTAAAATTCCATTAGAAGTAAATAAGTCCGTCTGAAGCATTAACATGCAGTTGCAGGTTTTAGCCTGTACGTGGTAGTAGCCTATAAGACGAGGTATAATTCACTTCATCAGTTGGAATGAGACAGATAGAAAAAACTATATATATATATATATATAATATAGGGAGGTGAGGAGATAGATACTACTACAACTGATACTAATGGTAACCAACTGGTAGGTATTGGTACCCAACAGACCAAGCCCTTTAGGAAGACTTCCATCCTGCTCCTGTCACATTACATAAATAGTTGGTGTATAGCCTATGCAGAAAATATTGCAGCCAAAATTGCCCCCAAAATATTCACAACATTTACCATTTAACCATCCCTTTTCACATTAAACTGGCCTCTACTCTTGATACATTTGTAACTCACCTACAAACTCACTCATAGCCTTTAATTTAGTGAAACGTTTTGGTCACCTTTTTCCTATTTCTTTTTCACAGTGTCTACACGTCAGGTCATGGTGAGGAATATATTAATCATATATTTATATTAGTTAGTTAGTATGTTATTACTATATTGTTATTAAGTGAACATCAGTCCATGTGTTACAAACAAACAGCAGAAATCAAATGCCGGGAGGAGGGAGAAGCCTGTCTCGGCAGGCTCTATACACTGCGGTCCCGGTCCAACCAGCACCTGCCGACAATCTCCTGATTAGGAGTGAGAGAAACTGATTCGCGAAAGAAGAGCTCTGGGCCCCGTTTCCCGATAACGATGGATCTTCGCTCGTACGATCATTCTCCCGATGGATCTTGCGATCCATCGATAATTTCTTTGGAGCGTTTCCCGAAACTCCTCTTAACGTACGTGAACGCGCATTCGCTGCACTCACGACGTCGTAGGATTGTAACTGTCTACTGACACGGTGCTTAAATGGGCTCTGTAGGAGGGGGAGACGCAGGAATGTCGCAGGAAAATTGTGTTAAAAAGGGTTAAAATATATCCCCATCAAGGACAACAGCAGAGTAGCCTACGAAAAAAATAGACTGCAATTATATGAATGCTAAAGACATTAAAACACAATTGATTAGGCTTAAACCGACATATATCAGTCCTAATCCTGAATGCACTGTGCGTTTCACGGCATTTTCCCCCCTGAAATAATTCCATATGACAAAAAATTAAAAATAGCTTGTGTGACAACTACATTTATCTTAATGGGCTGATTTCTGAAACATGCTTTGCGCAGCAAAGAGAGCCGACTTAATCTGATTCCGCATAAGGGTTTCCTTGATTGATAATTTGATTGGCTATAAAAGCCCCTCCGGAAATAGGCTAAGGTATGTATTGATGAGGAATACAACGAAGCCCACCGTCTGGCCCGGTGCATCGTTGAGCGCACGATCGGGAGGTGGAAGTTGCGCTTTAGATGCCTTCAAAAGTCAGGCGGAGCGCTCCAGTTTTCGCCGGCCAAGTCATGCGCCGTGATATGTGTGACGGCTATGTTGCACAACATTGCAGCTAAGGCTGGGGTGGCATTGCTTGAACCGGAGGACGCTGAGGACGATGACGACGAGGAAGATCGGTGTGAGGACGGCCTCCCTCATAACTACGCGGCTGGTTTTCATGCGCGTCGAAGAGTGATTGAGACTTTTTTTTAACCCCCTCCACCCTCCCACATGTCACTAAACATTCCCGTCAACGTGACCAATCCCCACCATATCCCAGCCTTTTGCCTGCTCCTTTGCTTGTTTTTTATAATTTATTTTATTTCTTTATTTTTAATTTTTTTAATTTTATTTTATTTTTTACATTATTTTATGCTACGTTTTATGAGTAGCCTATGTCAGTCTGCACAAATCCCCCCACTTTCTCTCAAACATTTTGAGTGCCCTGCCTGCGCAAACATTTTCTGGACTGTCCCGTTTTATTTTGGCCATTTTAACATCTTTATTAATAAATTAATTAATAATCTTTATTAATTACCAAACTAAGAACATAAAGGCGCAATGCGTTTTAATAAAACGCATCCAATAGACGGAATGTCCGATGGTGTCGCCACTGAGGCTATAGCTGACGATTCTCTTAGAGTCCTACGAGTACCTACGAGCACCCCTGGAGTACTCGTTAGCTACGAGCGTTTTCAAGACGTTCGTTCCCCACGATGCTTTCGGGAAACGCGGTGAAAACTCTACGATGCCCTTTCGACGCACTTCACGATCCACTTAGGCTAACGACGCTTTCGGGAAACGGGGCCCTGGTCTCGACTGATGTTGTCTGTGTGTTTGCCCTAGCATATGATTGGGTGAAAACGGCTCAAATCTATTGGCTGAGAAAATTGAGGGGAGGAGCGCATTAGCATATTAACAGCACGCGTGCTGTTAATATGCTAATATGCGTTCTGAGCGCGCGCGCAGAAATGCCGGAACGCGTTCTTGGCGCGCGCGCTGAAATGCCAGAACGCGTTCTGGGCGCGCGCGCTGAAACGCTGGGCGCGCGCGCTGAAACGCCGGAACGCGTTCTGGAAAACCAAAACGCGTTCTGGGCACGCGTGCTGGCGTTTCAGAACGCGTTTAATTGAAGTCGAATTGTGGCACACTCGGCTTGCCATACGAACGTACCCGTCGCGGAGGTAAGGTTTTAGTCGTGGATGCGGAGCGGAGGCAGCGCGGAGCCACGGCGGGTCCGCGATCCACCTCCGTGGCGGATCCAACGCGGCGTGCAAGTGGACCCCGATACGGGTCCGTTTCGCGGGCCCGTTCCGGAAGCCGCGATACCTCCGCGGCGGATCCGGCGCGGAGTACTTTTGCTCCCATATGCTTCCCTAGGTCAGCCTTTAGCAAAGGCTGACCTAGCACAGTAGCTAGTTACAGTGACCTTCGACTAATCACGGCACAGTAGCGCAAGTGCAGTATGGCGGGCGTTAGCATGAAAATGAACGAAGTGGATTATTTACTTTCTATTCGGTTTTCTTTAATGTCTTTGGAGGAAAAATTGGAAGTGAAAAGATTGGGGACACATCAACCAAACGATGTGGAGATTTACTGTCAGGAGTGCGGTCAGAATATGGCCGGTAATGGTGCATTTGTAAGCGGGTCAACTACGTTTCGTATCGAAACATTAAAAAAGCTGTCTAAATAACCCAACATGACGTGACAAGTGTGTAGAGATAGTGGCCCCTCTCCAAGCTGCATTTCAGCGATAGGCAGTAACAATAAGGTTCTCTAAGGAATCGGAAATGATCTCATTTAATGTTGCATACAACATTGCCAAAGAGGAGTTGCCATTGTCAATTTAAATCCGAAATTATTCTCATGAAGAGAAATGGATTAAACATCAACCCGACGTATAGCAATGAGATGGCATGTTCACAATTCATTGCAGTAGGCCTAATGGGCGACACCTTAAAGCAAAAGACAGCTGCGGACGTCGGAAACGCCACATAGGCCTACATGTCCTTCATGATTGACGGCGACACAGACGTCTCTACCAAAGAGTGTGTGATCGTCTATAGCCGCATTTTGCGCAAAGTGAGACCAGTCAACATTTTAATTGTGTAATACTTTAAGCACAAAAAAAGTTTTATTTTGCTTAATGGCTTAGTTCGAAATGTTCAATTTCAGCTCAGTGAAGCACTTTAAACACCTTATTTTTCTTTTTATTTATAATTGTGCTTCAAATAAAGACATGCCTTTCTCTACACCTTAATCTTGTTTAAAAATCATTCACATTATATGAAAGTTATGAACAAAGATATAAAGGTGACCTCATGGCGTCTGGAGCCCTGTGAAGTATTGATAAATGTAATGCATTCTTTAGCCCACCCACCCAAAATCACCACCAGCCGTCACTGGTCCCAGTGTAATTTGAGAAATGCATCCCTGCCGGCGATTTTCATTGGATTAGGAAATTATGGGCGGGACTATTTTGTCCCGCCCACGGACGCTCTGGCATCTACGGATAGTACGAATACTTTTGCTACACATTTACCACCAATACGTGGTGCAAAAAAACCTGCAAAAAAACCCACAGCTGAGACTTGCAGGAGCAGATTCGAGCAGTTGTAAAATGGATTGGTGTTTGCTCATTAAAATGCTGAATTAACATAGCGTTCTTTATAATTTTATTTGTGAGGAAAGTTTTCACAGATGTGCATCTTCTGATGGATTAGTTCAAATTTGGGTTTACGAATGCACACCTTTTGGGCATGTTCTCAGATTATGAAACACGGGTGTGCGAATGTGTTTTGCACCAACTGCGCTGCAATAATTGTAGCAAAAGGATTTGTGCACCTGTAACACAGATTTACTCGTAGATCCTATTTTGTGTTTACAATGGTATAAAAAATATTTACGACTACAAATGTACTGTTACACATTTGTGACTTTAGAGTACACTTGCAAAATAAATATATACGACTTCAAATTTACTGTGACTTTAGTGTACGCATTCAAATTCTGCGGTTACAGGTGCTAAAGACTTTTGCTACAATAATACCTTCATAAAGGAAGCTCAGGAGTAACATATGCTAAACGAGGGTTAAAGGAAGCATCGAGGCTCCTTTCCTAAGCATTTTCAGAATTCGAACCCCCTTTCCTCCTACTTCCTGGCCATCTTGTTAGGAAAGGACATTTCCTATGCAAAAAAGAGAATTCATAGATGCCCCTGAGCAACCTTTGCGAAAGGAAAGGAGATATCGTATGTATCCCATAATCCTTTACGGCGGCAATATTTAAACTTAAGCAACATGCTATTGACGAAGTTTACTGACTCTACCGAAGACGCATGAGAGACGCGGTAAAGCAGAAGGAGGGAAGGGAAGAAAATACAATTGATAAATTTCAGAAAGAAATTATTTGAAATGATTTCATTACGTAAGAAAATACAACGCTGACTTTACATTTAAGAAAGACTAGCCTACTTGGGGCAGTTAAATTCAACCTCAACATAAATTGAGCCTCTTTTTATTCACATGTGAATTGGGATTCAAGTGGCCCAAAATATTCCCGTTGGCCAAGTCCGACCTAAGTGATTCTCACTGTTGCCGACAACCTGGTTGAAATCAATAAGCTTACGTCAAGAACGCCTGGATCGAAAGAGCGTTTGTTGTAGTCCCAACTTTGGAAAACTGTAGTTCAACACAAGAGACGCTAGAGGTCAGCAATACTCGCCATCGTGCAATGACGTTGGTTAGGAAAAGTGGAGTCGAATTAATTTTGACCAGTTCTGTCTTTTCCTATTTTCGAAAGGAAGCACCTTTTCATCTTTCCTTGACCCGATGCCGTTTTCCACAAAGGTAAATAAAGGAAGGATAAAGTTTAGGAGATTTGACCATTCGTAGAGGTCCCATTACTATCCTGGTCCTTATTCAGCTATATGGCGCCCCCTGGCGACAATTGACGGGTAGAGGATTGATGCATCAGCAAACCTAATCTCGCCCAACCAATCTAATTATCGCGAGGTTACCTCCCGTTTTTGCTTGCGAACGCCTGTCATCTAAACGATCTCTACAAATTGAACTAAAAAGCTATATTTATAAATGCTGATACCTCACTAAACTCTGAGAGCAAATCCGAGATGATGTGATAATGTTACCAGAGTAGTAAATGGTACATTTGGGCCACAGGTCTGTGCACGTCTGTGGATTGTTATTTAGGTCTTAATAGTAATAGTCAACAGATATAACGTTACTACAAACAGATATGTTGCATGTGAACACGATATGTCTCGTATAAACATAAGCTAGACGGCTGATCCACAAACAGGAATAGAGACTGACAGGGAAAGATACACACAAACAGGAATGGAGGAACACAGATATACAGACATAATTAACCACACACACACACACACACACACACACACACACACACACACACACACACACACACACACACACACACACACACACAGTATAAGGAGGTGGAGAAGGAGACGGTGGAGAACGAGGTGGTGCGGTTCACATTTCTCTGGAGAAAGTTGCTTATCACGTTTGATCAATGCAAATACGAGACAGGCATGAAGGTGATCCACCTGACCACAGAGGAAGAGCAGCTGCCTGTAGGTAGATGCATGTAATCAGGGTCACCTGGTCCGATGGTGCTAGCGTTCAGAGAACCAGCCCACCTCTCAGTGAAGAGGGGCTTTCTGAAGACCACATGGTCACCTGGCATGAACTCCAGAAGGAGATGAGGTGCACATCATTATTCCCTTATGCAGCCCCATGACACAAGCTGTTTTTGTTGAGACTGAGAACGAGGTCGGATCTAGAGGCTGACTGTGCTCAGCAGGTTTTGTGGCTCCAGTGAACCCCCTGTCAAAGGATGCACCACTCCAACCCAAGACAGTAGATTTCCCCTTGAGAATTTCCAGTCATGTCAAAACAATGCTGTTGTTTTTCTGCAAAAGGTTGTGTTGCACATGGGGTCAAAAGACACACTCTCCAGCTGTCAGAACGTAGAGATGCTAAGCAGGTCGTCAACTCAGACCATGTGCGAGCTAGCTGCTCAACACGTTTCAATAACAGGCAGCCCAGCTGGTAAACTACCGTCACTGCATGCAGCCAAAATACAGTGTTGCCAACTTTGGGACTTTGGCTGGAGTGAGACTCTAAAATATTAGTGTGAGCGGCTAATTTTTTGGACGACCCTTAACCCTAAAAAAATGTTTCATACAAAATAGTCCTCGTTTAGTATAAAGCCTCATCTATGAAAAAAAGTTAAAGAATGGAAACGCTTTTTCAAAATGTACAATCTGGGCCACCTTGAATCATTTGGGGAATTTAAAAGTGCCACTCGCCCGATTCTCAAGTATTTCAAGATATACCCTGGGCTACGCTCTACCCCCTGTGAAAATCGACAAGATATACTATTTTGTATAGGCCAACATCCCACCAATATTTATACCACTTGCTTACTCTCTATATATCATTCATGGTTTTATTTTTATAATTTTTATTTTACTTTACATTTAATTCTTCATAATTCAGGCATTACAGAACTTTCATGGTCATAAATAAAAAATACTAACTGCAGTTTAATTTCTTTGTTTGTTCTTGAATTGACGTAGAATGGAGAAAAGGCTCATGGGATTGGGAAATGCGTTTATCCAATAAACAGATGGAGGTCAAGTCTATTTTCGGAAATGTAGGGGGATATATTAGTGGCCCCACGTCGAATGGTATGACCCAAGATGCGTCAGACAGAGAAAGCGCGCAAATTCGACGGTACCACCTTGTCATTTGTTTACCCAGGTGCCATGGCAACACCATTGCTACCTCTCATTGGCTGAATCTTTGAGAACGTTGTAGACTCAATCGATATAAGGTGGCGGGGAGACGAAGCTCTGTTCGTTTGTATATTTTATTTACGTGACCATATTTTTGTTTTATGTTAAAAAAAAAAAAGAATCAAAGAACCAGTTCTTCTTGTTTTGGGGAAAAAAGTTCTTGTCGTTCACGTTCGGGATTCATTCGTTGTGAACGAATCGGTCGCGACCGACCAATCCCCAAACGCGCATCAGTGGGCTCCGACTCCGGCTCTGAACTCTCTCTGACCTTTTCAAACGCAACTTAGTATCATGTGCGTGGTTTTCAGCGAATCAACGATCAGAGAATACTGCCGGTAGGCAGATGTTACAGCTGTTAGTCTGCTCCCGCAGAAAAAGAACGGGAGGATTTTTTATTTTGGCGTGACATTTCTTGCGTGTGCGTGACTGCGTGAGATTGATGGTGAAAGCGTGAGAGTCACGCCAGGGGCGTGACTGTTGGCAACCCTGCAAAATAACATGTATCATCTGTCCCCACTACTGCAACCCCTACTGGAGGTTGCAGTGGTGGTGACAGATGATACATGTGTTTCATACATGTGTTTAATTTTTGTTATTAGAATTAAAACAATACTGTGGAGCATCCTGCCAGCAGAATGTGTAGAGGAACACAAACGCTTGATGCTATCGGCTCATGAATTACTTAAGACTAAAGGTAGGAAGCATCAAGAGATCACAAAGTAACACAACAAGATACTTTGTAAAGAAGGAAGCTGATGTATTTGATCGTGTAGAACAGGTGACGTGTGAGAGTGGCTGCAGACTAAATTGAGTTTGCAGACTGAATTGACCATTTCCAAAAAGGAAATGGTCTGGTGCACAAAGCGCTGGCGTGGCATCTCTGGGGTCATATGATACCATTCATGGTGGAACGTACCAGAACCCTCTGGAATCACTGATCACAGTCAGCCTGTCTGCGCACGTGCACCAGCGACGTGCACGCCAGCACAGCCCAAGTGCGCACCAGCAGCATGCACACAGCTGCCTCCAGCAGGTGTTGCCTGCAGCAGGTTGCCCCGAGTGCAGAGAGTTGGCCTACCACAGGCTCTTTCGTCACGGCTACAGGACCCTGGACTTCCCAGTGAAGAGGGGGCTTTCTGAAGACCACACGGTTACCTCCCATTATCACAAGAAAATAAATTATTTTCATTTATTTTGTATAGCGCTTTTCAATGAACCAAAGACGCTTACAGTGAAGGGGGGGACCTCACTAACCACCACCAGATGTGTGTTTATGTACACAAGACTGACCGATATAAGTCATGTGTCATTGTGTTTGTCATACTCTGGGTCGACAAGTAATGTCTTTCTCCTTGGTATCTCTTAGCCGATCATCTGTCCCTTTCTTGCACTCCTGATACCAGTGTTGCCAGAGTGGGAAGGGGAAAGTAAATCTATGGGCTTGAAATGATCATATCTTGACGGGAAACAATCGAATGCGAGTCATACCATGATAACAAATAAGTGTGAATGTGTAATTCCAGATTACTATTGACCTTCTGACACCGCCTACACACTAAGCCACAATGGTTAATACAGAATCACTGACGTAGTTCTGTGGCGAAGATTTCCAGGACTCACTCCAACATTGTAAACAAATGCTGTTCCCTAAATGAAAGGCTTTAAACTATAACTATAAGTATAACCAGTTCAGCAACGACATTGACCGCAGACTGATTACAACTCCCTAAGTGTCACAAAATGATCAGATTACTGTACAATATGGATTCCTGGCATTATTGATCATGGCAATACATTAAAATACTACAACGAATAACAAACAACATAATCAGCAGCACAACTTCAAGCAGAAGAACAGATCCATGATTGTGGAGGAGTTCACCTGGACTCTGAATAGCCTTCCCCCTTACCCCCCCACACTTCTCTTGCTCACTTATTGTATGTTATACGTCCTGGCAGGTAGGCTCAGTCAGTCTCAATCCTTTGCCCCAACCACAATCTCAACCCTACGCCTCGCTGTTGCTCGCGGCATAGGGTCGTCCCATTGAGGGCAAAGGGGTAAGGCAGAGGGCTAACATCCCCTTGAAGTTAAGATTTTCGATGGGCACCCTAGCAACGCTAAGGTTGTGACTGGCTCCCACAATACCTTGCGATAAAATAGAAAACCAAGAAAAATCATAGGCAATATGAAAAGATGCGACAGGATCGAAAACCACAAATGTAAGTGTTTCCTATGTTATTAGTCATTAAATAAATGATGAGGACCATTGCATTATGCCGGCCGCCGATAAAGGGAAGTCAGTACTGGACATATTTCCATGTCCCATTTTGTTCAACAAAATGGGACAATGGTATCCATATGTTCCATGTTTTAGGGAGTCTAGGTTGAAGATAAGCTTCTACCAAGTAATGCAATAGTTAGTTTTTTGTTTATAAACCAATGTATTTTTTCATTTATTTTGATAGAAATATCTTTCTATCTATATATATATCAGTTATTATATATTGTACATAACATGTGGCCATATAACCCAGTTCTGCCATATAATTCCTTCTTAGTTGTTATGTTTTCTTTCAGGAGATCATTGAGGCCGCTGCCACCACAGAGGCCTTCCCTCCACCTCAAGCACCTCTTCTGCATTGGTATACAATACAGCCCTAAGCCCCCCAACCCCCAGGAAGATAGAAAGATTAACCATCCACTGATGATTTAAAACCAACGGTTTTTTGGGGCCCTTTGAAAAAGTTATTAATAAAATGTGCTTGTTGATGCCTTTTTGTAATATGCAATATTAGTTCCATTATATCACTGGTTCTTGTTTGAATGACTTTTATGTTTAACATGGTTGTCATACTACCTCAAGTTCTATGTTTATTCTGCTTTTATATATTATGTTGATCTTGTATAATGTTTGATCCAAAATAAAGTGCAATATTGCAGTTCCTAACAGATTGTGAGAATGAATGATATTCTTATCTAATCATACCGTGTTTTTCCATGTGGGTGAGGCTACATTCCTAAGACATTCAAACTATACAGAATAATTCCAGAGACAGATCAAAAGATCAAAAAACCGATCGAAACCCTGTCAACGACTACGAATTACATAATTGGGTCTTGAAGGGTTGTCGTCCAATTTCGTAGGGTTAGCATTGAGGGGTAGCGTTAAGGGGTAGGGGTAGGGGTTGGGTTAAGGGTTTGTGCCAAGGGGTGTAACGGGGTTAGGCCTTAATGTTCGCCCTTATCGTATGTTTTACCTAATTATAGTACTTAGTTGTGTAGCATCTTATCCTAGCTATCTTTGTTGCATACGGGGAATGGGTTAACCGAGTGATGGTTAGTTCCTGGCACTTGGTTCTATGAACATCCTTACTGTACTGACAGCGGTATATTGTTGTGTATCTAAGGCTTTGGTTAAAAGTGTCTCACCCTCAATGTAGAAATATAAACGTACTTTACTAATACCAAAAAAAAAGAAAACCTGGATATAAATGGTCTGTGATACAGTATGTCCGTGTCCGTGCTCACGTCCACGGGCTCGTAGCTAACGCTGTCGTCAAGGGGCTCCATCGCCCCCCCGCTCGGGACACACGGAAGCTCAGGACACTGGATAAATACACACGTTGGATGTTCAGCAGCCTAGTGGGCAGCAGTGGCTCAGGAGGTAGAGCGGGTTGAATTGTAACCAAAAGGTTGCTAGTCCGATCCCCGGCTCCTCCTAGCGGAGTGTCGAGGTGTCCCCGAGCGAGTCGCCTCACCCTGACTGCTCCCGACGGGCTGGCCGTCGCCCTGCGTGGCTGACACCGCCGGCGGTGCGTGAATGTGTGCATGAATGGGTGAATGTTAGTATTGCACATAGCTTTGAGTGGCCACTGGCTAGAGAAGTCCGTTCAGCAGGAAACGTTATCCCTGTTCCAGGGTGTAAACCAGAGCTCCCAGCAGCCCCCAGTCTCCCACCTCCCTCCCTGGCCGTGCTGCCGGGGTTTGACTCATCACTCGACTGATGTGGTTCCCCGGGCCCAGCCCAGGTTACCCTCCGTTCCCAGTCAGGGTGTTGCACTGACGTCTGTCGGCTGCTACATCCTCCCATCTTAACCACCACCTTCCCCTCCGTGGGAGGGAACGGCGGCCTCGCACCATTCATCTGTCGACTCTCTGAATGGAATCCCTTTCTCTTTTCCCTTAAGCCCCGGCCAGAGATGACAGGTTTCTGCAGTTGTGAAGGTGACAGCTGCCCCACCGGACCACGGAGGTACAGAGAGAGGTTTCCGTTGACCTAAAAGTTCAACACACCAAATCAGGCGATTTGAGGTGAAGGTCCTCCTCATAATCCTCCATGCTGGTGTTAATTATAACCTTCATGTCAGTGACGCACTTTCATTTTGACAGGGTGTGAGAAGGTGGTCAGTACAGGAATAAGGGTAATCAATGACTCTGCACGCACTGGAAACACAGAAAACACTGTTAAACCCAAGAAACACTGTTAAACCCTTGTTACACTGTTCAACCCTGAAACACTGTTCAAGCCTAGGAACACTGTTCAACCCTAGAAACACTGTTTAACTTTAGAAACACTGTTCAACCCTAAAACACTGTTCAACCCTAAAACACTTTTAAACCCTAGAAACACTCAGTACGTTTACATGTACAGCTTATTCAGATTAAAGCCATAGTTCTATGAGCCATAGTTCATAGTTCTAATTGTCCGTGCATACATGGCGTGAGAAAATCAATACATTGAGCGAAGCATTTCATGCCCCAGTACGATATATGGCGCTGTACCAATTTCAACTAGTTAAGGTAGAGACACCGGCTGACCTCTTTACGTCACCGGCAACAACAAACTCAGGCGGCATTCAAGGAAGATGTTTCCAGTAGACAGCTGTCAATTCACTTCGGGTCCATGTCATTTCTCAGACGCTCCATTGTTCCGACCTCTCGGTCGTATGCGGACTCCTCCGGCGGCGGCGGAGCAGCTCCTCCGGGAGTCCGCATACAACAACAATCCCTTTCTCCTCCATGTCGTGGTTCAATCTGGACTTCAGAAAGTCAAATCCAAAGTTCCTTTCCCCCAATTCCTTCTCCACCATGGCTGAGATAACCCCCACTACGAGTCGTTACTTGTTGTTGAAGTACCAGAGGTTCGGAGAACCCAGTGCAGTCTTTAAGATTCATAATAATAATAATAATTCATTATATTTATACAGTGCTTTTCCAATGACCCAAAGACGCTTACAGTGAAGTGGGGACCTAACTCACCACCACTCATAACATCATAATATCAGAGAATATCCCCGTCAGTTCGGCTTCGGCGCAATGAATGAATGAAGATCGTAAAAAAATTATATCACGAAGTTACTACTTTACAACCTTGTTGATGACCAACATGTAGAAAAACATGTACTTTTAATTCAGCCTATGGTGAAATCAAAGTGTTTCACCCTTCCTGCTGTCGGCTCTCAGACCGTACTCGACCGTACTAACTTTACAGTACACGTTTGCACAGACACAACCGGACTCATTCATTAACTAAACTGACACACGCTACCACTCGCTTTCCTCGCTCGTCCACTCACTCGCTGAGGTCACTCACACACACACACACACTGCCATTCTCGTAACCGAAGCCTAGTGTGTACTGAATGCGTGTTGATGATGATACACTTCTTCTAGGGTGTAACTACATTGGCACGACACCGGTTTCCTCCATCTTCTTCGCCACCTTTTAAAATAAATCACAGTTTCTTGTATTTTCCGACGGCGACAACAACACGACTATCTTCTCCTTATACTTTTGCCCCAGGGCCCCGGGAAAAGATCTCGAGCATGCGCAGAGCACAAAATCCGATTCCAATCAAATTGAATGTACACATGCATGCTTATTGCGACTATCAATCAAATAATCTAGGGGTCTAAGACTATGAGTAACCCGATTAGATTCGATTTTAGATTTAGGTGTATACATGCATCTTAATAATCCAATCATATTCGGACTAAGACAATAATTCGATTTTCTTGACTGTCATTTAAACACACTGACTGTTTAAGCCAAGAAACACTGTTCGACCCTAGAAACACTGTTCAACCCTAGAAACAATGTTTGACCCTAAAAACACTGTTTAAGCCTTGAAATACACACACAAACACACTCACTCACTAACGAAAACACACACACGTTATCTCACACACCTTGAAACACACACAATATTCATCAGTGCTTTGTTTCTTTGCCAGTGATGAAGATTAGGATATGAACCTTGTTATTACAACGTAGACTCATTCACCCCACTGAGGGTCATCTCCCTGAAACCGTTTCCCACGCAGAGCTTGTTTGTTTGAAAAGGTAAATTATGGAGATGATAGGTGGAACCAAGAAGAGTGGAAAGTCACGGTAGGAAGCGTCAGTGAGGATACTCTGCACGCTGTGGGCGTTGTGGTGGAGCCGACTCAGAACACCAGCGAGAGTCAAAGGACTCTCTACAAGTATCCTACTACGATAACAACAACTTCCTCAAGCGGGGGGGGACGGGGGGACAGGTCCTCATGTTTACCACGTGGACCAAATTCCTTTTTATTTTCGGTTTTGTTTCACTTTCACCTCATTGATCTAAACGTTGGATAAATATTAGTTAATTATGAATTAATTAATATTAATATCATTAATATTAACTAAATATTACAGTGTTCGGACTACAAGATCCCTGACCACTCCAACATCTTAGAAGGAGTGCAACAACTAGACAAGAGCGACAGACATCCGACCCATTTCTGAAGACCAGGCTGGAGCACAGAGGAAACCGTGAGATCTACAATGGCCACCCTAAAGAAGTGTTCACTGAAGCACGGAAACCGATTATTAATTCCATGGATGAAACTCCCCCGCCTTCCCCCGTCCTCTGAACCCCACACCAGAGATCACCAGTGGGGCACTGGAGATGGAAAGTGGGCCCGAAGATGGTGGAGGGTATGAGTGTGAACGTGTTAGCAGCCCCACACGGCCCTGGGTTTAGAGAGGCAGGGTTCTGCAAGGGGGAAACCCCCCCATGATTAACCTCCTTCAATATCAAAGTCGACACTTTCTAATGGTTCTGGGCCACATCAACAATGTACCGCTGCATGCTTCAACGCATAGTCACCACGATAAAGATTGTCATCATCATGGTGTTGAGGTTCAGCTGTATGTGATGTCTAGTTGCAAAATGTCCAACTTCCTTCACCCTGTCTGATCCTCAACAACTTATCAGAGTTCACCTGGACTCTGCATAGCCTCCCCCCCTTCCCCCCCCCACACCCCTCTTACTCACTTATTGTATGTTGTACTTCCTGGCACTTAAAAATAGTACAATGGCTGCAGTTTGTCACTCAACCACTAGGAGGCTAAAACAACGTAACTTGATTTATACTTCTCGACCCAGGCCAACATTGAAAGGAAGTATAAAATAACTTTAATAACAAACAAAATAAATCACCTCAAACTGTTAAAGGTGCGGTGTGTAGGATTTAGTGCCCTCTAGTGGTGAGGTTGCAGAATGCCGCCTTCTGCATACCCCCCTCCACACCCCTCCCAGTCCCTCCCCAAGGACATAGGAACAGCTCCGTCGGCCTGTTAGCTCCGCTAGGTATTTCCTCATCATCGACCACACAGAGTAGCCACAAGTCAAGAGATGAGGTTCCCCGATAGATCTAGAATATGGATTTAGTTATATAGTCTGTAAAACTATAATTCATAGTCTGCAAGCAAGAAAGCGATGAAGATTCTGAGTAAAACATGTAAAGCCTTTTGTCCGTTCTGGGCTACTGTAGAGACATGGCGGGCTCCGTGGAAGAGGACCCTTCCCATTTAGACAAAGGACAGGACTGAAAGAGTCTGGGAAGGCAGGAAAATTTCAGCCTTGTGTTTTTCTTTTAGGGGGCGATGGGGGGGGACACCCAGTAGACGTTTGTGTTGCCGAGCTGTGACATGTTAATGGAACCAAAGTGAAAAATCGGAGACCCCCTGAATGTCTCAGTATTATCTAACTAATGTTAAACCAGTGACCTCTAAATAGGTCAGGGACAGGGGATGGCTGAAGCTCCACTGACAGATGATGAAAGGCAAGCAAGTGCAACCAGCCCAAGGGGTTTCACCTCAGCCATCAAGTGTGAAAAAACCCAACAGTCATCTATAGAAAAACTCTTCTCTATGTATTAGGTAATATCCAAACCCTTTCACCACACTATTTCCACCCCACACCTACTGTATATAAATAACATACAAGCATGCAATACACCACAAACTCACCACTTAAGAGCCGAAGCCACTTACCGAGAAGACTTCTATCTCTAAGGCTGAACTCTCAACCCCTCACCGTTGAAATGGAGAATATTTTCAGGATTGCCTTTTGGACTATCGCTCTGTCTTGGATGGTGCTGGCTGTACCAATCACCCACTCAGACGTCATTAAACCGGAAGCACTCCTCCGTCAGAATGTCTTCTGTGTAAGTTTTCTAATATTTCTATCTATCAATTTTGTACCGATATCTCCATGTTTGTCTTTCAACAAAACTCACTGATTCCATCACTTTCCTTCCATCCCAACAGCCAGCTAATATGAGCTTCTATACACCATCAATGAACGTAAGTGCAAAAAGTTTGATATTTCTTCTTTAACTCAAACAGACTCATTTTAGAAAACATGCACTACACAATAAAAATGTTGTAACTAAAGCAAGACCTACTGAGGATGGAATACTTCAGGTGTAACAGTGTACAAACTGCCAATGAGCCTAATGTAAGCTCTTGAAAAGCTCCAAACACATTGTAAACTATTACGTATTGTTATTATTCTGACTATTTATTAACTTGATGTGAACCTGTTTGAGCCGGTGCTCTGACAATTTAAGACAGCATGATAAAATGTGATGAAAACCAGATGTGAACAGAGTTGCTTATTCTGACCCTATACAATTAATACTAATTAACAATTAACCCCTTTATTGGGAGCATAAAACTAAAGAGGGGGATGGAATACTTCAAGGGTAGAACAGGAAACACAGAGCCAGTGAGCCTATAGACACAGCTGGTGTCTGGCAGTGAACAGTCTCTTGATGGGTGCCCTTCGAGCTGGCTTGCGTCCCCACCGCTCTCTCTAGTAGCGGATGTGGCGGCTCTACCTCCTGAGCAGAGCCTGCTGACTGCAGTCTACTAAAGACAGACGTGTGTGTTCCTCCGCAGAATCACTGTATGAAGGCCTCGCTGCAGTGCGTGATCTCAGGGCTCACCGCCATGATCCCAGAGCACACCACCATGATCCCAGAGCTCACCACCAAAGACCGGTGTGAAGATGACAAAGCTAAGATCGAACAGGTTCTGGATGACCTGGAGAACTATAAGGATAGAGTAAGTCCTCTTTACTACAAGCCCAGGCCAGTGGATCAACGCTCGCTAGTGGACCTTCAGAAAGACCTACATTTACATTCAGGTCGTTTATCAGACACTTTTATCCAAAGCGGCTAATTATCAGTCCAATTGTCAGAAGAAAGATGAAACATATCTCTGTCGGTACAGTAAGGATGTTCATAGAACCAAGAGCCAAGCACTAACCATCACTAGGTTAACTCATTCCCCGTATACAACACAGATAGCTAGGATAAGATGCTACACAATGCTAAGTACTATTTTTAAGTGTCAGGACGTACAACACACAATACATGTGTTAGAGGGGGGATTAAGGGGGAGGCTATGCAGAGTCGAGTTGAACCCTGGACCATTGATTCTTAACCTCATGATGCCCCCCCCCCCCCCCCTCAGCTGCCGACCCCGTCCAACGCCACCGCGTGCGTGTGCGCGGCCGGCGCTTCTTGGAACGACTTCCTGGGCAACCTGACGAGCCTGCTGCAGATGTACAACACCATGCAAAGGACGGCCGGCGACGCCACCAAGGGCTAAAAGACCAAGAGGCGGCCATCAGCAGGGGTTGTTATGACTACAAAATCACTTGCCATTCGATTAATTTATTTTATTTAAGAGTGTGTGTACCAAGACGATACTGCTACATGACCACAGGCCGACAGTAGGACACGTTTGTCTTGTTCTGATGCTGCCTCCTCAACATGGTCTTTATACATATATCTATGTATTGATATATACTTTATGTATGTATTTTGTGCCCTTATTTTATTTACTATATCACTATTAAATTATTATTATTTATTAGCTTGAACCCTAATGGAAAAAAATGTTTCTCATCCAATGTAAGGTCTTGTAAAGCTCCAAACACAATGTTTAATATTACGAACTGTTATAATTATTACTATTTAATAACTTGTTTGAACCGGTGCTCTGATAATTTAAGGCAGCATAATAAAATGTGATGAAAACCAGATGTGATCACAGGTGCTTATTCTGACCCATACAATTAATAATGTTTAAAAAAAAGTTAACGTTTGTCATTTCCCTATTCTATTCAACCTTTGAATAGAATATAATTGAATCGAGAGAGACCGACATTGTCCTCCGACCGGTGGTGACAGGGGTCTCAGGCTCAGAGGAGCAGTATGTGGGTGGGGAAAATCTGGGGAGGGGTAAGGACCCCCTAATGAACACAGGGGACATTCTTCAGTCTAGTCTGAGAAAAAATTAATCATCAGTGACATGGTCCACAAGAAAACCACAAACCCTCCCTCCTGCCCACACACACTGATACTGCAATCTTAGAACATCTAAGGTGGAATCTCGACACAGACCTCTACCTAGAACCCTCTAGTCTCTACTGACAGTAGAACCCCCTAATATTTGAACCCTCCAATCTCTGACAGTAGAACCCCTGCGTGAGCACCCCCCCCCCCCCCCCCCCCCCCCCCCAGGAGATTCTACGACAACGGCGTCTGAAACCCAGAGAGGTGAGAGTGTACCACCGAGGTGAGAGTGTACCTCCGAGCGAGCAGCGACCACATCACAGCACTTCCTGTTCACCTCGGAGTATAATGCACAAACACAGCAGACACTGATGTTGTCCTTGTATTCTGTACTGGTATTCTGTAATGGTATTCTGCAAACATCAGTCCTGCAGAAGCATATGAAACATTTGTTGAACTGGAAACATCAACAAAAAATAACCACCCAAGTCACCGTAGTAGCCATGGTAACCATAGCATCCATCAGCTTCATTCATAAAACGCACAAGAAAGGACTTGGCAACTGCTTGCTCTCCACTTGACTCAAGGTCTTCAGAATCTGGCTGCAAATTCAAGCAAACACCGGTGAGACGTTGCGTCATCGATAAGTGCTGTGTAGCGAGCCGGCGGTGATACGTACACGAGTGTCGGGTGCTCTCGTCCAGTCAGATCCCACTGGTTCCTGCTGTGGACCGAGCTGTGGTAGGGTGCCTGGCTACACACTGATTTACACACATTCGGCTGCTGCACAGACTCGACACTACACTGCAGGAAACCACAGCACTTCCTGTGTAACGTGTTTATGCACAGACGTAAGGCACGGGGCTTCAGGACCGGCCCAGGCCGTCCGGCCTCATCGGGCCTGCAGAGTAAATATTAAAGCTTGAAATATTATAACAGGAACGCGGAGGTGGCCTTCCGTCCATCCGCTCCGAAGGCGTTTGGAGTGTGCCGGTCCATCTCAGGGGTGGCCGACCGGGGACTCAGAGCCGGGGAATGACCGGTATGCTAAACATCTAGAGCGGAGGTGGGGTGGATCTAAGATCGGGACGTCTCTGGATGGAAATAGCCAAGAAACCAACACACCAAGTGCATCATAACAGAGCCTCCTGAATGACCAACCACTACATCAATCACTAATGATCTCTCTCATCCATGCGTTAACCTGCCATACCATCACCAACACTTTGTCTCTAATTATGTATACATACATTGACGGTTATAATTAAATTACATTTAAATAACTTCATTGGTTTGTTCTTCTTGGTCCCCCTCAGATCAGACGTTACGCTACGGTTATTGCAAGCGGTAAAACGATTCAAACAATATTATAAACCTTTAAGCACACAGATCACACCTCAGTCCTCAACCTTTCAACAGTTTATTCCAGAACAAAGCAGGCTGTTACAGAACCAAAGGAAAGAGAAACTAAGGCCTTTCTACAACAGAACCGGGCCCAGGTTAAAGGTTAAAGATCAGATGTTAAAGTTGTCGCTGTGGGGGGGCTTGGAGGGCCAGACCCCAAAGCCGTTTTTTTTCAGGTGGACCTTCATGATGTTCTTGGCCTCCTGGTACTGCTTGGCTGTCATCTGCAGACGACCAAACAGAACCACACGTTCACACCCACATCGTACAAAACAACATCACAATGCATCATGGGAGTTGATTTGGGTGATACTCCGCCAACGCCTGAGAGTTGTAGTCCTGTGAAATCCTAAATCAAAGTAACCGTGCCGTAATATAGGCTGATCAAATGTGTGTGTGTGTGTGTCATTAACGATGACCTCGTTAACCTAGTACCTTGTTAATGTCAGTTGCATCGTTAGTGAGGATGTTGGTAACCACAACCTATAGCGATAGCAAACTGCAGGGTTAAAAAAAATTGTAACGACGACATTGTTAACGACACCTTCTATATAACATTGTGCATGTTTACGTGTGTGACGTGTTTATGCACAGACGTAAGGCAAGGGGCTTCAGGACCGGCCCAGGCCGTCCGGCCTCATCGGGCCTGCAGAGTAAATATTAAAGCTTGAAATATTATAACAGGAACGCGGAGTTGGCCTTCCGTCCATCCGCTCCGAAGGCGTTTGGAGTGTGCCGGTCCATCTCAGGGGTGGCCGACCGGGGACTCAGAGCCGGGGAATGACCGGTATGCTAAACATCTAGAGCGGAGGTGGGGTGGATCTAAGATCGGGACGTCTCTGGATGGAAATAGCCAAGAAACCAACACACCAAGTGCATCATAACAGAGCCTCCTGAATGACCAACCACTACATCAATCACTAATGATCTCTCTCATCCATGCGTTAACCTGCCATACCATCACCAACACTTTGTCTCTAATTATGTATACATACATTGACGGTTATAATTAAATTACATTTAAATAACTTCATTGGTTTGTTTTTCTTGGTCCCCCTCAGATCAGACGTTACGCTACGCTACGGTGATACTCCGCCAACGCCTGAAAGTTGTAGTCCTGTGAAATCCTAAATCAAAGTAACCGTGCCGTAATATAGGCTGATCAAATGTGTGTGTGTGTGTGTGTCATTAACGATGACCTCGTTAACCTAGTACCTTGTTAATGTCAGTTGCATCGTTAGTGAGGATGTTGGTAACCACAACCTATAGCGATAGCAAACTGCAGGGTTAAAAAAAATTGTAACAACGACATTGTTAACGACACCTTCTATATAACATTGTGCATGTTTACGTGTGTGTGTGCCTGAATTACCTACTAGGAAGCTGTGTTCGTGTGTGTCCCCGTGTGTGTGTGTCCCTGTGTGTGTGTCCCTGTTCCTGTCTGTGTGCATCCCTGTGTGTCCGTGTGTTTCTGCGTGCGTGCGTCCCTGTTTTTGTGTGTGCGTGCGTGTGTCCCTGTGTGTGTGTCCCTGTGTGTGTGTGTGTCCCTGTGTGTGTGTGTGCCCCTGTGTGTGTGTGTCCCTGTGTGCGTGTGAGTCCCTGTGTGCGTGTGTGTGCCTGTCAGGGATGGAAATTAACACCCGCCACACGCCATTTGCGGGTGGATTTGTATGGTGGCGGGTGAATTGTTTCACTTCACCCGCCACTTTGTCGGGTAATACTTTCCAGTCAGGTCCGATCAAATTTGCATATTTAATACATTCGTTATACGGCGCTGCACAGTTCCATAACCATTACTGTCAACATCTGGCCCCCTTCTTCTTCTACGCCTCTTTTGCTGAACTGCAACTGTCAATATCCGGGATAATATCGGTAACAGGGCTCTCAAGTCTCACGCATTTGGCGTGAGACACACGCAATTCAACCCATGCACACGCTCACACGCCACACTTCGCATTTCTCACGCAGAGAAATGACTAGGATAGCGCCGACCAATTTGAGGCGCTATTTAACAGGTGTTACAGGTAGGAATCAAATGGGGTTCCCGTAAGTAGGGTAACCAGACGTCCTCTTTTGCCCGGACATGCCCTCTTTTTGACACACTTTTAAAAAATGTGTGGCGGAATTTCAAAATCGTCCGGGATTTTTTTTAAAGCCTCATATATGTTCACATTGAATTTGAGTTGTGTTTCTCTGGGTCGTTCACAAACTAGTTAGGCTACGCCCTCCCCTACTCAGTTCTGTTCGCTTTGCATTGGTGAAAGTGAGTAGGGGGAGTGGTTAAGTAGAGCCTTCAGATTGGACGGTTTGACTTACTCAGTTACCGTCGTGTTTTGTATTTATTATTTTACCATTATTGTTTTATAGGGACAAACATTAACAAATTTCTCCTACAGGGGATTGATAAAGTTCTATCTATTGAACAGAAAGAAACACTTGGTCATACTTTACACACTTTACCACAGCATTGGCCTACTGAATGCCACAGATATATTTTCAGCATTGGACTGAATGCCACATAAATATATAATTATGTTTTTGCACGTTTCCAACGTTTAAAGTTCAGAGTATAAAGTTCAAGCATATGCCTCTACTTGCATTGCTTAAGCCAATAGCTTTTTGAGGCAGTGTTCTTTTCTGAATATTAGTGTTAAGGGCATATAATGCTTACTATCATACGTTAGTTACCATGTCTGTGTGGACACATTTGTGTGCAGTCACATGTAAATATAAAAAAACAAATGTTCCTATTGACTTGTGATGGTGTAGCCATGCATGTTCTTTTATTATTATTATGTCAATTCGTTTTTTAATGAAAATACTTTGTATAGATGAATTATCCCCAAACTTGTCATCGTAACACCAACTGATATGTACTTTTCTTATCTATGGCTACTATTATATTGTTTAAAATGTACGCATATATTAAAAAATATATACATCGTATAAAAAGTGGCTGGTAAAAAAGATGAGTGGCTGGTAGATTGTGAAATCTACCTGCCACAGTTGCTGGTGGGCAAAAAAGTTAATTTCCATCTCTGGTCCCCGTGTGTGTGCGTGTGTGTCCCTGTGTGTGTGCGTGTGTGTCCCTGTGTGTGTGTGTGTGTCCCTGTGTGAGTGTGTCCATGTGTGCGTGTGTCCCTGTGTGCGTGTGTCCCTGTGTGCGTGTGTCCCTGTGTGTGCGTGTGTGTCCCTGTAATAGGGCTTTGACTATTGCCCATTCAAAGTTTGTTTGTTTATTAATATTAGAGCTGTCAGTTAAACGCGTTATTAACGGCGTGTCCATGTGTGCGTGTGTCCCTGTGTGTGCGTGTGTGTCCCTGTAATAGGGCTTTGACTATTGCCCAAAAATCATATTCAAAGTTTGTTTGTTTATTAATATTAGAGCTGTCAGTTAAACGCGTTATTAAAGGCGTTAACGCAAACCAATTTTAACGGCGTTAAAATAATTATCGCGCGATTAACGCAATTATTTTATTACAAAAAATTTTTTTTTTCCTTTGGCTCAAATCAAAGAAGCAGTAGCCTGACTGCTATGCTCAAATGACATTTGTTCAAAGCAGTCGTTTTATTGCACTATAGGCTCTTTTTTTGTATCGTCCGGTTTTGATCAGTATATGCCAATGTTGTTATCAATAAAAAATCATTTGCACAAGGCAAGCCGATGCACTTCACCATGTTGATAAGAGAATTAAAATGACAAGAATTATGGGACAAAGAAATCAAGGGATATTTAGCATAGAAAAAGAATTTGCGATTAATCGCAAGTTAACTATGACATTAATGCGATTAATCACGATTAAATATTTTAATCGCTTGACAGCTCTAATATTGATATTAAAATATTTATGAATAATATTTTGACCATTAAATGCCTTCAGTAAGACCTGGATTGGGCTTTGCAAGGTTTGTTTACCTGTGTTGCTATGGTTACCGGTCTTGCGTGTTCCAACCGATTATTAGGTTTCTAATAAATCGGTCTAATCAATACTTCATTCAATGCCTCTTCCGTGGTCATTACAATATTATGAATAGACTGCGTCGGGTTCTCCGACGTTTCTCCCTCTTGGCCTGTCCATAACAGGTTCAAATTTTAAGGGCTGCCTTATATTCGTTAGAATTTTGATTTATTTTTTATATTCAAATTATATTAGAATAACGAAGTTCGGAGTCAAAGCCCCTGTGTGTGTATGTGTGTCCCTGTGTGCGTGTGTCCCTGTGTGCGCGTTTGTGTGTGACCTTGGCCTCCCTGTACGACACGGCGCGCTGCAGCTCCCTCCTCTCCGCCTCCGCCACCACCAGGTTGAAGCGGCTCAACATGGCCGCCTTGCAGAGCCGGCTGGCCAACTCTGGGCTGCTCTTAAATGGAGAACTAACACACACACACACACACACACACACATTCAGGTAAGAGAGCGCTACACACACACACACACACACTACAGTCTCCATCCCGCTCCTTAATGACATCAATTCTCCCACTCCCCTCAATGCTGTTGGGCAGGGCATTAGATTGATGGTCTACTGAGAGTGACACACACACACACACACACACACACACACACACACACACACACACACACACACACACACACACACACACACACACACACACACACACAGTAGGGGGAGGCAGAATGACAGGGAGGGGGGCAGAGAGTAGCGTGTGCAGGGAGGGTGGGAGGGGGGCAGAGAGTAGCGTGTGGAGGGAGGGGGGGAGGGGGGCAGAGAGTAGCGTGTGGAGGGAGGGGGGCAGAGAGTAGCGTGTGGAGGGAGGGGGGGAGGGGGGCAGAGAGTAGCGTGTGGAGGGAGGGGGGGAGGGGGGCAGAGAGTAGTGTGTGGAGGGAGGGAGGGAGGGGGGCAGAGAGTAGCGTGTGGAGGGAGGGGGGCAGAGTAGCGTGTGGAGGGAGGGGGGGAGGGGGGCAGAGAGTAGTGTGTGGAGGGAGGGGGGCAGAGAGTAGTGTGTGGAGGGAGGGGGGGAGGGGGGCAGAGAGTAGCGTGTGGAGGGAGGGGGGCAGAGAGTAGTGTGTGGAGGGAGGGGGGGAGGGGGGCAGAGAGTAGAGGGAGGGGGGGAGGGGGGCAGAGAGTAGCGTGTGGAGGGAGGGGGGCAGAGAGTAGTGTGTTGAGGGAGGGAGGGGGGCAGAGAGTAGCGTGTGGAGGGAGGGGGGCAGAGAGTAGTGTGTGGAGGGAGGGAGGGGGGCAGAGAGTAGCGTGTGGAGGGAGGGGGGGGTTGGGCCTACTCTTCGACGGCCACGCCCTCCAGCCCGTCCACCACCTCCAGGGCGCCGTCCCCCTGGCTCCAGTTCAGGCTGAGGTTCCGCTGGGCACGGCCGGGCCCGGAGGGGGCGGGGCCTCTTAGGGGCGGGGCAAGGGCATACATCGGCCGCACCATGCAGTAGTGCAGCGGGAGGCCCACCGTCACGCCCTCCGCCCGCTGGCTCACCGCCAGCGTCAGGCCCCGTATGCTGCTACAGCCCTCCTCACCTGGGGGTCGTTAACGAGCTCATGGGTTAACGAGCTCATGGGTTAACAAGGTCATGGGTTAACAAGTTCATAATTTAAGGACGACCTCGTGAACATTGAGCCCCCCTTTCTGGTTTGTCTAGCATGAAATAGACTGGTTACACCAAAATTTAGTGAAATACAGTTTCTGTCATGTTCTATTTGGCATTTTGTAAATGAAACGGAAACCGGATCGGAACCGGACACGAAAAGGGGGGTGGTTGTAGTCTATTGGCCCGGTTCTAGCCCTACTGTTGATACGGAGGACCGAGCGAAAAGACTACAGGACCGTTTCCGTTTCATTTACATAAAGCCGATTTACAAAATGCCGAATAAAACACGACAGAAACTATATTTCGCAACGATACTTGATGAGGAACACCAATGAACACCACTAACCACTCGATGAGTTTCACATTTCGGAAAACAAACGTATAGGGGTGTTTTTGAATGCACATAGCCAGCCATTGTGAAGCAGGAAGGGGCGATTCGAAATTAGCTAGATAGGACCAATATTAAAACTTTCGTAGTTAACTACTTTATTTCATCCTAGCCAACCAGAAAGGGGGCTCAATGTTGAAAATACCAGAATTGTCCTCCAAGCGATGACGTCAGTTTCATCGTTAGTGATGATATTGAAACCACAAAGTGCGTCAAAGACCACAACTTTGGTGACGATGACATCATTAAAGTGTAATGCCGCCCTCTTCCGCTACGTAGCTAAGATGGCTGCCATTGAGTACGAAAAGTGTTCATCGATCCACACTTTTTTTTTCCGATTTTTACCCTTTTGAGGTCACGGGTCCTTTCAGTACACTTATTTTCGCCCGATCTGAATTGGAACGTCCTACGTACTCAAACTAAGACCAGTAAGTACGGATAGTATGGATATTGGAGCACAGCATTGTATGCTGTCTGTGTAGAGATGTGTGTGTATGCTGTCTGTGTAGAGGTGTGTGTGTGTGCAACCCGGACTCACGAAAAGTCGTGACACTGTCACGTTATTTAATCTATTGAAACGTGATCAGGATCACGTATTTTCAAAATTTTCGTGTTTTACAGCACAAATTTCAAACCCATGTATTTCAAGTCAAGGATAACTAACAATATGACAGCTTTTGGCCACCCATTTCTACTTAAACTTGTCTGTGAACAATATGACAGCTTTAGGCCACCCGTTTCTACTTTCACCTTTGATTCTGAGAAATTGTAACAATTCACGGATATATTAAATGCAGGTGCGCTGTATGTCTTGATGTTTATTTTATCTAGCCATCTACTGTCTTGTTTTTGGTTATGTGAATGAAAGTCCGCGTCGACGCCTCGCAAGTCCAGTGTCGCGAGCGGACGTTGCCATGACATCTAGAAATCATATCGTATTTAATGGGTTGTCACTAATATTGATGTGTTGGGCTTGATTATAACTCTTGAATAATATTGTTTGCACCACGGCCGGAAATTTGTGCTTTAAAACATGAAAATTTTGAAAATACGTGATCCTGATCACGTTTCAATAGATTAAATAACGTGACAGTGTCACGACTTTTCGTGAGACCGGGTTGGGGGGGGGGGGGGGGGGGGTGTGTGTGTGTGTGTGTGTGTGTGTGTGTGTGTGTGTGTGTGTGTGTGTGTGTGTGTGTGTGTGTGTGTGTGTGTGTGTGTGTGTGTGTGTGTGTGTCCTACCCAGGAGGATGCTGTCCGCGTAGAGCGGCTCTACCAGGTGGCTCAGCAGTGCCCCCTGGTAGCCGAGGACCTGCCACTGGGTCAGCTTATCACTGCACGACAGGCTGGACATCCTGCTGGGGGCCGGCTCCAAGCTGGACAGGGGGAACACCTGCACATACGCACACACACACACACACACACACACACACATGAAAACACCTGCACACACACACACAAGAAAACACCTGCACACACACGAAAACACCTGCACATACATAAACACACACACAAACACCTGCACACACAAAAACACTTGCACACACACAAACACACACACGAAAACACCTGCACACACACACAAGCACACACACGTGAACCAGAGACACCATGAGAACACATGCACACACAGGTAAACCAGAGACACCATGAGAACACCTGCACACACGAAAACACCTGCACACACGAAAACACCTGCACACACGAAAACACCTGCACACACACGAACACCTGCACACACACACGAACACCTACACACCTACACACACTAACACCTACACACACACTAACACCTACACACACACTAACACCTACACACACACCCACACCCACACCCACACACAGTAGTACATCCAGTTGTATTCATAACAGAGTACCCGGAGACAGGAAGTAGAGGATGAGAACAGGAAGTGGAGTACAGCACCTTGCCCTCGGCAACGAGGTGCAGGCTGAGCTGGTTGACGACCTCCCAGGCATTGGTGGACATAGGGTTCAGACGCCTAGACGGACACACAGAGGTTAAGGGCTATGGGCCTAATTAACCCAGCGGACATCTCGGAAAGACAGATGCTGTGTTCCAATATCCATGCTATCCGTACTTGCTATACTTAGTTTGAGTACGTAGGGCGTTCCAATTCTGATAGGGCGAAAATAAGTGTACTGAAAGGACCCGGATGGTGTTCTCAAAACGGTCAAATCGCGGAGTGTGGATCGATGTACACTTTTCGCACTCAACGGCAGCCATCTTAGCTACGTAGCGGAAGAGGGCGGAGCCAGACTGAGCCAAAGTCTGCGCATTTTCCACATAGCCTGCATGAATAGTAATTTTTTTAGTTTTTATAGCAGCTAGGCGTAAAGAGTGAACACTGACATCTAAAAATTAGCGCACTTAGTGAGTGCGGATAGTGCACTACGTTTAAGTGTACTCATAGAAGTATGGATGTAAACACGGCAAGAGACAGAGCCATACAGACAGACACCCAGAGGGACAGAGGGGCCTCACATGGTGGGGTTCATCTGAGCAGCCCCCTTGGGCAGCAGGCTGAGGTAGAGGTGCAGGCTGAGCTCACTCCTCATGGCCAGCAGGGGGCTGGCGGCACTCCGCTGGAACACCGACAGCTGCTTCAGCTGCTGCTTCTTGTTGAAGAACATCAGCAGGTGGCGGTACAGAAACCTGGACATGGACCACCGGGGCGGATCAGCACCTCAACGGCCATGGGCTATTTATCTCTCCACATAGTGACATACACTTCACATGTGGCATCCATTGAGTTAGATTGGACTGGACTGGAGTTCTGCTAGTGGTGGACTGGAATGTACTGGAGTGGAGTGATGTAGAAGTGAACTGGACTCTACTGGACTGGAATGGAGTGCTGGTAGTAGTGGCTCGCGGTACTGGAGTGGTGAGGTAAAAGGTAGACTGGACCCTACTGGACTGGAGTGGAGTGCTGGTAGTAGTGGCTCGCGGTACTGGAGTGGTGAGGTAAAAGGCGGACTGGACTCTACTGGACTGGGTGCCGGGGGTGGTGGGCTGTGGGGTACAAACCTCATCAGGGACCTCCTGGCCACCACCAGGGCATGAGAGTCGTGCAGAACGCGCCCGTTGGCTGTAATGCACCTGTTGGTGTTGATGTTGCCGGTTCCCAAGGCAACCACCTCGTACCCGGCCGCTGGCCCGGAAGGAGGGAGGGGAGAACAGTGTCATTGGACGACAGCCATGCTTACAGGTCAAAGGTCACGGCTTGGATACATCTGATCTTCTAACGTACAAAACAAGGCTGACAAGAATCAAAGAAATCAATCAAAACGGTCAATTTACGAAAATAATTAAACGCTATAATGAAAACCACGTGCACGTCAGAGTTTCCTTTGTCAGGTTATTACTAGGGCTGGCCCGAATTATTCGAATATTCGAATACTCGTTCGGAAAATTTGTATTTAATAGAGCTGTCAAGCGATTAAAATATTTAATCGTGATTAATCGCATTAATGTCATAGTTAACTAATTAATCGCAAATTATTTTTCTATGCTAAATATCCCTTGATTTTTTTGTCCCATAATTCTTCTCATTTTAATTCTCTTATCAACATGGTGAAGTGCATCGGCATGCCTTGTGCAAATGATTTTTTATTGATAACAACATTGGCATATACACTGATCAAAACAGGACGATACAAAAAAAGAGCCTATAGTGCAATTAAACGACTGCTTTGAACAAATGTCATTTGAACATAGCAGTCAGGCTACTGCTTCTTTGTTTTGAGCCAAAGAAAAAAAAAAAAAAAATTTTTTTTTTTTTTTTATAAAATAATTGCGTTAATCGCACGATAAAAAATTTAACGCCGTTAAATTTGGTTTGCGTTAACGCCGTTAATAACGCGTTTAACTGACAGCTCTAGTATTTAAGCCTTAAATCAGTATTCAGAGCTTCGTTTTTTTTTTCTTCACGTGCCTGACGTTACCAGAGCGAGGGAGGCAAACTATAAGCGACACCAAGCAGAGAAGCGAGAGAGGTGGAGGAAGAATAGATATGTTTCCCTTTACTTTACAACACAACATTAGCGGGATCTTGGGAGGAAAAGTAATGCTTAGCGAAATGCTAACCTTAGCTTAGTTGTTTGTTTACGTTCGCTTTACAGCGCTGCGCCAATCAACTGTGACTGGCTTGCTGCAGAGCGTGAGCGTCTTGGGAATACCCGGTCAATATAATGGATATAATATGGACACATAAGACAATCAATATTCTGTATTTGTTATGGATTTATTGTACAAATTCCCTGAAAAGATGCACGGTCCAGGATGCATTGAAAAGATCTCCGTATCAACAGTAGGGCTAGAACCGAGCGAAATGACCCTTGCAATGAGCAATGAGTCTTCCAACCGAAATCAATGGATTTACAAAATGCCAAATAAAACACGACAGAAACTGTATTTCGCTACCATACAAAAAGAAGATGAGGATGTCTGCATTGTCTTGGGAGAGTGTAGACTCTAAACTCTCCCAGGCAATGCAGACATCCTGAATTTAAAGTTGTAAATCTAGGGTTAGGGATTATTTACTATCCATGTTAAAAAGAAGGAATAATGCCTCAGATTGCATTTTTTTAAATATTGACTATGCTTAAAGGAAGCAGGATTATTACCTAATTTATCACTTTATTTTGTTTTTACACATTTGAAGATTTCATTTAAAGTAACATTTGTCTTGTTATCTTTCTTGCTGTTGATCCGAAAATGATCCGACCCGTCACTCAAAAACCGTGACACGATCCGAACCGTGAGTTTTGTGATCCATTGCACCCCTACTGTTGTTGGTGGTGGTGGAGAAGGGTTAGCAGAGGAAGCGACAAGAATATCAGATTCTTCTCCTGAAGACGAAAGTGACATGTTGGCGAAAAAGGCGGGGGGCAGTGGGGAGAAAAAAAAAAAGTACAGTTTTCAACAACAATGGCTGGTGCAGTTCCCGTGGTTACGATATGAGGGACAAGCCATGGTGTGTGTGTACTGCAGGACATGTGGCCCGTCCGTTGCAGGCAGGACACATTTTGTAAATAGATCTACACAATTCAAAGTTCAGTCATTAAAATTACACAACGAGCCAAAAGCACAAGACGCGCAGGGACCGCTGCATCACACGAAGCTCCCAGCCCCTCCCCACGTCATTTAATAGGATAGATGAGAGCAATCGCTCGGCGGAGAATGAAGAAATAATCATCAAGTTTAACACCGCCTACAACATCACTAAAGAGGAACTCCCGTTCACAAAAAAAAGAAATATGGTGCTACCTAATTTGTTTTGGTGCTACTAAATGAAAAGATAGGTGGCACCAGTGTTACCTGTGAAAAAGTTAGTCTGGAGCCCTGCTGGTAACGAATAAATTGTAAAACGACACACCATGCGAAGTTATTTTTTCGTTTTGGCAAGTACCCGTTTAATAAGCGGGATAATGTATGGAACGTCGCCGGTCATTATCGAAAATAAGCACTCTCAGGGTGAAGCAAGTTACCTCCGCTGCTCGTCGGTGTCCTGTTCGCCCTTTCAGGGCTTATTTTCCAGATAATGACCGGCGTTCTATACATTATTCCTTACAAATATATTTAGCAGAGTAGGCCTAAGTAACAAATGTGTACAAAGTTAAACATGTATCAATAAAAATTTTGGATTCAAATTAGAGATAGACCGATATGGTTTTTTTCAGGGCCGATACCGATACCGATTATTAGTAGTCAAGGGGGCCGATAACCGACATTTGGAGCCTATATTAATTTACAGAAAAAAGGAAAATATTGGCGTCAAAATTTTGAATGATACAAACTCCAACACTTTAAATGCGTTTAACCACTTAATCGTCAAATCCCGCCGGCGGGCAAGTTGAAGTTACACCACCCCTTCCCCCAAACATGCTGGGTCAATCATCATTTAGTTGAGTGATATACGTAGTCATGTCATACACAGGCATGCAAACTGGCTCGGGGTGAAAAAGGTGAGAATGATGCGTGAGCTGAGAAAAACACAGACCCACTATAGGGTTCCAGCCTCCAGGTTTATACTCCGGGGAGTTTTCTTTTACATTTTTTAATGTATTAGGGTTAGTCACAAGCTAAAAAAAATTACAGGACTGCCCACAATTACGAACAAAGCATTAATTGATTATGTGCAAGGGCAGCCCCAATAGGTACATAACTTATTACAAAATTAAGAAAGAATATTGAGAAGAATAAAAAGAGGTGGGAGGACAGGGCAATAGGAGTATGCCATTATTTATTTTTCTTCTTGGCCTGGACCAGTGTCTCAAGGGCCCGCTTTCGCTGTTTTGCAGCATGCAAAACAGGGACTTCTCGGCTATATCGACTAGTATGTATCAACACAACTGGTGACCCGCTGAAAAATTCTCTTTTGGCGCGTTTCCACCGGAGGGTGCGTTCGGTTCGGTTCGCAAAGTTGCGGCACTGTTCGCGTTTCCACCGCCAAAGGTGGGCGTGACATGGGGATAAAAACAAACCGCGAGGCATTATTCTGGACAACGGTCGTGTCGCGTAAAACGTTAGCTTGGGCGAACAAGGAGGAACAAAATAAAAATAAAGTGCTTGCATGATATTGAAGCCTACAGCGATCGTTACTTAACTTGTGTGGTGGTGCCTTATCATTTGTTTACCCTCGCGTTGCCATGGCAACGCGATTGCACTCTCATTGGCTGAATCGATGAGAACGTTTTCGATAATATAAGGTCGCGGGGAGACGAAGCTCTGTTCGTTTGTATATTTTATTTACGTGACCATTTTTGTTTTGGGAATCAGTTCTCGTCGTTCACCTTCGGGATGTTTACGTAGCTGCCGCTGCGATCGACATCCGGCCTACCATGAGGGTACTGTCGGCGGTGGAAACGCTCGGTGGAATCGAGGCATTTAAAGGCTCCGGTGGGCTCACGCTTGGCCGTTTCAGATGGTAGGCGACTTTCCGCTCGCGCTGTCCGTTGGCCGCGCGGCTTCACGAGCGCGCGCATGCGTTCGACGAGCACGGAAGCGACAGTTCCACGGGAGTGCGCCCACTTGTCGTGCCGCCTGACAGAATGCTGCGCCTTCTCACTGTCCGCTCGCCTCTCCATTGAGAATGTATTAGCAGGCGCTACAAGGACTCCATGGCTGGCCATCAGACCCCCCCCCCCCCCCCCCCCCCCCAAATGTTTTCTCAACGGATCTCCACGAATCACACAAGTGGTCAATTTTGTCTTCAAAACGGCGAATTTCGCCGAAAGGTGACTAGTTTGCATGCCTGCATACACCGTTTGAAAGCTAAGAATCTCAGGCATGTCATCAAATGTCAACCATTCGGTGGAATAAATATGTTTAGCGAATATAGTTCAAAAATATCCTAGTGTCTTAGGTCAAAATAGCCCCCCTCACCCTCCTCCTCCCTTGGTCCACTCTAACTTCGTCGTTGTGGATATCCTTAGCAATGAGTTGATACTTCATGTTGGGTCTTGAAATGTTCATAAGAGTCCACAGAAATCGAATATCAATATTATTTTAGTCTAATTACATTGTGTATATGCACAAGCCATCTTATACAAAGCAGCCGAAAAATAGAAAACCGAAAACGCTGCAATGTTTTTTTGGTAGAAAACTGCGATTTAGGGTTTGAATTCCGCTATTGTCGTTTGATTCATGGAATCCACTGTGTTCGCCGACAGCAAGGGTCGGGGACGGGCCTTAGATATCCTAATAGCCAATGAAAATACCTTTCTGACGATATCCATCATGTCAAACACCGTCTCACCTGTGGTTGAGAAAACAAATGCGCAAGGGGTGTGCGTAAACTAGCAGGCTCTTCCCCAGAGTGCGAGTGTGAAGCAAGTGGTTGATTTGCGCGCATGTGTCTGGTTTTATTTTTACTTACTTTTGTGAGTTTGGTTTTATGAACATTTTGAAAGATGCCTAAACGCCCGGAGAGGAAAGCAGGGGGAGAGAGGGAATCATGTAAATAGTTATTTTTGTTTATTTTCACATTGTTATTGTAATTTTACTTATTTTTGTTTATTTGTACATAATTATTTATAGTATTTTTACCATTTCAGTTTTGGTGGTTATACCATTGCAGTTTTCATTTTTTAAAGGTCCCATGACATGCTATTTTATGTATTCTTTAATATAGGTATTAGTGGGCAACTAACACAGTATTCAAAGACGTTCCCGAAATTCAGCCGTGGTGCAGAGTTACAGCTACTCCGAGCCAGTGGCACATTGAGCTTCCCTGAAATGCGCTGCTTTGGTGTCTGTAGCTATAATGCAAATGAGGAGGAGCGAGGCGGGTCAAGGAGGAGGGTGGGGGTGTGGCCCTGAGCAGCTTGCAGCCACGGTACCATGCGCTCTGTTTACAGTGGATGTATCGCAATGGCGAGGCGCACACAGCCTTTAGCCGTGTTCTGTAAATATTCTAGAACACACGGGAGTCCTGGAGCTCTATATCTAAATATTATCATATAGCCTACATAGATATCTATATCATATAATATATATTATCACGGCCAAAAGCTGTGTGAGCCGATATTATGAATCTCAAACGACCGCGTTGGGTTCTCCGACGTTCCTGGTTCTTCAACGTCCACATCAATGTGAAGTAGACTGAACCGCGACAAGGAGGAGAAAGGGATCGTTGCCGGGCAGCGCTTAGGCACCTCTGCCTCCGGCGGTGGTCCCTCAGCGGGGCTCAAGCAGGAGACATTCGCCGCCAACAATCCCTTTCTCCTCCATGTCGTGGTTCATGTTCTTGAGGGAGTCAAAGCCAAAGTTCCTTCCCCCCCCAATTCATTTTCAACCTTGGCTGAGATAACCCCCAATACAAGTCTCGTTGTAGAAATACCAGAGACGAGAGTCCGACGTGTTATGCGCCATAACACCAAAAGCAGAACGGTTATCCAAGTAACAATGAAGTGTACAACACTTGCGTTACAGTCCTGGAGCTCTATATCTAAACAATATCATATAATACATAGATATCTATATCATATAATACATATTATCACGGCAAAAAGCTGTGTGCGCCTCCAGACGATATTATGAATCACAAACGACTTTGTCAGGTTCTGCGACGTCTCTGGTTCTTCCACTTTCACATCAACCTGAAGTCGACTGAATCGCGCGCTGCCTGCTGCCGGCTGCCCGCTGCCGGGCGATGGTGCCTTGCGGCAACCGGCGGCATGTCACAGTTCATGTACTTCAGCGAGTCAAAGCCAAAGTTCCTTTCCCCCAATTCCTTCTCAACCATGGCTCAGATAACCCCCACAACAGTCTCGTTGTGGAAATACAAGACACGTCAAAGAACCGACAAGAAACACTTGCGTTACAGTGCGTGTATTCACACAAACACGTCATGGGATGTCATGGGACCTTTAAGTAAAAATAATAGCCAAAACACTTTGTTTGAGTTTTTTTTTGTCCGTCGTGGCTCTGCGTCGGGGACTCTGCGTCGGGGCTCGGGCTCATAATTACAGTTAATGTGTCGCACCGGACCGGGCTCGGACAGAACGTACACGGCTCGAGCCGGTGCGGGCTTGATTTTCTGGGCCCGATCTAAGCTCTAATAAAGACTGCTCAGCGAAGCCGCCTTGGGCAAGGAAGAGTCACGAGGCTTATGCGCATTGCAAGCAGCAGAGACACTCTCAATGCATTTGACTTTAAGTCAACAGCGGCACGCTTCACAGCTGCCAAATATCGAAAGAAGTAAAAGAAAAAAAAAAGGTTAAAATGAAACCTTCCAGGTCACATGACTGGCACCAATTTTTTCTAGTGGAAACACTGGTGCCAGTGCAGCATAGATAAAGGTGCTGAAAAACTAGTTTTCAATCGTTACTTGATGACTCACTTCCTGCCAACAGAACCAGTGGAACCAGAGAAAGTGACAACGCTTGTTCATGATGGATCATTTGCAGTACTAGATAACGTCCTCCGCCCGTCTCAGTTTACCTGAGGCTTAAACATGTCATTTTTAAAGCTGCAGCCTTCAGCATCGATGGCTGTGATCACCGACCGGATCCATGACCCGACGGATTCAAACCAATCAGAACTAGGATTCATTCATCATCCCCAGATGCCGGGCTCGGCGCTTGGACTCACGGCTGTGGAGCAGGAAGGCGGCGACGGTGGAGCCGCAGGGCCAGAACTCTGGCTGGTCCCGCAGCAAGCCGCTGAGCAGCGCGTTCACCGCCTGGGACATCCTCTCGCTCTGAGAGCTGTAGCCTGGAGGTAACAGGACACAGCAGACCAGAGAGTGGGGGAGGGAGACTGTGGGAGGGAAAGTGGGAGGGAGAGTGGGGAAGGCAGCGTGGGGGAGGGTGGGGGAGAGGCCTGAGCCAGGGTCTGGTACCTGGGAGAGCTCTGGCGTTCTGGGCTCCGCGGGTCGGGACCTCACTGCACACCAGCTGCTCCGGGAACGGCGGAAGAGGAGGGGCTTCACACCACAACAGGAAACAAGGTCACATCAGACAGCCAATCACAGGGTCCAATTATGTAAAGGTCCTCCCGGTGGGAGGTTGACTAGTCATTCAAAGAAACTGCTAAATTAACCCATTTTTGACATCACAAGGGGGCGGGTCCACCCACCGGATATGGAGAGAAGTGTGTGTGTGTGTGTGTGTGTGTGTGTGTGTGTGTGTGTGTGTGTGTGTGTGTGTGTGTGTGTGTGTGTGTGTGTGTGTGTGTGTGTGTGTGTGTGTGTGGTGTGTGTGTGTGTGTGTGAGTTTGCAAGAGATCCTCAATGGCGTTTCGTGTCGGTGACATGTGAATGCGTAACCAAAGGCCAAGGTCACCCTTGGGGGGGGGCCCGGTGGCGGCGCTGAGGTCTGCCTCCAGCAGGGGCAGCAGGTCCTTGAGGGCCAGCTCGGCCGCCATCCTCCGCGCCTCCTTCTTGGTGATGCCCATGCCCGTCTGGTAGGTCACCCCGTCCACCAGCACGCAGAACGCAAAGTAGAAGCCCGGGGTGTTGCCTGGAGATGGAGACGGAGACAACACTGACCGCGTCAAAACTGGGGGGGCTCACGCCTCGTTTCCACATACGTATGTTTTTCGTGTCCGTGCCTCCGTAAATTTACGGAGGAGTCGCTAGTGTTTTACGTACGGGCATGAATTTATTTACGGACAAAAGATGTTAGGAGAAATCAGCGGATTGCTTACTCCGGGTAGGAAATTAGTGCCCAAATGAAGGAGTTCAAGTACCTCGGGGTCTTGTTCGCGAGTGAGGGTACTATGGAGCGTGAGATTGGCCGGAGAATCGGAGCAGCGGGGGCGGTATTGCGTTCGCTTTACCGCACCGTTGTGACGAAAAGAGAGCTGAGCCGCAAGGCAAAGCTCTCGATCTACCGGTCGATCTTCGTTCCTATCCTCACCTATGGTCATGAGGGCTGGGTGATGACCGAAAGGACGAGATCGCGGGTACAAGCGGCCGAGATGAGTTTTCTCAGAAGGGTGGCTGGCGTCTCCCTAACTCGGATTAGAGCCGCTGCTCCTTTACTTAGAAAGGAGTCAGCTGAGGTGGTTCGGGTATCTGGTAAGGATGCCCACTGGGCGCCTTCCTTGGGAGGTGTTTCAGGCACGTCCAGTGGGGAGGAGACCTCGGGGAAGACCCAGGACTAGTTGGAGAGATTATATCTCAACACTGGCCTGGGAACGCCTCGGGATCCCCCCGTCAGAGTTGGTCAATGTGGCCCGGGAAAGGGAAGTCTGGGGCCCCCTGCATGAGCTGCTCCCCCCGCGACCCGACCCCGGATAAGCGGATAGGAGACCGGTACTTTGGAACATGAGGATCGACATATACAGAGATAAAAACAAAACCAACAGGCTTGGAAAAAGATCGCTGAGGAGTTTGGCCTGCAAGGTACTTAGCCTACAAGTTTTGTGAAAAACATAAAAACTTTCATACGGTATCTCCGTAAAACGACGGCGAAAGTTAAATTTCTTGAACGTATATTACGGACATACCGGACAGAAATTTTACGGAGGGGAGGAGTCTCGGAGGAAAAACAGACATTACGGAGAATCACATAGGAATGAATGGACTTCGGTCGGAGACGGTTGGATCGCATACGAGAATGTACGTATGTGGAAACGAGGCGTCAGAGTACAGGACACCAAGGAGACTGATGGTGTGATCCATTTGGATGGTACGCCGGTACGTGCAAGTCGTAAGTTGTAAGTCTCCCAGCTTTCTTGTGGCATTTGTGGTGGCACGTCCCCTTTTGGTCGTAGTAGCTTTTCCGTTTCTCATCGGCTAGAAGTTGTTTATTGTTAGCTACATTAGCCTCTATAGCAAACCAGCTCGAAAACAAACAACACAACTTTACATTGTGTTGCACGCACAGCAAGACCGTGCAATGCATAAATTGGAGACCGGCATAAAGTAGCAATGTAATCAAGTGTGTAAAGGTGCGAACACACCAAGCGCGTACCTCGCGTACCATGTACGCGCGATACGCAGCTAAAATGTTGCTTGACCATTTTGTGTCAAAAATGGTCCTACGTACGCAGCTACGCGCCTGTGGCTGCGCTGGATTTAGGAGTCCGAGGAAGGAAACCCAAACGCAACCGTGTTTGGGTGCATGATAGAGCTTTGATCGGGTTAGATTAAATAAATCTCGGATATAAATAACAATAATCGGGTTAAATAACTTCACATGGTGTGTCTGGTGTGTTTCCAGCATTCGTAGTGTTGATCGGCAGAGAAATAGTCCGCCAAGACGTTGAGGTTGCTTAGCAACCAGAGACTCTGTCCATGCAAGTGAACGGAGCGTTCACTCTTCGTCATAACTATCAAACCAAACATCCTTCACATTCACCGAGTGAACATTATGAAAGTAAAATGCACATTTCTCGCTAAAAATGTTTCCATAAACGCATTTAATGGCTTAACTATGTTACTATTTCCACCCAGAATAAAGAAAGATGTCGGCCGTATGCTTCTGTGCAAGGGTCACTACTCTCTGCCAGTGACGTCGGGTCAAGCTCCACGCTGATTGGCTATTGCGGCTAAGTATCACGCGTATGAGCGTAAAAAGTTCAGTTTTTTTAACTCCTCGCGTACGCGCGTATATGTACTCGCCTCATACCGCTACCGGTGGTTAGTGAGGTCCCCCCTTCACTTTAGGCGTCTTTGAGTGTTTTTAATTATTATTATTCTTCATGTTTAACCTCTGTTTTCCTTTTATTCCTTGTCTGTTTTACATAGTTTTGAATGATGACTATATGCTCTGTAAGGTGACCTTGGGTGTCTTGAAAGGCGCCTCTAAATTAAATGTATTATTATTATTTCATACGCCCCATACGCGAGTAAAATGTTGCTTGGTACGCATGATACGCGTGTACGCACCTCATACGCGCGTAAACCAATGGTTCCCAATGGAAAAATTGCCGATTTTATACGCGTCTATACGCGAGGTACGCGCTTGGTGTGTTCGCACCTTAAGAACATTTAAAATCTACATTAAAATTACCAACGTGGCGCAAATACGAAGAAAATGAATCTCTTTACGGGCGCAGCCATTTTTGTTGTTGAGTCGTACGTTGGGCCTCACTGAACTCTCTCTACTTTCAGAATAGCGTGCGGGACAGACCAAAAGGGGGCGTGCCTCAGTGAAATGCCGCAAGAAAGCTGGGAGATTTGCAACTTGGGGGAGAGAGAGTGGGGGAGGGAGCGTGGGGGAGGGAGCTATCGGTAGCGGTCTCCCCGGTTGGGGTTCAGTACCTGCTCTTCAAACGGTTGAGGGTTCAGTACCTTCTCTTAACCTGGGCGAGGGTTCAGTACCAGGTTGGGGTTCAGTCCGTGGTCAGGGGTTCAGTACCTGGGGTGCTGGTCTCCTTCACCTCCAGAGATCTCTGCAGCGCTTCAGCCAGCTCGTACAGGGTGCTGATGGGGTGGATGTCCCCGCTCTTGTACTTGGCGATCACTTCCTTGATGGGGAGTCGAGGCCTCTTGGTGTAGCCTATGGGCGATTAGAAATACATCATTATTATGTAGCATGAACATGAATATTATACGCAGGAGTGCACATAACTGGTACGCAGGTACGCATGCGCGTCAAAAATCAGGATTGCGTAATGCCACTTGTGTTACTGCGCGCCTTTGCGTACTTGACCGATCTCTCCTATAACCTTACACACGTGTCGCTAGTCAACTACTATTAGAGATGTCCAAAAAGCAACAGACAACAGTAAGCAGTGTCTTTGGCGTTTCGCCACCTGGAGCCAGAGCCGAAAAAATACTTTTTTCGGAAAAGTGGCTGCAAGATGTGCAGTGGCTTGAAGCTAACGATGAGCGCACTGAAATGTGGTGCAAGTTTTGCCGCGAACATCCACATCTACCAGACAAAACAGGTGCGTTTTATAAAGGCTCAAAGAATTTCAACCATCCTTTATTTGACAGACATGAAAAGAGCAAGGAGCACACGAATGTGGCGCAAGCCATTGCTAATAAACAAGCTAGCAGAGAGGAAATAGCCTGTCGCCCACTTACCAGATGGCGAGACAAGCTGAATGAGGAACAGCGGCAAGCTCCGTTTAATATTTTTCTCCTGGCCTTCCATAAAGCTAAACACACGCGTCCCATGTCTTCCTATTCTGAGGATATTCCTTTACCGAAGCGGCTAGGAGTAAACGTCGGAGGTGCATATCATTCACGTGAGGGGGGCACACGGATCATGCAGAGCATCGCGCACACCATCAGCGCGGATTTACGAGCAAAGTTGCAGTCTGCTGAATTTTGGGGGCTGATGTTTGATGGATCTGAGGATATCACGAAAAACTGAGCAGGAAATCGTTTACATTGTGTGTGTGTCCAGCAACGGAGAAATTTCCTCCGACTTTGTTGGACTGATTGAACTGGGTGCTGACCGAACCGCGCAGGCCATAACAGACGGACTTGTGAGACTTTTCCAGGACAAAGGCTTGGATGACTGGACAACAAAGTTGGTCGCTGTGTGCTCAGACGGGGCTGCTGTCAACGTCGGTGTGTACAACGGCGTTGTGCCTAAACTCCGGCGACTTGCAGCAGTTGGAGACTCCCTTGTGCACGTTCTGCGTACAGCACATACACTGGAGAATTGCGCAAAATCAGCTGATTGCAACGTTCCTTACTGCGAGACATTCAATCGCGCTGTGGTCAGGCTGCTGCAGTTTTATTTACAAAAAGGTGGAGCAAAAAAAACTGCTGCACTGAAGAAACTGTGTGAGATTTCCTTTGTGAAACTGGGTAAGTTTCATAATATCAGGTGGTCTGCATGGAGGCATGAAATTCTGTTAAAAGTATCAAGACTATTGCCAGCCATTAAAATGCAACTGGCTTCGAGTGATAACAGTGACTTGCAGCATATCTGCACAGAGCGTTTTCAGTGCTTTCTATCAAACATGCTCGACATTGGCAACATTTTGAAGACCACATCCATTAGGTTTCAGAAGGAAAAACTGACCATTGGAGAATGTAAGGATGAACTCATGGTGGCCATTGGTCAGTTCACATTTCTGCTTGATGGTGAAGGCCACAGCAGGGCACACAGTTTCTAATGCTGATGACAGAATCAAGACAAACTTACTCAGGGGGTTAATTGAAGAGTTTGAAATCAGATATGACTCCCTCAAGTCATGTGATCATTTCTTAGTATTTGATCCTTCAACATGGCCTCAGGAAATGCAAGACCTCCACAGTTTTGGAAACACTACAGTTTGCAGCATTCTCAAAAAATATGAGGCCACCTTGCAACATGACAAAGAAACCACTGTGACAGAATGGATGCACTTAAAGAAGCATTTCATCGGTGGAGGCATGAATATGTATTGAAATTGGGTCCTATATGTAGTCGAATAATAAAATAAAATTCTAATTTGGTGCCGTCTTGACCGAGAAAAGGCAGAAAGTGACTTTTTGGCGCTTGTGGATTGAAGACAACAACTCCCACCATGCACCACGATGCACAGCTTCGCTGGCCACTCCCGCTGATCTAGATCTCCTCCTATTGGACACCTCGCTGTTCCATCTACCAAGCTGATACCGCAAGACTGCTTGAAAATCATTTCACACAACATTTCTAGTGAAGATCCGGTACCTTCCGCCATTGTACTTCACTTTTATCAACAGCCTCTGTTAGCTTAGCTTCAGATGCTGTGGATGTTAGTTTCTGCGGGTTTCTAACAATACGAAGCTTAATGGAAATGGATGAAGTTTCCCTTTAAAGCAAGCAGGAAAACGCCTGGGAGCCTCTTCTGTGTATGACTTAGTCCAAATAGTAAATACAAGTAACCCAGATGCTTACTCCAACATCCTCAAGGTGGTTAAGCTGTCTCTTACACTGCCTTTAAGAGGGGATTCTCACATCTCAACATAATAAAAACCAAGTACAGATCTCGTCTGTCACATGCTCGTCTCTCAGCCCAGATGCACATTCACCTGTCAATGCACACCAGAGACATTTGACCCAAATCAGGCTGTTGACCTGTGGATGGAGACAGCTAATCGGAGGCTCAACCAAGGACAGGGAGGTGCATCTGCAGCATCTTCATCATCTACCATGCAGGAAGCTGAAGCAGTGGACAGTGGGGGCGACACTGAGGACGACTGCACTTTTAAGACTTTAAGACCACGCTACTTATGAGGTTAGTACCAAACGCCATCTCCTGGTACTCACCTGAGTAACCCACTGAAAAAGTTATGTGCACCCCTGATTATATGAATATTAATGCATTCATATAATATAAATACACTTTACCCATGTACTCAAATCGATTTCAAATTAAAAGTGCGCACCTATCGTGGTGCCACATGGCAACTTTATTTAATTTGATTGTAATACCTAGCAACAACATGTGTCTAAGTCTGAGCTAATGCTAACCTCTAGCCTCGCCTTGTTTGGTAGCATTGGAGGTCCCCGCGCGGCCGGGGGAGCTGGGGGTTCCCGCCGGGCCAGGGAAATCGGGGAGACCGATGTGGTTCCTCTGGAGGATCTGGTCGAAACGAGTCCGCCTCGCTCCTCTGTTCGTTGCAAACATCGTGTTCTAGTCTGGACTCTTGAAGGAGATGGAAAAGGGGAATTTTTGTTTTTATTTCCACACATTACATTACAACGCACACATGAAATCTTTTCGCCGCGCGTCATCTTCTAAGCTAGGCCGGACTAGCGTTGGTCGCTAGCAATGACCGACGAGCGCTACTCAAATCACGCCCTGAGGAATGAAACGGCTACGTGCGACGGTAAAGAGAGAATAAAGTGTAAAAAAAACACGGTACTGGCGTCGAGGTTATGTTTCATACATGACATGCATTGCGTTTTGACCGTTATACAATACATTGTTCCGCGACGCGTCGTTCTCTATTTCCCCCGACGAGACGAAATGCGGGTTAAAGTACTGCGTTGGTTCCAGCTGCGCTTTACGGTGACGCAGCACCCACTACAGGGGACCGCCCTACGCCTCGTTTCCACATACGTATGTTTTTCGTGTCCGTGCTTCCGTAAATTTACGGAAGGAGTCGCTAGTGTTTTACGTACGGGCATGAATTTATTTACGGACAAAAGATGTTAGAGAAATCAGCGGATTGCTTACTCCGGGTAGGAAATGAGTGCCCAAATGAAGGAATTCAAGTACATCGGGGTCTTGTTCGCGAGTGAGAGTACTATGGAGCGTGAGATTGGCCGGAGAATCGGAGCAGCGGGGGCGGTATTGCGTTCGCTTTACCGCACCGTTGTGACGAAAAGATCTACCCGTGATCTACCGGTCGATCTTCGTTCCTATCCTCACCTATGGTCATGAGGGCTGGGTGATGACCGAAAGGACGAGATCGCGGGTACAAGCGGCCGAGATGGGTTTTCTCAGAAGGGTGGCTGGCGTCTCCCTAACTCGGATTAGAGCCGCTGCTCCTTTACTTAGAAAGGAGTCAGCTGAGGTGGTTCGGGTATCTGGTAAGGATGCCCACTGGGCGCCCTCCTTGGGAGGTGTTTCAGGCACGTCCAGTGGGGAGGAGACCTCGGGGAAGACCCAGGACTAGTTGGAGAGATTACATCTCAACACTGGCCTGGGTACGCCTCGGGATCCCCCCGTCAGAGTTGGTCAATGTGGCCCGGGAAAGGGAAGTCTGGGGCCCCCTGCATGAGCTGCTCCCCCCGCGACCCGACCCCGGATAAGCGGATAGGAGACCGGTACTTTGGAACATGAGGATCGACATATACAGATATAAAAACAAAACCAACAGGCTTGGAAAGAGATCGCTGAGGAGTTTGGCCTGCCAGGTACTTATGGAGTCAGTTTCCTGCCATAATTCAAACCTGAAAAAAAAAGTTTCAAAGGCTTGTAAGTCTGGGTTTGAAAACTCAACACCTTGTAATAAAGGTTTTGCAACACTGAAAAGAGATTATAACCTGAAAAAAAATAAAACTAAAATTCAAACATCTGTAAACATGATTGTGTGTTCTATTTTATCTTCTTCATCATTTTCACCAACACATTTTCAAAGTTCAAACAATTTCACCAGCGCATTTGCAGAGTTTCAAATCTGGCACTGTTCTAACAGTGTATTTCATTGTTGCCCCGTTTTGAAACCTTGTAAATGGGATTCTGCAAACAGGTGTTCATACATTGAGAAATACGTTTTGAAAGGTTGAATATTTAGTTTTAAAAACTTGTAAAGGTGTACGTTAACGACATTACAACGTATTTTTTCAGAACTGACTTTTCAGCACCGACTTTTCAGAGATTTGACCACACAGGCGCAAGCTTTGAGTCACGTGAATATTGGCAGTGTTCTGACGCCACTCGTTTTGAAACTCCTGACAGTCGAATCTGAAAACGTTCCTGGGGGCGGGACCATTTAGCTCTAAACCTATTGGTTGCTCTCGGCTGACGTACATTCCAATCACATGTGCCGTTCACCGGGCTGTGCGTGATTGACAGTGCTCTGCCGATGACACAAATAACAAGCGACTTTCGCGGTTGATTTTGATTTCCATTTTCTGGAACCATGGCTGTTTCCCAAAGTGAAGGCTGCAGCCTTGCTAGGACGCTTCCTTGCTAGTCGCGTCCTATGGAGATGAGACTCTGGTTCCAGAAAATGGAAATCAAAATCAACCGCGAAATCAACCCGTTGTTATTCGTGTCATCGGCAGAGCACTGTCAATCACGAACAGCCCGGTGAACGGCACATGTGATTGGAATGTACGTCAGCCGAGAGCAACCAATAGGTTTAGAGCTAAATGGTCCCGCCCCCAGGAACGTTTTCAGATTCGACTGTCAGGAGTTTCAAAACGAGTGGCGTCAGAACACTGCCAATATTCACGTGACTCAAAGCTTGCGCTCAAATCTCTGAAAAGTCAGTTCTGAAAAAATACGTTGCAATGTCGTAAACGTACACCTTTACAAGTTTTTAAAACTAAATATTCAACCTTTCAAAACGTATTTCTCAATGTATGAACACCTGTTTGCAGAATCCCATTTACAAGGTTTCAAAACCGGGCAACAATGAAATACACCGTTAGAACAGTGCCAGATTTGAAACTCTGCAAATGCGGTGGTGAAATTGTTTGAACTTTGAAAATGTGTTGCTGAAAATGATGAAGAAGATAAAATAGAACACAAAATCATGTTTACAGATGTTTGAATTTTAGTTTTATTTTTTTTCAGGTTATAATCTCTTTTTTCAGTGTTGCAAAACCTTTTTTACAAGGTGTTGAGTTTTCAAACCCAGACTTACAAGTCTGTGAAACTTTTTTTTTCAGGTTTGAATTATGGCAGGAAACTGACTCCATAGGTACTTAGCCTACAAGTTTTGTGAAAAACATAAAAACATTCATACGGTATCTCCGTAAAACGACGGCGAAAGTTAAATTTTTTGAACGTATATTACGGACATACCGGACAGAAATGTTACGGAGGGGAGGAGTCTCGGAGGAAAAACGGACATTACGGAGAATCACATAGGAATGAATGGACTTTCGGTCGGAGACGGTTGGATCACATACGAGAATGTACGTATGTGGAAACGAGGCGCGCCTCGTTTCCAAAAACGTACATTCTCGTATGCGATCCAAACTCCTCGCAGATCTCTTTCCAAGCCTGGTTGGTTTTGTTTTTATCTCTATGTCGATCCTCATGTTCGAAAGTACCGGTCTCCTAAAAACGGCCGGGACAACGTCGCGTCTGAGTCCGAAATGGGTCCCGTAATCGGACTGAGTGTGGCGGTTGGTTGCCAACGGTCTGGAGGTCTTCCTGAAGCTCCAGAGTAGCGGGACAACGTCGCGTCTGAGTCCGAAATGGGTCCCGTAATCGAACTGAGCGGTGAGGTTGGTTGCCAACGTTCTGGAGGTCCTGAGAATCATCCAGGGGAGCGGGACCACTTTGCTTCTGAGTCCGAGATGAGTCCCCAAATCGGACTGAATGGTGCAGTTGGTGGCCCCAGGTCTGGAGGTCTTCCTGAGGCTACAGAGGAGGGTAACTCTGTGAGTCTGAGTCCGAGATGAGTCCCCAAATCGGACATCTTTTGTCCGTAAATAAATTCATGTCCGTACGTAAAACACTAGCGACTCCTTCCGTAAAGTTACGGAAGCACGGATACGAAAAACATACGTATGTGGAAACGAGGCGTACAGCCGTTCTGTCGTACGCATTCGGAAATGGACAATTCAGTTATTTTGATTATTTTGTTTTCATATGTATAGCTTATTTTTAATTCATTTAATTGAATAATTTCGTTATCATACGTAGGCTTACCGATTATTTTTAATTAAGTTATTCTTATTATTTAGTTTTCATATATATTGCTTATTTTAAAGTTATGGAAGGTCCATTCACAGGAAACATACTCTGTTTAAGTCTCTTCCTTGCCTCATATTTGACATCCTTTTGAGGAGTTCCATTTTATTGAGTTACAGTATTGGCGGCTCAGATGTGTAATTATGTGCACTATCACCCCAACCCACTCAAAAGTTGAAATTTCCGTTTCCTTTCTCATGGGTTTCTGAGACATAATCCATAGCCATAGTCATTAGGGCTGCTCATGAGATAATTGTTCGCTTTTTGTTTGGCTCTGTGACCATTTGAGTTTTCAAGATAACATTAACTTATAATAATATAAGTTAATGTATTATTAAGTAGGTTATTAATCAATTTTAAGAGGAAAGTGAGTCCGTCAAGGCAGCAGAATAACAGGACAGAATTAAACAATAGGCCTATTAAAAAGGAAAATAAGAGCATGTAGAATAACTACATGCATAACTATAACTAAACCAACAAATGCTCGATATCCATATTCTGAGTTAAAACGTTACTGCAGATTGGAGCATCACTTTATTAATATAAGTCACTTTATTAATAGAAGTGACTTGTTTTGAAATGGGACACTTATTCACCTCGGTTCTTCCAAGTTTCCACCCTGAAGGCCACTAGCTGATGAGCTGTTCTGAGAGAGAGAGAGTGATGGAATAAAGCCCACGCAGCCTGTGGCAGGCTGGTGTGGGTCCCAGCAATCCCTCACCCTGCCGGGGAACCGAGAGAGGACAGGCTCGCTGCCTTTCTTGGTCGTCTTCTTCTGAAAGCCTGCTATACCCGCGGGGCCCGGGGAAACAATGAGTCATAAATATGTACTTCACTGTATTAACGCCTCGGAATGGAAACAACTGACACGCATTTGACGAGAGTCCATTGTGTGTTGCCGTTGTCTCCCCCTGACTGTCGAGTCGTGCAGAAATCGGAAGCTTGCTGGTTGCAACGCGATTTCCAGATCACGGCATCGCTTGTGTTATTGTATGCAGTCAAAGACCCCCTCCCCTCCCCTAGGTTTAACATTGAGTGTGAAGTGAGTGTATTAGGCCTATTGTCTTTCGTTTTGTTTATTGCCCTGCCTTTGTGGATTGTTGCACTTAGTTGTTTGTCACCACAGTGGGTTACTGATTGAAACGGAAACTCTCTGAACCCTGGAAAAGTCAGGTTCAGCAGTCTAAAATCTTGAAGAAACACAACAGTGAGGCATAAAAGCCCCACAAAAAACCCTTCCATCCACACTGAAACACTGTTGTTAATATTCAGTTCAATAATATTCAGCAGATCTGCTCAGAAAATACTTATACAACAATACCAGTGTTGGCATTGTGATAGTATGGGGACGAGAACCGACTGCATGTTGACGGAGAAGGCTTTGATTTAAAAAGTCTTATGAATCAGGGTTAGGGCTCTAATGCAGCTTTCCATTTCAGATTCACCTTTGACCTTTGATCTCGCAAGCACGCTCACACAACTGAAGTTGAAAACATGCGTTCAACACACCTTATTTACACAGAGATGAACAATACATGGCCTTGTTTTTTACCTGAAGCAAATGCTGCTCTCATGCATCAAGCTATAACCCTCTTCTAAAATACTATTTATTGTAGTTCTGTCGTCTGACAGCAGAGGGGAGTGTTACTTCAGCTTTTGAGCTATCACGCTTTCTACCCGAATCCACTGACGGCGGCCCCAAACGCCAAGGACCCTCCAGCTCTCTCTCTCTCTCTCTCTCTCTGTGCCGCTCCGTGCCCCGATGACCCCGCTGTCCTGAGCCCCGGCCGCCAGACTGACACGCAGTCTGCTGCTGGGCCTCAGAGAAGGACATTAAGCAGACAGAGAGCAGCTCCGACCTTCTGCAGCTGAGGAAACAACATCTCTCACCGCCGTCTCACCAAACCGTCGAGTTATGGCTTCCAGGGTAGCCAGGCTGTCTGCACCGCCCCCCACCCCCCCCCCCTCCCCCTCCCTCACCCGCTCTCCCCCCCGTGATGGGGGAGACCAGAGCCTGCCAGCCCCTTGGCCCAGTCCGTCTCTCCAGAGGAATAACAGTGGCTCTTCTTCAGCCACTGGTCACTGGCGTTCAGCTGCGGCCTGCTATTGGCCGTCCACCGCCCAGATTCCATCTCCCCATTCATTAGACTAAGTGGATGAGCCCCCTAATAGGGGCTCTCTTCCCCTCAATAATTGCCGTTGATTGGCGTAAATTAGACCCTCGTTGCCAGACGAGTGATTCTCGACGACGATAATCCGATTCCCGACTCAAACTAATAGGATTTTAACTCTGGTAGGGCCTAATGTCCGTCTGCGAGGCGGGCGGCGGTGGCCTGTGCCCGGACTGCAGCGCCCTCTGGCTCCTGTGCCCGCCAGAGACGGACCCTCGAACCAGGGTCCCGACGCACTGGAGAAGGGGGGCAGGGCCCCCGGCCCCTCGGGCCTGTCTGCTGTGACTCATGGCCCCGGTCCCAGAGAGGAGACACTGGCCATCCGTCAGGATTCCCCCGTCCAAGGGGGGGAGGGAGAAGGAGGAGGAGGGAGAGGGAGAACCGGATAGAGGAGGAGAAGGTGATGGAGGAGGAAGAGGAGAAGGTGATGGAGGAGGAGGAGGAGGAGGAGGAGGGAGATGGTGATGGAGGAGGAGGAGGAGGGAGATGGTGATGGAGGAGGAGGAGGAGGGAGATGGTGATGATGGAGGAGGAGGAGGAGGAGGAGGAGGAGGGAGATGGTGATGATGGAGGAGGAGGAGGGAGAATGTGATGGAGGAGGAGGGAGAGCGTGACTGGGCTAGGATGAGCTGCAGAGGTTCCAGTCGTGGAGAGGAGCAGGGCTGGAGGCCCTCTGAATACTGGAGGAGAAAGAAGACCGTTGTAACTCACTTACACTCGTTGGATGGGAGGGCCTCGAGCTGTCGGACGCAGCGCTGGTCGGCTGCCGGCTTGTTTATGACCTTGGAGGTAATGTGATGTTGGACCAACGATGAACCATGCCTTGTTGTCTCTGCTAGAACATGGACCCAGGTCTCCTCAGGTGATCCGTCCCTCTGTGGGAGGAGGCCGACTTCTGTCACCCTGCTTTCACACAACGCTGAGACCGACACGGCCTGTATGTAGCAACGATGAATCAATACCCTCCAGCTAATGATCAACCACCCCTGATTGATCCGGGGCATAGCGGCCTGAGCATGAGCGCCGAGCACCTCCGTGACACATCTGTGTCACGGAGGTGCTTGACGCTCACGCTCAGGCCGCTAGCCCCGCTCACCGGCGACATTATAAGAGCAACGCGGTGGCAGGCGTTCTTCTTTTGTCCTTCATTTGATACTGTGACGCTCCGGCGTCTCCTAAAGCCGGCCTGCTAATGAATCCCCACTCCATTACGGCTGAATCGGACAGATTGCTCTCCCGGAGAAATGAATTGAGTTTTTTGTATTTGTGAGATCATTCTCCCTCCATTAACTGCTCTTTATCCCGTCTCTTCATCACAACCAAATCAGGTTAGGCAGCCATGATTAGCTCGGGTGGCCTCCCATTCTAGAAGGTAATTGGGTTTGGCGGCTCAGCTGATAGTGCCATTAGGACCAATAAAGGCTGGGCTTGGCTCAGCCAGTGAAACAGATTCTTCACGAGCAGATGGCAGATGGAGAGAGGCCCTCTGATGCACTGGGGCCGAAAACAAAGTTTGTGTAACCAAAGTAGTTAAGGGCCATCTCCTCACCCCTACACACCCCCCCTCCCCCAACCCATCCCACCTCTCCTCCCCCACACCACACCATCCCTCCCCAACCCTACCCCCTGGGAATCGGTTAACCTAGCGATTGTTAGTGCTTGGCACTTGTTTCTATGTACATCCTCCCTGTACAGACAGCGATATATTGTTGCGTCTCTTCCTTCTGACAAATGGACTTATTGTAAGTCGCTTTGGATAAAAGCGTGAGTGAGATGTATCTGTGAGTCAGGCCGTGTTAAAAGTAGAAAGTGTATTTTGTGTGAAGTCGTCTATTTCCTGGACGTGTGATGACAGCAGGAACCGGTCCAGGAACCCTGTTCTGAACACAAGGAAGAGGACACTTAGTGAGCCTTCATCGGAACCCGGTCAGCAGATATTGTTATTGTGACTTAAACAAGAGCAAAGCGAATCCCCCTTAAAGAGATGGATGGACAGACCGGTCCGTTGCTCCTCTCCACGGCCGTTTAAACGCTGTTCCCACTCTAAAGTTACTACAGAACTCCACTACTCTATCACAGATAAGTACAGACAAACCAAACGCCGACTTTCAAGTGGGGTCTTGAAGGGCCGGCGGCCGTCAGAAGCGGGGGGGAGGGACGGCTGGGAGGGCGATCGATGCCGCGAGACTATATCATCTGCTGTCATCGCCACCCGAGGAAAGGTGAACTCGCCGCTTCCCAGAAACCCTGGCGAGGCTCAGATAAGCTTTCTGCTCGCCGTGCTCCGTCCCGGAGCCCGGCGTGCATTAGTGGTGACAGGGGGGCCCCCGGGAGCCCGGCCCCATGGCAGGTTTAGACGGCCCGAGGTGGGCTTGTGTATTAGCTTGCCGCCATTGCTGTGACTGTCTCAGTCTTATCTGTGTCAGCAGGGGTCCTGCCCCCCCCCCCCCCCCAGCTCTTATCTGGGAGGCTGGAGTTCCCTGGGACCGGCTTCCCGGAACCCGGGCGTTTAGCGGGCTGCAGGGGGGGGTAATGCGGGGCGGGACGCGCCGGCCTGTTGCTGCTGCCTCCTCCCAGCTCCCCGCTCCCCGCTGCAGCCGCTCAGGAGGGCAGCAGCCATCTTGTTCGGTATCTTCTTTTAATCACGGAGGGGATTTGATTCGAGGACATCACTATATTGATAATGCGATCAGCCTGGGACCGGCTGTCCTTATCCCCCCCCGCCCGCAGAACCACAGCCCCTCTGTCACTGAATGGCCATTTGGATGCGATCGTTCCGCGTCGATGTGAAGGCTTTGGTCTCTTCTCTCGGGGCCATCTCGGTCCTCGGTTTTCTACCCGGGGGCTTGTACCCCCCCAGTGGGGGCCCCTCAGATTAAACCACGAGTGTGTTGTGTGTTCTGATGGACGGCGAGTCGTTCCATTTGACTCAGGCGCGGCGTCGGCGAGGTGATGCTAAGCAAGGGGCGGGCGTACTCCCAGACTTCCCCCCCCCGAATCAAACGTGTGTCGCCAGGCGCCGGGGAGGGTCCCTCACAGAGCCCGGAGAGGGGGGGAGGGGGGGAGAGGGAGGAGAGGGGGAGAGAGGGGGCCAGAAAGCGTCCAGGTTAAGTTGTTTGAAAGGCCCCGGGTATTAAGAGGCGTTTTACACTTAAGAAGTTGGTTTCGCTGGGTTTTCTGTTTCTCCTCTTATTGATTGATGCTCAACTATCAATGCATAATAGAAAAGCACTCAGCGCAAATGCAGGGTTATGGCCTTGGGAGAGAGACGGCAGACGAGACTGCCTCCCTCCCTCTCCCTCTGCCTCCTCCCACCTCCTCCAATGCCATTATTGGCCCATAAAGAAGCCCTGGGGAGGGCCTCGCTGTACAGATCAGCACACACCAAATACCCAATTAAAAAAGGCTTTAAATTCCCTCCTCTTTCCTGGGCGGAAATCAATCTGAATTCAATCTATTCGGCTAGGATTCCGACAGAGCAGGTAATTGCCCATAATCGGTCAGCTAGGTGACAACAGCTTGCAGGAGAGACACTAATACAATCAGGTATCTGTTTTCAACGCCCCGGTCCTCCACCGTCCAGCCCCGACCCGGGCGACCCACCGACCGACCCAGCGACCGGGAGTGGCGTTTAAAACGGAGACGATCCGTTCTAAAGTTACGCCGGCACTGGTGCTCAGAGGTGGCTGGTCGTCCCTGATACCCCCTGCTGATGGAGGACACTTCCTCGCGGGTGGAGACAGATAAGAGGCGCTGGAGGATGTGTCGAGGACAGCTCTCCCCTTGCACAAGCTTTGCATCATCAGCACAACTCGGCTGCTTAATTGCAAACAAGCCTCGCAATCATGTCAGGAATTATCCCGCTGTAACCGGACACCGGTATCAGGCGTGGCGAGGAGACGGATAGCGAGGTGCTGCGGGGCCCGCGAGCGACGGTGTGTCGTTTTGGCCCCCCGAGGTGTGAGGGCCGTGCCAAGTGCTCTCAGCCAATCAGCTGCCAGCATACCACGGCTGCACGCGATACCGCCGGACTTAATGTGTTGTCGCTCAGCTGCTGAGATATCGTCTATTCTCCTCTTGCGGGCGAAATATTCGTGCTCGTGTTTTTCATTTTTCAGTTTTCAGTTTTCAGTTTGTCTCGGGTTACAAAACACAAATGTAATTCACAACAAAAAAAAAGAACCTTTTTCAAAAGAGGAGGATTAGTTGTTTACAAGGGTGGAGGACGAGATGGCGGCACAGCTCTAGACCCGGTCTCCCCGGCTCCCCCTCCCAGCGGGACAGCCCGGGGGGGGGGGATGCGTAGGAGAGACCGGGTCCGGACCCGATCCGACCGGGACGGTAGGTAACCCGAGGTCCAGGGGTCACCGGGTCACCGGGTCGTTGGTAGTAGGCTGCAATTAATGGATCCCTCAATCAAAGAGGAGCTAATATTACCCGCGTCCCGGATCGCTGGCTGGGGGCCCCCAGCGCGTGGCCCCCAGTGAGGGGGCCAAACAGCTTGCCTCGGGAAATTGCTTTTTCCTGGCGGGCCGAGAGGGTCCGCAGAGTTTAATTGATCCAAGGGAAGAGGAAACATAAGCTGGGATGAAAGGAGACCGAGTTCTTGGATCTGAGAGCAGACGCTGGTTGTTGGTTCAGATCTCCGCTGGTTGTTGGTTCAGATCCCCGCTGGTTGTTGGTTCAGATCCCCGCTGGTTGTTGGTTCAGATCCCAGCTGGTTCAGATCCCCGCTGGTTGTTGGTTCAGTTCACCGCTGGTTGCTGGTTCAGATCCCAGCTGGTTGTTGCTTCAGTTCCCCGCTGGTTGTTGGTTCAGTTCCCCGCTGGTTGTTGGTTCAGTTCCCCGCTGGTTGTTGGTTCAGTTCCCCGCTGGTTGTTGGTTCAGTTCCCCGCTGGTTGTTGGTTCAATTCCCCGCTGGTTGCTGGTTCAGTTCCCCGCTGGTTGTTGGTTCAATTCCCCGCTGGTTGCTGGTTCAGTTCCCCGCTGGTTGCTGGTTCAGTTCCCCGCTGGTTGCTGGTTCAGTTCCCCGCTGGTTGTTGGTTCAATTCCCCGCTGGTTGCTGGTTCAGTTCCCCGCTGGTTGCTGGTTCAGTTCCCCGCTGGTTGTTGATTCAATTCCCCGCTGGTTGTTGGTTCAGTTCCCCGCTGGTTGTTGGTTCAGTTCCCCTCTGGTTGTTGGTTCAGTCCCCGCTGGTCGTTGGTTCAGTTCCCTGCTGGTTCAGATCCTCGCTGGTTGTTGGTTCAGATCCCCACTGGTTCAGATCCCCGCCCTGCGGAGAAACTAGTCCAGCGGTAAATATATAACATATACAATTACTGCAAATTAATTAACGTCTGCAATTACTGCTAATTAAATACAAAACAGCCCATAATAAGTGGTCATAATAAACCGAAATGTCCATAATATATAGAAAGGTTTACATGAAGTCATTGAGGCATTTTAATCAAAGGAACTTCCTGAGTGGGACTCAATGAAACCCAACAGTTAAAATGGCTTCATGACCTTTAAACACCACTGGACAGAGTATAGATAAGAGGAATATACAATATAGAATGGAGATACATAGAAATACAGACTGTAGATATGTTTAGGTTAGGGTGTGACCGATGACATCTCTTTATTACATCTGCAATACTTTAGTAGTAGTAATATTTCACATATGATATTTGTATTACATCTGTAATAGCCATCTATAAGCATTTATAACATCTATGTATCACATATGTAATAAACATCTAATAAACACATATTTCTGGAATGATTGATGATTTGAATGAATGATCATGAATTCATCTTCAATAAACGTCTAATAAACCTATATAGCATCTATATATTGCATATTTAATAAACATCTCATCAACAGATATCAAATAATCTGCTTATTTTTGATACATCTGAAAGAAACCTGTAATAAATAAATATACCATCTGATTATTAAATCTGTTGTAGAATTCGAATAAATATATAACAACTCTTTATTAGATAGGATATGTAATAAATATTGAACAGACATTTATTACATCTATGCATTAAACCTTTAATAAACATAAAATAAACACATAAAACCTAAGTGTGACACATAATTCACATCCAATAAACACACATAACATCTATGTAGGCCTATTGCATCTTTAATAAACGTCTCTTAAACATATAAACTCTCTGCTTTGGAATAATGAATAAAATTCATTATTGAATAAAAGTGAGTACAATTAAATAACTTCATTTAAATCGTTACCACTGATACGTGTTCCCCATCACTCCGGACGAGGCTCACATGTAACAGTGGCTTCACTATTAATCAGGAGATTATAGCACTCTGATATGAGTGTCTGCTAATAATTTAATGCAATGACGAATAACATAATTGCAATGATGTTTTATTTCCTCTGGATTTGTTCTGTTCTGTGGATCTTCACTCAGAGGTAACCGATGAGGAGTCTGCGGGGTGTTTAGTCAGCTTAATGACCTGGCCCAATCATAATCATAAGAATCATATTACAAAACAACACAATCACCACTAGTCATAATAACACCAATGATAATCTTCGTTGACGTCATCGTCACCGTCGTAATCATAAGAATGATTCGAGTCAGGATGATGAACTAGTGATTATAAAGTGTTCATTTGGAGACAGAAGCAGGAAGTCGTCTTTATTGACGTGTCCACTAGGGGGCGCGTCACACTCTATTAGCCTGGTAGCTCGATAGCTTCCATCAGTCAGAGGGGTGACCTCTGAAACCAGCTTTATTCATAGCATCTATATAATATATGTATTTTTTATTATTATTATTATTTATATAGGCCTACATATATACTAAATATATACATATGTACATACATACATATATACACATGTGTATATATATATATATATATATATATATATATGTATGTATATATATATATGTGTATGTATGTATATATATATGTATATATATATATATATATATGTATATATATATATATATATCCATGTGTATATATATATCCATGTGTATATGTATGTATGTGCCACTTAGGCCATCTTTTGGGTCAAGTTGGCCTAAGTGGCACTCGCACAAAAAAAGTATATATATATAGCCTATATATATATATATATATATATGTATATGTGCTAATATTATCTATATAAAAATATATTGTGTGTGTGTGTGTGTGTGTGTGTGTGTGTGTGTGTGTGTGTGTGTGTGTGTGTGTGTGTGTATGTGTGTGTGTGTGTGTGTGTGTGTGTGTGTGTGTGTGTGTGCGTTCGTGCGTGTGTGCGTGCACATGTGACTTTCTTTGTGCTAGTGCCACTTAGGCCAACTTGACCCAAAAGATAGAGAAAAAGATAACTAGTAAGGTCAACTACAATAAGATAACTTAAGTGTCCTTTCCTATCTCGCATTAAAATAATAAATAAAATAAAGAATAAAAATAGGCTACATCCAAACAAGCATATTATACATCTACGTTAAAGTATAATAGCACACAGTAAAAATAGGATCCTTAATTCTCAGAATTAATTTAATCAAATTGCGCAAGAGTAGCATAATTTATTAATAATTATTCATAGTTATTATAGGCTATGACAAACTGAATAATTTGAAGATATATCCCAGCTGATTTAAAACGACCCTTGAGGTCATTTCTTGTGACCGAAAAAGACCCGCAGCCAAATCGGACCCTGAAAGCCTGTCTGAAGTGAAGTAAGGATTCGGTTTATTGGACAGCCTGCTCCACTCGAGGCGGTCTGCGGTCCCGCGGGTTTGATTCCCCCGGTCGGGCTGGAGTCCTTGCTAGGCCGGCCCGGACCCCCATGTCTCCGGGAGGGGATGGGGGCCTGCAGGCGGTAGACGCGCTCCCTCCAGAGTGCGGGCCCGGTGGTGGGCACTCTGAGGCCCGGGGTGGAGACTCTGACGCCCGGGGAGGTGACTGGGGGTCGCCGTCCTGCCTGGAACTGAAATCAGACGCTTCAAATAGTTTTTGATAACAGACTTCTGTATCAAATAGTTGTAAATCAGAGACTTCTGTATCAAATAGGCCTAGTTTTAAATCAGAGACTTCTGTATCAAATCGTTTTAAATCAGAGCCTTCTGTATCAAATAGTTTTAAATCAGAGACTTTTGTATCAAATAGTTTTAAATCAAAGACTATCATAGAATAGTTTTAAATCAGAGATTATTCCTTCGCATCCTTTTAAATCACAGAGTAATGTATCAAATAGTTTAAATCAAATTTGACTTATATCATAGTTTTTAATCAAAGACTTGTAGATCAAATGCTACCCTTTAAAATAGGTTTAAATCAGAGAATACTCTATGAAATAGTTTTAAATTAGAGATCATTAATTATTATTGAGATTATTGAATTGGATTAAATTAACAATATTTCATCCCGAATATAAAAAACTCCAAATCCATTCGGATTTCCAGACTCAGTTCTTGGGATTATCTCAAATATGCAAAAGGCATTCCTCCGATAAATCGATATCTAGAGGATTGAAAGGATATTCAGCAATTTCATAGACTTTTTAAAATCACTTAATGATAAATAAAATCCATGTAGAATGAAAACGAATCGTCAAATTAATTCCTATTTGCACCTAATCATTCAGGCAGCGGTAACTCTGATCCACAATAACATCTAAAGGACATTGACATCGAACGAGTGTTCGTTCATTCTCCACGTCCGCGCGCCTCTGCTTCTGACAGGCGTGACGTGACGTCACCCCGGAGCGGGGATTGACGGAACAATAAGCGGCCTTCTCTCAGGGCGGATCACCCAGAATGCCTTTCTCTATCTGTCTCGCGCTGTAATCTATACGGACATTAGGCCTGATGAACCCCAGGGGGAAACTTTTATTAACTTCATCTCTGAGATGGAAGGGGAGGGGGGGGGAGGGGGGGACTGAGAGGGGGAACACAGAGAGTCTCACTCCCATAGACCGGATGATGGATCTAGACTGGTTTACTGAGACTAGTACGACAAAACGGCATCTCCAAACACCAGCTCATACATCAGGTATTCTACTATAGAATATAGAGCAGGTACCATAGAATATAGTCCAGGTACCACAATATAGAGCAGGTAGTATTTAGGTACTATCCAATATAGTCATGGTACTACAATATTGAGCAGGTACTATAGAGTATAGACCAAGTTACAAGTACTATAGAATATAGTCCAGGTACTACAGAGCAGGTACTATAGAGACCATTATATAATATAGACCAGGTGCTAGAGAATATAGACCAGGCACTATAGAATGTCACACAGACACACACTGACACACACGCACACACCCACACCCCACACCCCCCCCCCCCCACAATCATGCACGCACACACACACACACACACCCACACCCCACACCCCCCCCCCCCCCCCCCTCCCCAACACACATACACACATGCACTCACACACTGGTTCCCGTACACACCAGGCCCTGGTTTGCGTGTCGAGCCTCAAGGCTGGCCCATTGTCACCGAGCGAATCAATGTCGCCCCTCCCCCTTATACCCCCCCCACACACACACACACACACGCTTTATTATTTTAATTAATCACCACGCCCGCACCTGTCTGTCATGTTTTAGGGGTCGTGTTCACCATCAGATGGAGAGGTAATTAAAGTGTCTGGCAAGGCATGCTGGGAGTTTGGTTGGAGGCATCACGGCGGTGAGGACGAGGCTTTCATTACAGGCTCGCCTGCTAGCGTAGCGGCCAGCACGAGCTGTCCCCGCTACAGCCTCCGTACTGAGGAGCCCCCTTCCTCCTCCTCCTCCTCCTTCCTCCTCCTCCTCCCTCCTCCATCCACCGCCTCCTTCTCCTTCCTCCTCCTCCTCTTCCTCTTCCTCCTCCTTCTCCTCCTCCTCGCTGCTCCTCATGAAGATATACTCCTCCACGACTTTTTCGGAGACAACTGATCAGAAATTAATTTAGAATGTATCCTGTTCTGGGATCAATCCCCATTCTCCGCAGTCTACCTGTAGACCATTCTGATCAAGAAGCCTCTATCCCCTTCCTGTAGGCCATCCTAGATCAAGAAGCATCTAACCCCTACCTGTAGGTCATCCTAGATCAAGCATCATCTAACCCCTACCCCTAAACCATATCTGTAAGGTGTTAACGATACTAGTGTCTGATCAATGACTGTAATAGTAGATGGAGAACATTACATAAGTGGCCTCATCAAGATGTAGCCCACCGTAGTGTTACAATACAACATGGTGTAACATGACACAATACAAGGCTGTAACGCAATGTAACACAAAAGTAACTCAGACAACACGGTCCTGGCTGGTTAGCTGTTTTGTCAGGTGTTAGTTAGATACGATGGCAGGGACTGGTTAAAGTATTGCACAGGGTTAGGGCAGGAAGGAGGCATGCTCTGACCGCATTGTTCCAGAGTGGAGGACGCATTCCTTTGGGACTGAAGGCCAAACGACTCTTCTGCGCTCCGCTGAAGTGAGAAGGCCTGCTGAGATCAACGCCGCTTCTCAGAGACCGTCTGTGACCTATCGTACGTAGACATTTACATTTTACATTTAGGGGATTTTCCTACGCTTTTATCCAAAGCGACTTACAACCCTGCATTCACACATTCACACACCGACGACGGCGGAGTCAACCACACAGGGCGACAGCCAGCTCGTCGGGAGTAGTTAGGGAAACTTCGACACTCTGCAACCCTCCGATTACCAGTCAACCCGCTGTACCTCCTGAGCCACATGCCGCTCAACGCAGAGACACGTTGTCCTCACCTTGTCTCCCAACACATCGCCCTGAATAGGTCAGGTCAACGCTGATTGGTCGAGGGGGACACAGGCGCTGTGTCTTCGACAGCAAGACACCAGACTTCCACCGGCGTCTTTCCAGAAGACACCGGAGTAATTTCGCTGATGGTGGAACTCTGCTCTCCGCTCCAGACAAAGAACCAGGAGTTTTATATCGCCCCGACTCCGGAGCACTCGACGCTCTCATAATCACACGCCATTAGCCCCAGCGGGGGGTCTCCTAACGCCCCTCCTCCCAGCAGGGGGTCCTCGTTGGACGAGTCGTTTCCCGGCCTCTGATTGGCTCCCGGGGCGGGTCACCTGCAGCGACGTCTTACCTCCTCCTCGTCTTCATCCCTCTAAGTTTCAATAACGCGCGCTGAAGACACCTGGGCGTCGGTGCAGGTCGTGGTCGCGGTGGGGGGGCGGGGCCTCACCGCCCGGTGCCCCCGTCTGCAGAGATACATAACACCCCCCTCTCCCGCTGTAAGTGGAGGGCTGCTGCTGCATTCTGGGTAATGATCTGCATTACGGGGCCTGTGAGCCCATTACGAGGTCCTCAGAGAGCCCTGGGAGCCTCGCTGATCGGGGGCCAGCATGGGGGGGGGGGGAGGTCAAAGGGAACCCTGACGCCATCTTTGAGCCCCCCTTGCCCCCTCCGGTGTCATTCCCCTCCTCCCCCCTGCTGCAGAGTGCTTTAAGAGGGGAGATGGGAATACGCTTGGGAGGAAATGAGATTATCATCAGTAGCAACGAGACGAGGGCGTTTAATGCACAGAATGCACCAAAAAGTGATATTTTATTACAGAATGGAGGCTTTCAGAAATTACTGGAAAAAGCAGCAAAAACGTGTCTGAGAGGCAAGCGTTTGGCCGGCGCTAACCGGGTTAGTGCTGATGTGTCCTGTGCTCCTCAGACCCGAGCTGGACCCGGGAAACTTCATTTTGGGCCGAAAAACCACTTTGTTGCTATTACTGATGGAGGCAGCAGACGGGGGCCGGTGGAGGAGGGTCCGGTCGCCCTGCTGCTCCTCTCCTGATGGTTTCATCAGCGCGCCTCTCAGGTTCCTGCCGTGCTGATAGCATAGCGCCGTGCTGATAGCATAGCGCCGCACTGATAGCATAGCGCTGAGCTGATAGCCTAGCGCTGAGTGCGGACGGCAGCATTAAGTGCACGGCGGTCGTAGCATTAGGTGTGTGATGAGCACAGCGGCGTGCCGGATGGAGGGGGCGGGGCTACTGGAGGGCTGTGTTGCAGCGAGTAGCGGCGCTAATGAAAATAGCAATGCTAAAGCTGGTTCTTCTAGGGAGGACGGCGGTGTTCATGTTCACGTCACTCTGATCTGGTTTCGCTCTAAATGGAGGTCGACATGTAACACAAGCTGCTTGAGCTGGCGTTAATGTGAACCTCACACAAGACTCTTTTGTTTGGGAGAGGAAGATTCAATGTTTAGTTTGATTAACCGGTTGGAGGTAATGAATGCTGACGTTGGCTCATATGAGAGGGCAGGAGTAGGGTGGTTGAGTGGTCTTTAGGTTGAAAGCGTTCTTCTATAGATAGAATAATCCTCTCCTCTGAAACACAGCGAATGCTGAGAACACTCAAGGTTGGTCGAATAAAAGCGACAAAGTGCTCCAGAGGCATAAAAACAGGAACCGGGGATGCACAAACACACAAACACACATACATACATGAACCTGATGAAGGAGCACAGAAACTGTCACATAAAATAACCACGGGGTCAGCAGAACGGAGCACCAGCCTTCACCAAGAAGGGCAGACGTAAAACCTGGACCTGGGTGGACCGGTCTGAGAGTAAGACCATAGATCAGAGTCAGACAATAGAACAGAGTCAGACCATAGACCAGAGAGTCAGACCATAGACCTGAGACTCAGACCATAGACCTGAGTCAAACCATAGACCAGAGTCAGACCCTAGACCTGAGACTCAGACCAGAGACCTGAGGGTCAGACCAGAGATCAGAGTCAGACCCTAGACCTTTGACTCAGACCATAGACCAGAGTCAGACCAGAGACAGAGTCAGACCATCTCTAGACCTCCATGACACTCTTCCCCAAAACCCTCCCACACTGAGGCGTGTCCTCTGGCAGGGCTGGCTCCTCCCCCCTCGCTGTGCGCCCTGGCTGTAGCTCCGCCCCCCCCCGCTCTAATAGGTAACATTAGCCGGGGCTAATGGCGCCGGCGGCTACGCTAGCCGGCGGCGGCCTGCGGATCGGCGGGGCGAGGCGGATCATTAAGCATAATTACCTCCAGCTAATCCACTTCCAGGCGCTACAAAATAAACAGCCTGGGCCCATTAGGGCCGCACTGTCAGCCTGCAAGTGGCCTGTGGCTCCTCGCTCTGGCTCCTCTGGCAGGGAGCTGGCCCCTAGGGGCCCCCAGGGCTGGGGGGGGGGGGGGGGGGGGCCTTCCACCTGATGGCTCTGCTGGTGCTGCTGGTGGGAGAGAGGGGGGAGGAGGGGGGAGGGAGGGAGGGGGCGTGTGTGTGAAGGGGTCGGGGGTAACCGCTACATACTGGTACTGCTGGTGCTGCTGTTTTGTTTGGCGGGTGACCACCCCCCCCCCCCCCCCCCCTCTCTCCCTCCTTCCCTCCCTCCCTTCCGTCCCTGCCTCCCTCCCTCCCTCGACTCCCCCCTCCCTCCCTGGACCCAGATGGTGCTCATTTTGACCTCTTCTCTGTTCCCCCCCTCACCCCCCCCCATCCATTCCCACGTCCCATTCAGCCTGTGCCTGCAGGCGTTCTGACACACACACCCACACACACACTTACGCACACAGACGCACACACACACACACACGCACACACATACTCACGCATACAGACACACACACTACCATAATTGTCTAAATCTAAATCTAGTGCGTCGCATGTTCTGAGTGATGGACGGTACATGAAATGGTACATGTGCATGTTAGAGTGAACGTTATAATGTTACTAGTGCTGTTTGATGTTATGGTCAATGCTGTTGTTGTAATCATGCATGCTATAGTGAATGTTATAGTGAATGTTATTGTGTTAATAGTGCATGTTATAGTGAATTTTTTGGTGATTATAGTTGATGTTATAGTGAATGTTATTTTTGTAATAGTGCATGTTATAGTGAATGATTTTGTGATAATAGTGTATGTTATGGTGAATGCTTTGGTGATAATAGTGCACGTTATAGTAAATATGTTGGTGATAATAGTGCATGCTATAGTAAATGTTTTGGTGATAACAGTGCATTTTTTAATGAATGTTTTGGTGATAATAATTTTGGTTATAGTTGTGGTAGTGAATGCTGGTTTATATTTGTGTTAAATATTGAAGAGGGGCTTTCAACAGTTGATGAAACTACAGTAAGTGATGAGGGAGCTAACGTTAGCTATACAACTCAGATTACATGTTCTCTAGCTCCAGGCAAGACTGGCTTTAACAGGAGAAGCACTTTCCTCCCATGCTCAGGGAAAACACAAATGAGTTAACGACGAGGCACTAGCGACGTGAGAGTTTGTGAGGGAGCGTGTCTATGTTCCCCGGGTCCTATGTTACCCTCTTTGTATGAGACTGGGAAACCCTTTTTTTTAAAAAAGGGTCCTATGTTCCCCTGTCTGTTACTTTTTCCCCCATTACTGCCAAATTAAGGCCGAGGTAACCACCATTAAATGTCTTTACCTTTTGTGGAAGAGGGAGAGACGTCGGAGAACCCGACGCAGTCTATTCATAATATTGTAATGACCACGGAAGAGGCAGTGAATGAAGTATTGATTAGACAGAGATTTATTAGATAGGCCTACCTAATAAACCGTTGGAACACACAATACCGGAAACCATAGCAACGCCGGTAAACAAACCCAGAGAAGCCCAATCCCTACGAGAGCTCCCCGCGCTACGGCCATCCGGAGGTGCACAGAGCTTTTGGCCGTGATATTATCTATACAATTATATTATATACTATTTTATATTATTATTATTAGCTCCGGGGAGCGCAAACGGCAAAAATAACTTTCTACTCCATGCTGCGTTTCACCCCGGACTGCACTGCACTGAGTTGGCCGGTTGAACGCTGATCGGCTGTTACGTTATGCATGTCACTCAGTGGCCACGCTGTTGAACGCTGATTGGCTGTCATCAACATAGGACCCTTTTTCAGAAAAAGGGTCCTATGTTCCCCGATATGTATTGCTACAGGGGAACATAGGACCCTTTTTGGGAAAAACGGGGAACATGGGATAAAAAAGAAAAAAAAAGGGATGACCCCCAATGGGAGGGCTAGCGATGTGAGAACTAGCGATGTGACGGTTAGCGACGGAGTGCTAGCGATGTGAGAGTTAGCGACGAAGCGCTAGCGATTTGAGGGCTAGCAACATGAGGGCTAGCTATGTGAGAGCTAGCAATGTGAGGGCTAGCTATGTGAGGGCTATTGTCTTTAGCCAAAGTGGTGAATGCAGGAGGTTATCACTATAAACTACTAAGACCATTACCCTCATAATGTAATGCTATAATGATTAGGATTACACGCTGTTACGTATTTTAAGAACACAAGCTGTATTTCCCTCACTTAACCACTAGGGGGTAGGACCAAACATATAAGCCGTAAATACTACACATAGCCACAAGGGGAGCAAGACCTTACTGAAGGCTGCAATTAATACTTTAGCCACAGAAGGCAGCACCACAGACCAGGCGGGGAAGCCTTGGGTTACGTCACACCGGTTCCTCCCACTACTTCCGGTCCGCGCTGTCCAGACCATAAGAGCCTGTAGATCGTGGAGGCCTTCAGATTTCTTCCGGCAGCGATTGGACATGGGTTAACGCCTCGTTTCCACATACGTATGTTTTTCGTGTCCGTGCTTCCGTAAATTTACGGAAGGAGTCGCTAGTGTTTTACGTACGGGCATGAATTTATTTACGGACAAAAGATGTTAGGAGAAATCAGCGGATTGCTTACTCCGGGTAGGAAATGAGTGCCCAAATGAAGGAGTTCAAGTACCTCGGGGTCTTGTTCGCGAGTGAGGGTACTATGGAGCGTGAGATTGGCCGGAGAATCGGAGCAGCGGGGGCGGTATTGCGTTCGCTTTACCGCACCGTTGTGACGAAAAGAGAGCTGAGCCGCAAGGCAAAGCTCTCTATCTACCGGTCGATCTTCGTTCCTATCCTCACCTATGGTCATGAGGGTTGGTTGATGACCGAAAGGACGAGATCGCGGGTACAAGCGGCCGAGATGAGTTTTCTCAGAAGGGTGGCTGGCGTCTCCCTAACTCGGATTAGAGCCGCTGCTCCTTTACTTAGAAAGGAGTCAGCTGAGGTGGTTCGGGCATCTGGTAAGGATGCCCACTGGGCGCCTTCCTTGGGAGGTGTTTCAGGCACGTCCAGTGGGGAGGAGACCTCGGGGAAGACCCAGGACTAGTTGGAGAGATTATATCTCAACACTGGCCTGGGAACGCCTCGGGATCCCCCCGTCAGAGTTGGTCAATGTGGCCCGGGAAAGGGAAGTCTGGGGCCCCCTGCATGAGCTGCTCCCCCCGCGACCCGACCCCGGATAAGCGGATAGGAGACCGGTACTTTGGAACATGAGGATCGACATATACAGAGATAAAAACAAAACCAACAGGCTTGGAAAAAGATCGCTGAGGAGTTTGGCCTGCAAGGTACCTAGCCTACAAGTTTTGTGAAAAACATAAAAACTTTCATACGTTATCTCCGTAAAACGACGGCGAAAGTTAAATTTTTTGAACGTATATTACGGACATACTGGACAGAAATTTTACAGAGGGGAGGAGTCTCGGAGTAAAAACGGACATTACGGAGAATCACATAGGAATGAATGGACTTTCGGTCGGAGACGGTTGGATCGCATACGAGAATGTACGCATGTGGAAACGAGGCGTAAAGGTCTATTTTTCAGCTAGGAGAATTTCTCGCACGTGCTAAGGCACATCTTCTATCTCTCTTTGCTTCAGAGTATCAGTTTACCATACCGAAAATACTTTATACTAAATAAAGTCTCTTTAAAGCTATTCCTTTGGATTCGACCAGTGGTGTAGTCTACGTGATACGCAGGTACAGTGGCGAACTTAGCCCTTTGGGGGCTCCAGGCGAACAGTCATTTGGGGGCCCCTGCATCTACCGGTCTCAGTACCTTATATCGCATAATGAGATACTCCATACAAGGGATGAACAAAAGTCACTATCCTTCTTTCATGCAAATGTTAATTATCTATTTACAAATTGAGAATAACATACAAAACAATAAGATTAGTTATGTTGACACATTACACTGACTGTTAACCATAAGTCCTCATTTACCTGAGGGTTTCCAGTAGTTCACAGCAGCTATCTGCTGTGAGCTACTGGAAACCACTACTGGAAACCCACTGATAGCTGCGTCCAGCTATCACTGTGCTCTTCAGACCTTTCATGGTTGATTAGATGCATTGCAAGGTTATTCTAGTCTTTAAATCCTTCCTCACTCAGTTGTTTTTGTTTTCCAGAAAGGCAACAACAAAAGCAAAAAACACGGTCTGCACTTTCACTGTAGACTAACCAAGACCTGTTCACCCTCTCACCATTTTTCATTACTATGTAATAGTATGCTTTTGTGAATCTGCGGCCCTTGGGCCAGAGTGCTGGGTCATCCACAAGAATATGTGTGCACCTGCCCAAGACACAGCAGCTTGGGCCAGAGTGCTGGGTCATCCACAGGAATATGTGTCTCGCAGTCATTGTTATCGTTATTGTCATAAATTTCAATAACCAAAGTGGAAGAAGGAGACTGAGAAATATTCACTACCAGTTGTGCATCATCTCCGTCAGTTTGTTGACACACGTCATTAGCATCGCTGCTGGCTGAGCCAGAGCCACTTGGAATGAAAGGAGCAGTAACGTGACAGCAAACGACGTTGACGGCTGCTCTTGATCCGCCGACGGTCCCGCTGCCACTGCGGTGGCTGTAAAACAGCTGGATAGCTTTGGCAGCTTTGAAAGAAAGTCCTGCCTTTGGTCTTTCTTTTTATGTGACCCGCTTTCGTACGATCGCTTCATGTGTCACTCGATTTATGTCTCACTCGATTTCTCTCTCTCTCTCTCTTACCGCTTACTGTTTTGAATTTGACATAATTTCCGCATACGCATGATGAGCGTGATGCGCGTAACATGGAATAGTCCATGTAGTGCAGACTGAAGGGGGGTGCACACGGAAAGATCGTCAAAACATGAGTAATAATTAGACATCCCGATGCTACTATTGTGAAGAGATTTTTATAAAAATAATAAATATGGGGAAAAAATGTATGCATTGGGGCCCTCTTGACCAGATCAATATTGTAAATAAGAAACTGTTCTTAATGTTTTATCGGGAAAAATAAAGGTAAAAAATAAAAAATAAAAAAATAAATAAATTTGGGGGCCCCAAAAACCTTCTATGGGGCCCGGGGCTCCAGGCAAATGCCTGGTTTGCCTAATAGTACGGCCCGCCCCTGCGCAGGTATACGCCGTATACCCACTAGGAACGCACCAGGATTTGCGTATACCCACTTAAAAATGTGCACGGATACATATCAATCGTCTTGTGACAGATCTTTCACTTCTGTGTTTATTTTTCGCAAATACCGGTTGGGTATAACTGCAATAAAATACTTTAAGCAGGTGAAGTTATCTCCTACATTCACCATTCATAAAATTCCCCCTGCGCGCTCGCGCTCTGCCCTGTCTCTGTTACGAAGCGCGAAGCTGCCCCTGCATCTCTGCACGTTAGTTGGCGGGCCGAGCCCCTCCTTCTCGCACGTGTGTGTGTGTGCGTGCGTGCGCGCGTGCGTGTGTGTGTGTCCAGTCCTCCCATATTAATGTGTAAACCACATAATAAGTAGTCAAAAGAAGACAATGTTTTAATCCCACTTTATATCTCCTTGTTACTTTTAGATGAGAACCCCCTGGCCAGCCTTTCAGACTGGGTGTCAGGCTAGGTAATTTAAAAACAGGCATCCTTGGTTAGAGTGGAGGGAAAAAAAGTTAGCTAAATGTCAGCCAACATACAGTTGGTATACACAATTGAAATTCATAATGTTAATCACTATGCAAATGAGAGTATAGCTAATTCATGGTCATTTTTAAGGTGCAGTAATTTCACACTTTTACACAATTCAATTACTGTATGGTATGTTAGATAACAACAGTAAGAGCTCAAATTAGAGCAATTGAAAGAGTGAAACATTAGTCTCCTGTCATCTCCTTCTCATGCACTGGTTAGCCATGGTTGTTAACAGTTCATTAAATTATTTTGAGTAGATTTTGTCCTTGTTTAGCATGTGCTATTGCTACTATAGACATACAAATGACAACTTTTCATTTTTGTGTTCTATTTGTTCATACTGTTATTAAAACTGATAAACCTACTCAGCTTTCCATGATTGTTGATAATCGTTATACTCTTAAATCAGCGGGTTGTAGACCCCTGCGTTGGTGAGTGTGGTGCGACACCCCATAAGCGCCACACACGTATACGTACCGGTGGGACGGGTTTGAGCAAGGCTGGGAGGGAATCATCACAGTATACCCACTACAATAAAATAGACTACACCACTGGATTCGACCCTTTCCTTGAAGAAAACGCAGCAACGCATACATAATCTCTAAAAACGAAATAAGGATTTGGATGAAAAATAATCCGAAATACTTAACAACACTACACACCTAAGACATGTACATGAGGATATTGTAATATCTACGGTTTTATATCTGATGCATGCTATTACATCTGGCCAGGCAATGCTAGCAGGTTGCTCTGGCGTGGGGCCAGATGGAGAGCCAGGTGTTACGGTCTTGGCTCGCTTCCATTCGATTATTGCTCCTCTCCTCCTCCATGTTCTCCTCGTGCGGACGTGGAGATGAGGGGCATCCATCCAACGCCATAAACGCCATAAACGCCCAGTCTGAGAGGATAAAATCTGTAATAATAATAACAATAAAGAGGTTTCGTCTCGGCGCGGCTCGCTAGCCGGGCTAGCGTTAGCGTGTGATCAGCCACCCGTTTAACGGCCGCGGTAATGAACACGATGATTAAGAGGAGTATTAAGGCGTGTGGTTGTAGTACAGGATGGGCTCTGCGTGGTTTAAACCTGCGCGCCGCGGCGTCGTGTAAGCGCTGCTCTAGCTCTCCGCGGCGTCGTGTTAGCGTTGCTCCGCGCAGGGACGGCTCGTTGCGAACGGAGGAAAGAGAAGGAAAATGTAATTTCCTCACAATTAGAACCTCTCCCTGGTAACGACATCCGAGCGCGTCGGTCTCTGGGTGTTTGTCATTAGTTTCCCTCGCATTGCGGCGCTCCTCCGACAGGAAACTCAATTCATCAGATGCAGACTAGACTTCATTTCACATCAGCCGGCGAGGCCGCCGCTGCCACGGGCGTTTCGCTCACCGCCGCGGAGGACGCACAATAACACAGCGGGCCGCGGCGGAACAGGGAAACGCATTATAGAGGGGAGGAGGAGAGCTAACGAACTGCTAGAACGGTCCATCACAGCCAATGGGCTTCAGCGGTTTATTGGCTCATCACGAGGCGCTACGGCTAATTACTGCTGGAAGAGATCCTCCGATATTAGAGAGAACTGCTCACCGACTCTGGGTCTGGTTCTCTCTGGTTAGCACTCCCGGTTTGCTGTTGTGGTCTTGTTCTGAGTTTCTTTTATGGTGTTGTTGTTATTTTCTTGTGTTGTTGTGTTGTTTTTCTTTCTTGTGTTCGGTGTTGTTTTGTTGCATTGTTGCTTTGATCTGTTGTGATGTTCTGTTTTTATGTTTTTGTGTAGTTGTATTTTTAAACAGTTATTTTTTGCGTTGCTGTGTGGTTGTGTTTTGTGTCGTGTGTGTTGCTCTAGATGAAGATGTGGTTTGTGTTGGTTGTGTTGTTGTGCTAGGGTCTGTGTTCCTTTAGCTGAAGGTGTGGTTTGTCTCGTTGTGTTGTTGTGCTGTCATATTGTGTATTGCCCAAGCTGAATGTGTGTGTTGTTGTGTCATATTGTGTGTTGCCCTAGCTGAAGGCGTGTGCTGTTGTGTTGTGTCATATTGTGTGTTGCCCTAGCTGAAGGCGTGTGTTGTTGTGTTGTGTCATATTGTGTGTTGCATTAGTGAGGTGTGTGTGGGGGGGTGCAGGTTGCTCTTGACCCCAGCATTAGTTGCAGCAGATGAAACTAACCCCACACACGTTAAGCTAATCCCTCCTCTGATCCCCCCCCCCCCCCCCCCCCGGCTCTGACCCCAGGATGTGGGGGTCTGGGGGGCCGTTTGAAACTCCGCCTGACCCACATCTGACCGCCGCACTTTACGAGCCGCGGAGCCGGGGGGTGATAAATCAGCGGGCGGTGACGGCTACGAGGGAGGCCGGTCGGACCCCCGCCAACAGGTGCCCCCCACTCAGGTTTCACGCTCCGGTCTGGGGCCGCTGAACCGGCACCTGCTCCCCGCTCAGAGGGGAAACTTTCCCCTGGTATAAACTCTGCTGGTTTTATCCCCTCAGTGGATCGAATGTTTTTGTGCTAGCCGCCGCGCCGCTAAGAGCTAGCCCGGCCGGCAAGAGCGGGAAACACTAGCCGGACGCAGAGCTACCGCTAATGGGCCGGAGCCATTTCATCAGCAATCTGACGTTTAATGAATATATATTTTATCTTTGCTCGCCAGTTATCGGAATGTCCTCCCCGTTCCGAGAAATGGTCGTCCGGGGACTCTTTCGGACCGACCTCCCCCCCGCTCCCCTGGCCCCGCCCTCCTCCGAGCGGCACCTGTACACCAATCACACCGACGGACGGCTGACCCACAATGCACCGCGGCCCTCTCTTTCCTCTCTCTCCAATATGGTGGCGGGATTAATAATTCATGGGCAGTTATTAGGGGCGGTTCAATAGGGGATGTGCTGATGGAGGGGCTACGGGGGGGGGGGGGGGGGGTCCGCAGGGAGCCTGTGTGTTGTTGTGTCAGCCCCCATCTGCCAGAACGCAATAAGCCCAACAATGGAGGCCTTCATTTCCACCAGCAGCTATAATCTTTAAATGGCTATTAGCTGAAGAGTGCAACCAGTCAATAACCGACAAGATCCTTTTAAAAGCCTCTCTCTCTCTCTCCCTCTCTTTCCCTGCCCCTCTCCCTCTCTCTCTCTCTCTCTCTCTCTCTCTCAATCTCTCTCTCTCTCTCTCTCTCTCTCTCTCCCTCCCTCTCTCTCCCCCCCCCCTCTCTCTCTCTCTCTCTCTCTCTCTCTCTGTCTCTGTCTCTCTCTCTCTCTCTCCTTCTCCCTCTGCCCCTCTGCCCCTCTCCCTCCCTCTCTCCCCCCTCACTCCATCCCTCTCTCTCTCCCCCCGCCCCCTCTCTCTCTCTATCCTTTATGGGGTTGGTCGGTCTCACTGCCAGTCATCCTGAATGGACTCCATTAAATAACACAGAGCGCTTTTCACTGAGCGCTGTGATGAACTCTGTGATGACAACTCGCGCTGCGCTCTCCTGGGCTGGACGAGGCTGCGTTTGGGGGGGACGGGGACGTGGGGGTGGGTGGGTGAGGTGACCGGGGAGGCCTCAATCCTCTCCCCAACAACATGTCGGCTGTTGGTGGGGAGGTTTAATATTTTTAACGGACAGAGATGGCGGCCACAAACGGTGGCGTTAGAAACGCTATTCCAGTGTGACTCCGCACTTAGTTTGTTGGGAGGATTGTGTCGTTGACGTGTGTTACATGAAGTGTTGCTTATTGTTGTGATGTATCAATGATCTTCACTCACTCACCACTCGCGCTTTTTCCATCCATCACCACCGAACCAAGACCCAGAGAGAGATCACATTACCGTTTACATGGAGGAGATTAAATTGTTTTTAATATACAATGTTATGAAAGCAATAACCCGGTCCTCCGATGCAATCTCATCCCAATAAAGTAATATTCATTAGCGTCAGCGATATATCCCCTCCTAACCTCCTATCACTAACGATATCCTCACCCTATATCCTAAGCCTTGTCTCCTGTCTCCTACCTCCTAACACTAAAGGCACCCTATATCCTTAGCCTCTTCGCCTGTCTCCTACCTCCTTACACTAACGACATCCTATATCCTTATCCCCTATCTCCTATCTCCTATTACTAGCTTCACCCTATATCATTATCCTCATCCTCCATCTCCTAAAACCACCCTCACCCTATATCTGTATCCTCTTCTCCTATCTCCAACCTCCTAACACTACCGTCATCCTATATCCTTATCCTCGTCTTCTATCTCCCACCTCCTAATGCTAACCTCACCCTATATCCTGATCCTCGTCTCCTCTATCCTAGCACCACCCTCACCCTATATCTGTATCCTCTTCTCCTATCTCCTACCTCCTAACACTACCGTCATCCTATATCCTTGTCCTCGTCTTCTATCTCCCACCTCCTAATGCTAGCCTCACCCTATATCCTGATCCTCGTCTCCTCTATCCTACCTCCTAATGATTCCCTCACCCTATATCCTGATCCTCGTCTCCTCTATCCTACACCACCCTCACCCTACATCCTCATCCTTGACTCCTCTATCCTAATGCTAGCCTCACTCTATATCCTTATCTCGGTCCTTCACGTGAGCGATCAAACCTGGTAGCCACTTGGTCTCCATGACAACAGCCTGTCGTCGTTAGGGTCGTCGGGTAATGGGGGATTATTGCTCATTATTTAGGAGCCAGGAGCGTCAATATGGCCGCCGGCAGTGGGAAGTGATCCATGCTGGGTCCCTGGGGGTCTCTGGATCAGTGTACCCCCCCGGGACTAACCCCCCCCCCCCCCACTTTAGGACACGGCCCTAAGTGTCTGATCTCAGTGTACACACAGGACTGAGCCCCTGCTGGGCCCTGGGGAAACCCCTGATAGGAACCATTCCTCTGCACCACATACTGCTGCTAGTGCTGTGCTACTATACTGCTACCACTATAATACTACTACTATACTACTAACACTGTAATAATACTACTGTACTACTACTACCACTATAATACTACTACTATACTACTAACACTGTAATAATACTACTGTACTACTACTACCACTATAATACTACTAATATACTACTAACACTGTAATAATACTACTGTACTAATACTACCACTATAATACTACTACTATACTACTAACACTGTAATGATACTACTGTACTACTACTACTGATATAATACTACTACTATACTACTAACACTGTAATGATAATACTCTACTACTACTACCACTATTATACTACTACTATACTACTACTTCCATTATAATACTACTACTGTACAACTACTAATACTAGCACTACTACTACTACTACCACTATAGTACTACTGCTATACTACTACTAATCTTTGTACTACATCTACCACTATGATACTACCATACTACTACTACCACAATAATACTACTACTACTAATAGTAGTTCTACTACTATAATACTACTACTGCTATTGCTTTGCTGTTGGGCAGAAGGACCAGAGAGCTTTTACAGTGAGCTGCTGTCTTGTGGCGCATTTCCACCGGCAGGGAAATGCGAGCCATAACTGACCTGGGCTGAACTGCACCCTCACTACTGGGCTGAGGCGGCTGGGCCGAAGCGTACCTGCCGGTGGAAGTGCGCCATTGGTCAGAACAGAGGCCTTGGACCGTGGTACAACCCAGGCCAAGGCTGTAAGTCTTGAATTAGACTAGAAGCGATAGTCCAGACCTGGCAGATCGGGTCCACCCCCCCCCACCCATCCACCCTGGTCCTGGGTGGGGGAGTGGGGGGGGAGGTGCTGAAGGACGAGCTCAAAGACTCTCTGTTGTGACGGCCGCCGCAGACCTGGCGCTCTGATCCCCCACAATGCACCGCAGCGGAGGTTAGCCGTCAACACTCGTGTTTTGACAAGCTAGAGCGACCTCTCTGCTGCACAATCATGTGATCACCACCAGCGGGGTCAAAGGTCAGCACTAATGGAGGGTGTAGTAGGGAGAAGCTTTAAGTCAGGGTGTGCATGTGTTTGTGTGTGCGTGTGAGTGTGTGTGCGTGTGTGTACGTGTATGTGTGTGTGTATGTGATTGAGTGTGTGAGGATGTGTGTTTGTATGTGTTTGTTTGTGTGTATGTGTGTGTGTGTGTGTGTGTGTGTGTGTGTGTGAGGATGTATGTTTGTGTGTGAGTGTGAGTGTGTGAGTGTGTGTGTGTGCGTGCGTGTATGTGTGAGTGTTTATTTTTTATGTAATGTGTGTTAAAGCATCTACATTGACTAAATTATTCTGATGATAGCTACCGGATATATTGAGACTGGAGGTATAATATAATTCATTATAGAAATATGAATCCATCCAGAGTCGTAATATAGATACCAGGTATATTAATAAACCTTTGTATATTATTATACATACCAGGTATATTAATAAACCTTTGTATATTATTATACATACCAGGTATATTAATCAACCTTTGTAGATTAATATAGATATCATATATATTAATATACCAGGTTTTTTAATATAGGTGGAGCCAATGTTTCCAGTGCAGCAGTATGGAACAGTATTGAAGTTGTGTGTTTTAATCCACATTAGAAACTATCAACTCATCTGCTCTCTGCTCCTCCCCCCCCTCTCTCCCTCCACCTCCCCCTCACTCCTCCACTTCCATCCCTCCCTGCTCGTCTCTCACTCGTCTGCTTCCTCTCTCCTTCTCCCTCCCTCCTTGCCTCCGTCTTTCTCTCCATCCTTCATCTCTTCATCTGTTTTTCTGTCTTTCACTTCCTCCCCTGCCCCAACCCTCCCTATCTATCTCTCTCTCTCTCTCTCTCTCTCTCTCTCTCTCTCTCTCTCTCTCTCTCTCTCTCTCTCTCTCTCTCTCTCTCTCTCTCTCTCTCTCTCTCTCTGTATCTCTCTCCCACTCTCACTATCCGTCTCTCTCCCCCGTACTCTCTCTCTCTCTCTCC
>NC_044057.1:12107505-12115005 GCF_902167405.1 Gadus morhua
GTCGACTGTAGTTGAACTTGGTTTCAGAGTTGAACTACAGTCGTTGGCATGGCGATGACTGACAGGCCAGTGGCCTGGAACATTAGCTTGAGGTTTGTTCACGGATGACAATGTCTTGATTTGAGTAACCTGGAATCTGTTTCAGAGAAGGTATTTCAAAACATATCGTAATATTCAGTACATCGGGCCACTGTAAACATCGTAATGTGTTTCTGTAAGTTCTGTGCATTGATATGAAGATCCTGTTCCTACAGCCGCTAGGAATGTGTACTAATATGAACTGTGTTACATCATGACTGTATTGATCCCAGACAGGGGGTTCTGGAGGTGATGAAGGGTCTGACCTGCCTGGTCTTGTCAGACCATCTGCCAGCTTTCCTAACTCCTCACCGCCAGTGTTTATTTTTCAAACTGCCAACGATCCTTTAACCTTTGAGCAGAACCCTCCTCCGTCATCCAACTGTACAGGTGAGCGCTCGCACGCTGAAGCCCTCAGTGCTGACGGAGACACAGATGGATGTTCTGATGTTCTCCAGTCAGCTCTGCTCCACCCAAGACAAACACCAACCAGGAGCCTCTTGCTCCCGGCTCAGGTTCCTCCTCTTCCTCCTTCTCCTCCTCTTCTCCCCCACCTCCTCCTCCTCCTCCTCCTCCTCTTCCTCCTCCTCCTCCTACTCCTCCTCCTCCTCCTCCTCCTCCTCCTCCACCTCTGTGTTTGTTGGTGTCGGCCATTAATGCTCCGGCTCAGCACACTTCATCATTCTTATGAGCCGTCTCCCCCCTCGGACGCGAGGGGGGCCTCCCTCCTCCCCCCTCCCTCTCTCATTCATCATCCTTTATGGAGACTAATAGGCCGGGGGGTGGGTGCGGCCCGGGGGAGGAGGGGGAGCGGGGGCTGGGAGGAAACCCGGCTTAATCCACCAAGAGTGAAAGTTATTCATTCTTCCATTCCAGACGCCCGATATTCATCTGCTGCGAAGGATTCTCCTCTGATGGTGGGGGGAGGGGGGGGGGCTGCAACCTCTCCCTCCCCACAGCGGGGGGGTTAGACCTCGGGGCCTCGGGGGTCCCTCTAGGGTGGAGAACTGAGGCTGACGGAGGTTGGGACCAGCAGGAGGGTGGAGGTGGACCTCAGGGTGGACACGGTGAATATCCGGACGTTACACCAGCCGGGAGGAACCAACTACAGCTGGGCTATCATGGCGGCTAGCCTAGCCTGCTGCTAGCCTGCTGCTAGCCTGCTGTACAGTAGCTAGCCTGCTTCACATCGTCGCTAGCCTGCTGCTAGCCTATCCCTAGCCTGCTGCTAGCCTGCTGTACGGTAGCTAGCCTGCTTCACACCGTCGCTAGCCTGCTGCCAGCCTGCTGTATGGTAGCTAGCCTGCTTTACACCGTCGCTAGCCTGCTGCTAGCCTGCTGTACGGTAACTACCCTACTTCACACCGTCGCTAGCCTGCTGCTAGCCTGCTGCTAGCCTGCTGCTAGCCTGCTGTACGGTTGCTAGCCTGCTTACCTCAGGAAGCTTTAGATACAATGTAATAAAATATGGAAATTTTAAGGAAGAAATCTAATGAAGACTAAGATTACCAATATTAGCAGTCCTGATAATTATTACAACTATTATTATCATAATTGTATTATTATTACAGCATGATGATGTCATCATCATTAATAATAATACTATTCATAGAAATGCATAATTAAAACAAGTCCATGATGCTGAGTAAACAGTATAGCATGAGTAGCCGTTCCGGGTCGCTACCCAGCGAGCAACGCTACGCGCTACTAAGTGCTAACTATCGGCTAGGCTGCGCTACGTAGCCCAGGAGCTCTGCCTCCACAGGTGGAGGCTGGTCTGAGGGATGGATTTCAGTATCAGGATAGAGCAGAGATTGTTAGGTAAATGAACGAGGCCTTGATGACACAATTAGCCGCTCCGCCCTGGCCCGGGTGGGAGGTAGATGGGGCGGCGCAACACCCCTGCGCTAATACTGTTTCCAATAACGCTAACGGCTAATGATATAGGATTAAACAGCAGCACCGCTTCCCGCCGGCTAAATATATTAGCCCGAGGAATTAGCTAATTTACACGCAGAAAACAAGTGGAATAATGACCCGACATGGAGGACTAATTAATGCCACAGAACGGAAGACAGGAGAACATAAGTGTGAAATCACGCCCGTGGCATCCGATGCATGACATCACAGCCATGACATCAACGCAGGACACATCGCCCGCCATGCCATGACGTCGTATGCATGACCTCCTCCTACGCATGATATCACCGCCATGCCATCACAGTGTGACCTCATACGCATGACATCATATGTATGATGTCATACGCATGACATCAGACATACGCATGACGTCATACACTTGCGTCATATTCATGACAGCATACGCATGACGTCATTCATATGACATCATGTGCATGAGGTCATGGCTGGCGTGGTGACCATGACCCCGTCTAAAGACATTGTTCACAGAAGTCTGCTGGCACCATGGAAGAACTCGACACGCCTGGGAACTCAGAGCGGCCGCGTGATGCAGGCTAAACATAGCGAGTGTGAGAGGATTCTGGTGGTACATGAGACACATTCTGATACCGGGCAGCATGGTGCAGCATGGTGACCCCAGATATCACACACTGAGATCAGATATAGAGGTTATAGATTATAACCCTGATCCCTGTTCACATGTACAGATTATAGACCCTAGTTTATAGTACACATTAACAGATTATAAACCCTAGTTTATAGTTCACATTAACAGATTATAACCCCTAGTTTAAAGTTAACATTAACAGATTATAAACCCTAGTTTATAGTTCAAATGAGCAGATTATAGACCCTAGTTTATAGTTCACATCAACAGATTATAAACCCTAGTTTATAGTTCAAATGAGCAGATTATAAACATTAGTTTATAGTTCACATTTACAGATTATAACCCCTTTTTTTTTAGTTCACATCAACAGATTATAACCCCTAGGTTATTGTTCACATGTACAGATTATAACCTGATTACCGTTTACATTTACAGATTATAAACCGAATTAATGTTCATTTTAACAGTTTATAAACATTGTTTTATAGTTCAAATTAACATATTATAAACTGTAGTATATAGTTCAGGTTACAGATCATAAACCCAATCTCTGAGATCCATGATTCGACAGAACAGAGTACGTAGGATCTCTCCGAAATTATTTTATCATCGTAACTCATCTCACCTCATCTATTATATATTAAATTAATCTTTAATCCTAATATAATTAATGGACGGTGTTCATGTGTTTTAAGTGGTCCCTATCTGCCGTCTCATCCCCAATTTAACTAAACTTTCCCTTAACTTAACTTTACTTAAGTCTGGCCAGTGTCGGGTTCCCCCATCGATCGTCTTCTACACTAACTGCGGACCTCATATCCATCTCTCCATCTCAGGCTGGACTCCTGGGGTCAGGGGTCAAGCGACAGCCCAACTTAGTGAGTCAAGAAACACCGGGCCCCCCCCTCACCAAGCGGGTCCTCAGGACTCGGGTCTCCGGACCCTCTGGACCATCTGCCCCCCCCAGACCCCCCCCCCCCCCAGACCCCCCCGGTCCCCAGAGGCTGATTAAACACACCGTCCAGAGACTCAACTTCCCATGGAGAACGGTGGAAGTTGAAGGTTAGCGGAGCAGGAAGGAGTTTTAGGGTCTGAACCAAAACCGGGAGCCGAGTCCCACCTCCCGGACCCCTAACTGTCACCGTGTGAATGGATCACCGAGCCGCCAAATTATGAGAGCGGAGCCAGCGGTGTAATGACGACGGTCTGGGGGGCGGCGCAGTTAACACTAGCATAAGAACCGCAGCTAATGAGCTAATCTCCCCGCCCGCGTCCCAGCGCTCCGATCAACAACAAACAACAGCATTGCTCCGCGCCCCCCTGGCCCCCCCCCCGCTATATTTACTGTAACCCATACCCTGAAGCCCCGCCCCTACCGTGTCCCAACCCCCCCCCCCCCCCCCGCCTCCCAGAGTTGCCGCCATTGATTGCTGCGTTGCGCCCAGGCAGGGGGTGTCCAGGGCTGAGGGTCCGTTGGGGAAGGAGCTAAGTGCTGGATCAATGGGGGGGGGGGGGGGGGGGATAGCGTTACGGGGGGGGGGCCTGGTGGGGGGGGGGGCCCGGGGAATTATTTTGGGGATTCACCACAATCCCCCCAATCACACCTCATCAGCCCCCTCATCAATTAGCAACCCCGGAGCTGGGAAGGGGAGTCCGGACCAGGGGTGGTCTAGGCTGGTTCTAGTCACGTCAGTCCCTGGCTCTTCTGGTTCTTCTCAGGTCAGTCCTTTGTTCTTCTGGTTCTTCTGGATCTTCCGGATCTTCTGGTTCTTCTGGGGTCAGTCCCTAAACAAAGACCTACAGGAAAGTAAGTGAGTCTTTAGCACTCACAACAGTCAAACACAGACAACACAACAGAAAATAACCGCAACAAACACATCAGTTTACCCAACCTAGGAGGGAAAGAGTGGGAGGAGAAAGGAAGGGGAGAGAGGGAGGGGAGAGAGGAAGGGGGAGAGAGGGAGAGGAGAGAAGGGGGGAGAGAGGGGGAGAGAGAGGAAGGGGGGAGAGAGAGGAAGGGGGGAGAGAGAGGGGAGAGAAGAAGGGAAAGAGAGGGAGGAGAGAGGGAGGGGAGAGAGGGAGGGGAGAGAGAGAGGGTTGGGAGAGAGAGGGAAGGGGGGAGAGAGAGAGAGATGGGGGAGAGAGAGGGAGGGAGGATATAAAGCAGTGTGTTAGGAGGGTCGGAACAAGAAGGTCATTTGGTAAAACCCAGAGTGGTCCCTGAGCCGTGATTGGAGGAGGAGTCGAGCGGCGGTTTGTGCGGTCTGACTTTGACGTCTTGTTGATCATGAGGTCCGCGAGGCACACTCACAGCGCGGCGTGAACGAGCCCCGCCCGTCCCTGGCGGACATAACGCAGCACGCTGCCTGGGAGGACTCATGGTAATGTTGCCGCCGCATTAAGCCGTTTGCATCATTAGCTCGGCACGCCGTTATTTCCCGCGAGGCTCGTGCGCGTTGCCTTGTGAGGAACGCCCCGGCTCCGGGAGCGGATGCCAGGCTCATCTGCGGAGTTTAACGGTTATGTGTCGATGGCGCCCGCGGCCGGGCCCCTGGTTCCTCATCGACCCCGCCCTCCCGGGGAACGACAGTGCGGCGATAACGGCCGACGCGGTGCTGCCGCACGCTCCACCGGCTAACCATCAGCGCTAAGTAGCGCCGCGGTGGCGGCACTTCACGCCGTTTGGCGCGGAGTTAGTCGGCGCTAACCCCGCGAGCGAAGGCGGGCGCCGAGGGATCACCTTCAACACGCTCCGTGAACACGCCGCGACTCAGGCGCGATCAGGGGTTTTGGAGCGGTTAGCCGTGCGATGCTAACCGTGTTTCCGGCTGCTGTCGGCAGCGCTGTGGAAACACGCAGCAGATAACAGCGCAGCCCAGGAGCCGACGGTACAGAGGTGTATTTCAACACGTGGTTAGGGCCCCCTGCCCCCCCGCCCCCCCCGCCCGGTGACATAAGGGCCCGGTTGCAAGGCCTGTCCTCGGGCAGACTGACCAGTTGTGCGTGGAAACTCGATAGAGCGTTCTGCACCCAAAACACCAGCAATCAATAAGTGCAGCATGTATCTATTGATGAGCGGAGAGGACCCGGACAGATAGACACCCCCCTCACGCCCTCTGGGCTGGGGGGGGGACCCTAACCCAGGCTCTAACACACACTCTGGGTTGGGGGGGGGCCTAACACAGGCTCTAAAGGGGCCGCACTGGGCTGGGATGGGGAGCGGGGGGACACAGTTAGATTGGTAATAACTACACTGACGTATGGATCATGTTGGAGTACTGCACAACACGGAGAAATGTGCACACATTGACACTCTCACATGCACACACACTCACTCGCTCACTCACACAAACACACACACACACTTATTCATTCACTCACTCACTCACTCACTCACTCACTCACACACACACACATACACACACACACACACACACACACACACACACACACACACACACACACACACACACACACACACACACACACACACACACACACACACACACACACACACACACACACACACACACACACACACACAACAGAGTAACAAACGACACACACTCAGAAATGAACACGCACACGCACAGACCCATTCCCACACAGTCTTGTGTTTATTAGTTTGTTGTTCTCAGTTCAGATCGCCGGCCTCCTGCACGTTCTCGTAGCTGATTCGCTCAGTGCGTTATATTCATGAACACAAGCAATAAAAAACGATTCCAAATCAAAATAAAATACATTTCTAAATCGCTCGCCCATAGGTCTCCCACAGGAGGAAAATTCAAATAAGTGTATTCATAATGAGCGTAGTCTGCTCGTCTAAAACAATATTAAAAAGAGGATAACTGATTGGTGTCGTTGAGGACGGCAGAGCGAGAGCGCTCCACTTTAATTAAAAGCTGGCTCACGGCTCACGGCACAGGAAGGCCTGGAAGGATCCTTCTGGAAGGGGGGGTGGAGCCTGCCTACCGCACGGCATCCTGGGTAACCTGCTGTTAGGCACACACGCACAAATACGCAGATACAAACAAATACACACTCGCACACACACATGCATACACACTCACACACACACACACACACACACACACACACACACACACAAATACACACACACACACCCTGATGTGGACGTCTCTAGTTCCGGTCTGATCTACAGACGAGGGGCGTCAGTTTCTTAAAACGCTCCGAAGAACCCAGAGGTCAGAGGTCGTCCGTAGGGGTCAAGTTTAGGAGAGTAAGCAGCAGATGGCCTCCTGGTTCCAGCCCTCCCCTCAGAGGGGGGCGAGGAAACTGAGTTCTGAGCCTTTATCGACTGGGAGCGCTCACCGACCCCCCCGACCCCCGCCCACACTCTGGGTCTCCAAAGGTCAAAATGGCGACTAAACAGCTCTTAAGAACAACTCGTTACCCCACACTTAAATATTGATGACAACAAGAGCACCCGAGCTGCTGTGAATCAATTCCTCCAGACTCCGTTCCTCACCTGACCCGGCCCTCCAATACCGGCCGGAGCATCTGAAGGAAACACAATCACCACAAGTCATCTCAGTCCCAAACACGCATTCTAACGCTCAACAAAAGAGCGACTCGATGAGTTATCATCCACAGCGTGTGAGAGAGTGTGAGTGTGTGTGTGTGTGTGTGTGTGAGTGTGAGTGTGTGTGTGTGTGTGTGTGTGTGTGTGTGTGTGTGTGTGTGTGTGTGTGTGTGTGTGTGTGTGTGTGTGTGTGTGTGTGTGTGTGTGTTGTGTGTGTGTGTGTGTGTGTGTGTGTGTCTGTGTGTGTGTCTGTGTGTGTATGCGTTCCCCCAGCTTCCCCATCCTAGCATGATGACCCCTAACTACTACCTGCTCCTTAACGACCTGTCTCTGTACTGTCTAACCCCTA
>NC_044057.1:12117505-12320005 GCF_902167405.1 Gadus morhua
TAATTAATGTTTTTTATTCACGTACATGATACCTAGACATTAGAGACAATGAAGAAATGTCCATGCATGTGAACTGGTCCCCAAAGAGGCTACCTAAAGCTTATGCTGGGGGGCCATGACAAACACAAAGAGAGGGTGTGGCCTGCACATTATACATTGCATACATCTCATTCATACTACGAATAGTGGTAGATCCCAGATCAGTTAACTAATACAAAACTACACACTGTCGCAGCACGTCCACCCCCACGTTTTGCTCCACCCCATCGCTGGTGATGGAGTGAGTCACCAACTCTCCCTCTCTCCCTCCCTCCCTCCCTCCCTCCCTCCCTCCCTATCTCCTGCTCCACCTTCTCCTGCTCACCCTTCTCCTCCTGGAGGAGGAGGATGAGGAGAAGGGAGAGGAGGAGGGGGAGAAGTGAGATGAGGAGGTGGAGGAGGAGAAGGGAGAGGAGGAGGTGGAGGAGGGAGAGGAGGAGGTGGAGGAGGAGAAGTGAGAGGAGGAGGTGATGAAGGGGGAGGTGGAGGAGGAGAAGTGAGAGGAGGAGGAGGTGGAGGGGGAGGAGAAGTGAGAGGAGGAGTTGTTGGAGGAGGGGGTGATGGAGGAGGAGAATTGGAGGAGGAGGAGGAGGAGGAGGAGGAGACAGAGTCTGGACTCTGTCTCTCGTCTGGATCCTCTGGAGCGGCTCTTGAACCCTTTTGTCGTCATGCCGACCGGCCTGCGCCATTTTCATTCCATTCCTAAGCTCTGCTCTCCCACCTGTCAGCCCGCCTCATGGGCCCTCAGACCTGATCGGGCCCCCCCCTCAGACCCAAGGGCCCCCCTCTCCCCAAGGGGCCCCCCTCTCCCACAAGGGCCCCGTCACGCCCCGGCCCCAGAGTGCATGTGGGTCTTTGATCTGTTGGCATGACGATGAGGGACTCTGCACATAACACTGCATATCTTTAGTATTCTGATAATACTGCATAACTATAGTATTCTGATAACACTGCATATCTTTAGTATTCTGATAGCAATGCATATCTTTAGTATTCTGATAATACTGCATAACTTTAGTATTCTGATAATGCTGCATATCTTTAGTATTCTGATAGCAATGCATATCTTTAGTATTCTGATAATACTGCATATCTTTAGTATTCTGATAATACTGCATAACTTTAGTATTCTGATAACACTGCATATCTTTAGTATTCTGATAGCACTGCATATCTTTAGTATTCTGATAATACTGCATAACTTTAGTATTCTGATACTACTGCATATCTTTAGTATTCTGATAGCAATGCATATCTTTAGTATTCTGATAATACTGCATATCTTTAGTATTCTGATAATACTGCATAACTTTAGTATTCTGATAACACTGCATATCTTTAGTATTCTGATAACAATGCATATCTTTAGTATTCTGATAGCAATGCATATCTTTAGTATTCTGATAATACTGCATATCATTAGTATTCTGATAATACTGCATATCTTTAGTAGTCTGATAATACTGCATATCTTTAGTATTCTGATAACACTGCATAACTTTTGTATTCTGATAACAATGCATATCTTTAGTATTCTAATAATAGTGCATAACTTTAGTATTCTGATAATTATGCATTTCTTTAGTATTCTGATAATACTGCATATCTTCAGTATTCTGATAATAATGCATATCTTTAGTATTCTGATAATACTGCATATCTTTAGTATTCTGATGATAATGCATATCTTTAGTATTCTGATAATACTGCACAGGGGTGTAGCACTAAATTCTGGGCCATATTTACTAGAAGTCCTGATGCGAAGATAATCACAGCCGTGCTGGTATTCAGTACAACAGCACGACCTCGAGTGTGATATTGCTTTTATTCAACAGTTCTACAAGCACAGTAATAAGATACAACAGATGATGATCTGTTTGTTTATTTAATGATTTATTTGGCTCTGCCAACACAAATAGATCCTCAACTTGACTTGGAATGAACCGTTGCCAGGGAACACAAAAACACACTAGCTAACTAAGGCACATAAAGACCGTTAATAACATTAACGGTTATTAGAACACCTGTAAAGCGAAGTGATACATGTAGTTATAAGTCCCAGTGCTGTTATACTCTAGATCAGCACTCATGGAATGCCTCTTGTCCAATCAAATGACTTGGTCGGAACTAACTGTTGTATAATACTGCGTAACTTTAGTATTCTGCATGTGATCGCATATCTTCTATGACCACTTGCAGTCTTTGTACCATAGTGTGTTTCGGTGACAGCAGCTCAGCCTCAGATGAGTGATGTGTTTTAAAGACGACATTACATCGAGGACCGTCTCCCAAAACGCTGATGGTATCAGGATGACGAGGTCTCCTCTGTGATAAGAAAGAGTTATGTTCACCCAGAGGAGAATGTGCTTTCAGAAGCAAGTCCCAGCCTCACCTCAGACCTGAGTCGCTGGCTCAGACACAATCTGCTCACCATCTATCACATTAATCATAAGCCCTGACTGGATCGCCCCTCAGAGAGCAAACAGAGTAGAAGAAGTAGAGTGATGTTGTACTGACTGGAAGTAGGACGTTCCTGTCGTGGAAATATCAATCGTAACTATCCTATACAATTATATCCAAATTATATAAACCCTGTTTATATAATCACTAGTCAATAGAAAAGGAATTTCAACGCATTCTCCTTGGATAGTTTCTATTTGCATCACCACTGTCGCCAAGAAGTCTGATAGTGAGGCCAATGGACTGGCTCCTTATTGTGTTGATTCCTTTAACCGCCCTTCAGCCTTGCAGACATGTCCACATGATGTAATGTATCCTTGGTAACTTTGCTGCCTGTATCTTCCCATGATCATGCTCTAAAACTATAAAAAATATTTTGTCCTAATTTTTTTTTATTCTTCATCAGTTTCTGAGCGTCCCTGAAGCAGGAAAACATTCCCAAACGTTGCCGATCAGGGACCCTGCAGGCTTGGGTTTCTCCGGGCCCTTGAAGGGAGGGGGGATCGGGCCCCGGCCCCAAGCCCCTATCCTCCTGCAGCAGGTGATCTATGAGCTGGCAACCGCGCGCCATCCCATAATACCACACTGAGGGTGTTTTGGAGAACTCCAAAGGACACCGCCATGCTCAGGAACCGTCCAATCAGCGGCTTTTCCCGGCTGTGAAGTGGTGAGCGTGTCTGAGCCCCGATCAGGGAGGAAGTGAGCAGCTATCAGGTTAACGGTCATTAGCCGAGCAGATGGAGCTGTGCTGATGAAAGCTCTCATCTCCAGGAGATAGGGGACCTCAGGATGTGAGGGCGGAGCCTCACACCGTCTGACCGCCGATTGGGCGGCCGCCTTCGGAGGAACTTGTCTTTACACTGAATGAAAATGGACTTGTCCATAAAATACAGGTTTTATTGAGAATCATTTATCTAGAATGAATAAAAGAAACATTCAAAATTCAACTTTGGAAGAAATAAATTAAACTTTGGAAGAATACATATCATCCAAAGTTTAACAACTTTGGATAAACTTAGATTCAATCGAAAAGATGATTCATTAAATACCTGCTTTGGCATAGTCCTAGCAAGCCAGGGGATACTTACTATCTTTAATTCAATCGACCATGCTTAATAAACATGATAAGATAAAGTTCATCATTGATCTCCTTAACAGTAGTGGGGCGGACACAAGCAGAAGACGGGAATGTTCCTGACAGATGGCGAGGGGTCTTTATCCACCAACCACAAACACACTGACACCCAGAGGTGCTCTGGTGTGGGTTGGTGATGAGGGGGCTGTGAGATCCGACTGTCTAATCCCTTGTGGATCCGCTGGAGGCCTCATTGATCTGGTGCTTTATGAGGGACGGGTGGGAGCTTCTTCACACCTCCTAATCCTGATCTCAGCTCATCTCCAATCATGGTGAGAAGACGAAACCCGACCCGCAGCGAGGAAGTGGAAGAGGCCTTATGGAGAGAGAGTATCCTCCTCTGTCTCTCCTCCTCCTCCTCCTCCTCCTCTTCTCCTCTATAGCCCTCTTTTCTATCTCCTCTCGGCCTCCTCCTGCTCTCCGTCTTCTCCTCTCCTCCTCCTCTCTCACCCTCCTCTTTCCTCTTAACCTCCTCCTTCTCTTTCCTACCCCTGCCTTCATCTTCTCCGTCTACTCTCACCTCCTCCGCCTCCTCCTCTTACTGCTCCTCCTCTATCCGCCACCTCCGTTCTTCTCTCTCCTCCTCTCTCCTCTCTCCTCCTCCTATTTCCTCCTAGCTCCTCCTCTCTACTCCCCTCTCCTCCGCCCCTTTCCTCTCCCTTCCTCCTCCTCCTTCTCCCTCCTTTCTCCACCAAACAGAGATCCAGGCTCCTTGCAGGCTCCTGCTGTCCCAGGTGTTAGGAGCTCTCCTGTCCCTCACCAGGAGAGAGGAGAGAGGAGCTATCCTGTGAGGGACAGGAGTTAATGGGCTGTAGTCGCCAGCTTTTAACTAAGTGCCATCATTCATACGCTTCAAGGATCAGCGCGCAGTCTTCAACTGCCGGCAATGAAACGTTTAATAGAGGAGCTCTGGTGTCTGAGCAGGCGTCGGTGTGGAGGGCGAGAAGATGGAGGTCAGGTTCCTCGTCTGACTCCTCCAGGCCTTCTGTCGTACATCACCCCTAAATATATAAATCACATTTTATCTTATCTGAACCAACGACTGGAGTCAAATCTCTTTGGAAACACTTTGGAACGTCCACCACTATGTTTTGTGTATTTCTGAGATTTCCTATTTGGAAACCGTCACTGGATCTTTTTGGAACATTTCCTCTTCATGTTGTCAGTATGTCCTGTATGATAGGGGTGGTGATGCGGGCTTCCCCCTCTTGCGGTTAGGATCTGACGCCCTGAGCCACTTAACCGAGATCTTCCATGGTGATTAAAACCACCAGGTTTATGGAGGATGTCTCGCAACGCAGTGAGAACATGTTCCACCTTTATTCAGCCGTTCCTCTGCTCACAATCCTAACTCTTTGAGTTGGTGTTTGCTCCACTATCTGAGTAACACAAGGCAACACCGTGTTTACAGCGGATAGCGTCAACAGAAACGTGATCCATCCTCCACACAACACAGAAACCCTCTGTTTCACAGGTGTCTCTCTAAAATGTCCATTCTGCCCGTCTCGCCCCAACAGGATTACGGTCTGAGGGTCGATGCAAAGCACTTCACATCATTTGTTTGATATCACGTCTGACATTTCCTGAGCTGCTACATAAATCAAGGACAGGAGGCGTGTTCTGAGGCGGTGTTACAACCACAATACTCCACCCTCTACTGGAATAAAGGTCATGACTCACATCTTTATGGACCGTTTTTCTTAATCTTTGTTTAGGAGTGTCGAGAGAGGTGTGCGTGAATGGACGCAATCACACACATGCGCACACGCCCACACGCATGCATACAAACACACACATGCACACACGCAGACACATACACACACTCACAAACACAAAATAACGCAGGCACAACCAAACATACACACACACACACACACACACACACACACACACACACACACACACACACACACACACACACACATGCAAGCAGGCTCACACACAAACGTACACATGCCCACAAAGACACACACACACACACACATATGCAGAAGAGCATTATCACTACACTATCATATTTCTTCCTCTCTCTCTGTCTGTCTTTCTGTCTGTCTTTCTGCCTGTCTGTTTGCCTCTCTGTCTGTCTCTCTCTCTCTCTCTCTCTCTCTCTCTCTCTCTCTCTCTCTCTCTCTCTCTCTCTCTCTCTCTCTCTCTCTCTCTCTCTCTCTCTCTCTCTCTCTCTCTCTCTCTCTCTCCCTTCTACCTCATGTTGTGTATGTGTGGGTTCAGTGGATCCTGCATTGCATTCTGTGACTTCTGTGACGTCACCACTCATTGTGTGTACAGGGAGCAGCGGTCTGGTATCGAACCTGCTGTCTTTGTGTGACCGAGGGGCCAGTGAGCCTCTGGTTCTGGGTTGGCTCTGTGCTGGCAGGGCACTGGTTCTATAATGGTTCTATAGTGGTTCTATGGTGGTTCTATGTTGGTTAGATACTGGTTCTATACTGGTTCTATACTGGTTCTATTGTGGTTCTGTAGTGGTTCTATGTTGGTTAGATACTGGTTCTATACTGGTTTTAGGTTTGTTTTTTGTTGTTGTTGGTCTGTGCTGGGTGTATGCTGCAGTGTGTAGCAGTGTGTAGTCTGCAGTGTGTAGCAGTTTGTATCAGTGTGTTGTCTGCAGTGTGTAACAGTGGGTTGTCTGCAGTGTGTAGTCTGCAGTGTGTAGTCTGCAGTGTGTAGTCTGCAGTGTGTAACAGTGTGTATCAGTTTGTAGTATGCAGTATGTAGCAGTGTGTATCAGTGTGTAGTCTGCAGTGTGTAGTCTGCAGTGTGTAACAGTGTGTTGCAGTGTGTAGTCTGCAGTGTGTCCTCACTGATCCTCACACTGCGTCTCTGGTCCCTGGGGATGACCTCAGCTCTGGGTTAGATGATCCCGGAGCTCAGAGACCTCAGTGGTCAATACGAGTAGGACTGAAGCTAACTCATGTAGCATGGTTGCACATGAAGCTAACAACTCATGCTACATGAGTTAGCTTCATGTCTAACCATGCTACATGAGTTAGCTTCATGTTCAACCATGCTACATGTGCTAGCTTCATGTCCAACCATGCTACATGAGATAGCTTCATGTCCAACCATGCTACATTACATGAGTTAGCTTCATGTCTAACCATGCTACATGCGTCAGCTTAATGCCTAACCATGCTACATGAATTAGCTTCATGTCTAAATATGCTACATTAGTTAGCTTCATGTCCAACCATGTTACATGAGTTAGCTTCATGTCCAACCATGCTACATGAGTTAGCTTTATGCCTAACCATGCTATACGAGTTAGCCTCTAGTTCCTACTGTGAACCAGTCGGGGGGGAAGGACTCAACTGCTTCAGGCCGGCCCCCCCTCGGGTAGGCCGCTACCCGAGGGGGTCAACGCGTGTCAGAGACAGCTGAGCTCAATGTGGGCATGGCTTTCGCACCAGGCCACGCCTCTGACCTGTGGCTCCGCCCACCTTTCTCTGCCCTCAGCGCCTTTGTAACGCGAGAACCACTCGTAGCGCGGAATCCACCTACTTTCACTTCGGCAGTCACAACGTTCAGCGAGGAGACGGCGTCTGATCGTCTGTCAGCTGCCGACGAAAGAACACTGAGGAATGTAAGGGAGCAGGAGGAGGAGGAGGAGAAGGAGAAGGGGGAGGAGGAAGAGGGGGAGGAGGAGAGGGAGGAGGAGGAGAGGGGGAGGAGGGGGATGGGGAGGAGGAGAGGGAGGAGGCGGAGGAGGAGGAGGAGAGGGAGGAGGGGGAGGAGGGGGAGGGAGAGAAGAGGAGGAGGAGGGCAGGAGGAGGAGGAGGAGGAGGGGGGAGGAAGAGGAGGGGGGGAGGAGGAGGAGGAGTAGGAAGAGGAGGCCGATGCTGGTCTGACACACAGCTGGCTGACGCCAGGATGACACACACATGCAAACTCACCAACACACATGTGCACATACTCGCACACAAACACGCACACATATAACAACACACCCGCGCCATTCCAGAATGTTGTTTAGACGAAAAAACGGTTTCCACCGCCTGTAAGAGTAGTGCGTCTCTCCAATGGGCGTGCGAGCACACTGCTGCCTACAGATCCCCCCCCTCTCTCTCTCTCTCTCTTTCTCTCTCTCTCTCTCTCTCTCTCTCTCTCTCTCTCTCTCTCTCTCTCTCTCTCTCTCTCTCTCTCTTGGCCTCTCTCTACCAGAGCAATCATTTCTTCATTAGTCCTGTTCTGTTTCTCTGGTTCCACTGCAGGGGGAACACACAGCTTTATTTGGGCATACTCTTAATTACAAAGGGGAGACCGAGAGGCCATTTGTTCAAATGAAAGCCTCTCCTCACCCTGTCTCTCTCTCTCTCTCTCTCTCTCTCTCTCTCTCTCTCTCTCTCTCTCTCTCTCTCTCTCTCTCTCTCTCTCTCTCTCTCTCTCTCTCTCTCTCTCTCTCTCTCTCTCTCTCTCTCTCTCTCTCTCTCTCTCTCTCTCTCTCTCTCTCTCTCTCTCTCTCTCTCTCTCTCTCTCTCTCTCTCTCTCTCTCTCTCTCTCTCTCTCTCTCTCTCTCTCTCTCTCTCTCTCTCTCTCTCTCTCTCTCTCTTTCTCTCTGGCTCTCTCTGGCTCTGATTGGCTCTTTCTGAAGCTGGCGTGCTGATTGGCCGTGCCCACCAAGTGACGTCACGTAAAGCAGACCTTTCAAACAGGAGACACGGCAGAGCACCGCGACCCGTCGACGACGCTGCTGCTAGTTATGATTATTCAGCTTGATAATATGATTTAATGACTCATGTACCGTATGTATAATGACGTTTTCATATTATATCGAGCATTGAAGAATATTTTTAATTCACCGTTTTCTTCATCTTTCGAAGACCTGAGAAAGACACACGCGCACTCACGTGCACGCGCGTGCGCACACACATACACACACGCACACACTCGCTGACAGACAGATAGAGAGAGACACACACACGCACGCACACCCCCCCCCCCCCCCCCCCCCCCCCACACACACACACACAAACGCACACACTCAGGTCGAGCAGTGGTTTTATGACGTCATAAACATTGCTCTCCGACTCTGTCCGAGCTGTGGTACGGCTAAAGCTAAATGCTACAAAGCGCATCCATAATGGATCAGGGTATTGAACTTGTGTGTAGCCTCCATTAATTCGGTTTATGGCCATTAAAAGAGGCAGAATGCTGGGTCGTGCAAAAGGGAACCACGACTGTCAGCAGCATGATGTATGGCCGCTTATTGCGTTCCCTCATTATGATTAATAACGGAGGAAGGGAGATGGAAAATGTAATTAGGGGGCTGGTGTCTCAGGCCTCGCCCGGCTACAGGCTGCACGAGCTTCGACCCTCAGATCTCCCCTCAGACTTCCCCCTCAGTCCTCCCCCTCTGACCGGAAGATAAGGCCAACAACCGGAGACGTAAAAAGACGGATTGTACTGAAAAAATTCTGACAACGTGTTCTCGTCTGTTTGAGGGTGTTTCTTGTTTCTTAGTTTTAATTATATTATGTCCTCGAGGATGTATTGATGACAGGAGGGGGCGAGGCCTCTCATCTTGTATGGATGAGCGCGTGAGAGCTTATATCGCTGATTAACGACCAACCAATTAACGACCACCAATAAACGACCTCCATTAAATCCGCTTTGCGGCCTCGCGTTGGCGACGTCACGAGACAGTTTACTGCTCACTCTGAGTGCTTCTGAACCGAACGACAGCTTCAGGTCAGTGCTAGGCCGACAGACCCTCTGATGATCAGGTTATATTATTAACAGAATAAACAGTTATCCACCTTTGTCTTTGTTCCATTAAAGTCAAATAAAGCGCACATTTCAAAGCGCCAAAGACCGCGTGCATGTACACGTATGGACGTTTAAATTGCATTTCCATTCTTCCCCCTTCGTGTTTTTATTCTAATTAAAGTGAACTCCCCCGTTTTTCATAATTAGATGGATCTGAAATTAGGATCGCTTCGAGCGACGGTGGAAAACGAAAACAGAATATATTAGGAATGCATTTTAGCATCGCCTAACGAATCGCGCCCGAGCCGAGGAGGAACCGTGTTATTAAATCCTAATGGAGCTGGAGGAATAGAAACACGCCGAATGGGCGATTACAAATGTCTGCTGTGACACGAATAATTCGCCAACTTATCCTCGTATACTGCGAAAACACAGTGTCGGTACAGTGAGCCCTTGCAGCGATACACACACTGCACATCTGCTGCGTTAGCGCGAGCGCGAACGCGTGTGTGTGCGTGTGTTTACGTGTAGGCTTGTGTGAGTGTTTTTCTGTTTGTGTGTGTGTCGTGTGTGTGTGTGTGTGTGTGTGTGTGTGTGTGTGTGTGTGTGTGTGTGTGTATGTGTGTGTGTGTGTGTGTGTGTGTGTGTGTGTGTGTGTGTGTGTGTGTGTGTGTGTGTGTCTCTGTGTGAGTGAGTGTGTGTGTGTGTGTGTGTGTGTGTGTGTGTGTGTGTGTGTGTGTGTGTGTGTGTCTGTGTGTGTGTGTGTGTGTGTGTGTGTGTGTGTGTGTGTGTGTGTCTATGTGCGCACGAGTGCGTGTGTGTGCGTGCGTGTGTGTCTGTGTGTGTGTGTGTGTGTGTGTGTGTGTGTGTGTGTGTGTGTGTGTGTGTGTCTGTGTGTGTGTGTGTGTGTGTGTGTGTGTGTGTGTGTGTGTGTGTGTGTGTGTGTGTGTGTGTGTGTGTGTGTGTGTGTGTGTGTGCCGTCAGCTGATGTTAATATGAGATGCTGACGGGCCGCCCATCAATCACTCCGCATGGCGCGCGGAAGGCGCATGAAAACACAAACAAGCGATCAATTGTGCCGCGCGCGGCGGGCGGTCCGCTTATCGCGCGCGTTTATCCGATGCCGCGGCGGTCGTCGCAGCAATCCTTTAATTTGCGGGACATTACGTTGAGTTACCGCCTGGCAGGTCGGAGCGGCGGGGGACTCGCTAGTGGGCCAACCGCGAGGCATTGGCCTCAATGACCTCACGCGCTGCGCTTATGACGCGCGGATAGATGAAGATCTGTCTGCACGTCGCGGTCACCGCGGAAGGGAGCGCACCTCACCTCGTAATCACAAAGAACCGCCGCGTTGCGATTGGTAAGCGCCTTTCGTTTGGATGTCCGTCGACTTCCTGGTGGGTGGACACGGGGGCCTGTGCCTGAGTGTGAGAAATAAGGGAGAGTTTGGATAAAGGAAGATGGACAGAGATAGTGGAACAGAGAGACAGTATAGAGAGTGAGCGATGTGTGAAGGCCTGAGGGGCCTTCATTATTACAGTCTCTCTCTCTCTCTCTCTCTCTCTCTCTCTCTCTCTCTCTCTCTCTCTCTCTCTCTCTCTCTCTCTCTCTCTCTCTCTCTCTCTCTCTCTCTCTCTCTCTCTCTCTCTCTCTCCATCCTCTGTGTGTGACCAGGTGTGCAGGCCGTGCAACCTGATTGGCCGACTGAACCACCTGGTCACCAACCAGTAGCCTATCATCTTCCACCTCACCTTCATGCTCCTGATCGGTTCATTCATCAGCCACTCTCTCCCCTCACTCCATCACCTCCACATTGTTACCATTTTCTGGCAGGACTGGATACCTATCCCTCATATAGACTCTCTCTCTCTCTCTCTCTCTCTCTCTCTCTCTCTCTCTCTCTCTCTCTCTCTCTCTCTCTCTCTCTCTCTCTCTCTCTCTCTCTCTCTCTCTCTCTCTCTCTCTCTCTCTCTCTCTCTCTCTCTCTCTCTCTCTCTCTCTCTCCCCCTCCGTTTTACTTCACAAATGCCTCCGGGCCTTTAATGACGTGTAGGTGTATGTGCGAGTGTTGGTCTGGGCGTGTGTTTTTGTGTGCGCGCGTGTGTTTTTGTGTGCGTGTTTAAGTGCGTGCGCGTGTGTACGTTCCCGCGTGTGAGAGCCTGTGTGCATGTGCCTGTACGTGTGTGCGCGTGTGTGTGTGTGTGTGTGTGTGTGTGTGTGTGTGTGTGTGTGTGTGTGTGTGTGTGTGTGTGTGTGTGTGTGTGTGTGTGTGTGTGTGTGTGTGTGTGTGTGTGTGTGTGTGTATGTGTGCATGACAGGCGGCCGTTGGCTCTTCAATGCCGCGCGGAGGAAATTAAATTAACGCTCGCGCGGCCCGATTTGTAAACACGACAAAAGCCAATTACGCTTAAACACCGTGCGCGTGACCGCGTGACCGCGCAGCCCCTGGATCCTCATCATCAAATATCCTTCACAATAAAGATTGCGCGTGAACACCGCGTCACGTGGACTGTGACCAAGTGTGTGATTTATGCTTGTCTGCAGACAGAATCTTTGTATCTGGATGCGGGCGGTCGTGGTCGAGAAAAAAAACTGTGGTCCTCATCTTCTTCTTTATATTATTATTATTGTTGTTATTATTGTTATTATTATTTTTTTGCTACATAGGCCTAATCATTGAAATCATAATCATTTTCTATTCATTATGATAATAATGCAAAGTATTATTATTATAATTTGGCTAGATTATCATTGACATCATGATTATTTTCTATTCATTATTGTATTTTATTATTATTTTTGGGCATTGTTAGTATTATCTATATTATTGTTATGACTTTTAATCAGGCCTATATATAATCCTCATCCTCATTATTATTTAACCAATAGTCACGCAGTCATCAGAAAGGGCAGTGAGGGGATAGTCAATTCCGATAAACTAATACCCCTCTCTTTCAATAAACTTCAAGTGAAAATAACGAGCAGGTTAACGACAATCGATGTTCTTTATCAAACCGAATTAGATCCTCCTAAATAGTAGCGCGAGGGCCGAGCAGTCCCGATAATACACTCTGAGCCCCGCTAACCGACTCAGACCCTCAGCCCGCTCAGGGCCAATCGATGGCTTTATTTCAGACAAAAACTGAACAACAAAGTTGTTTTTTGAGTTTAAACCGCACACAGGCCTCGATTAGAACCAGACATAGGCTGTTTTATTCACTTTAAAAAGGTACAGTTTAAGATCTAAACAAGATGGCCAGTTACCATTAAATAGTACAATCAGTCTATAAGTATTAAGATAATATTAACACTATACCACCGCTGCTAACACAACTACCAATAATCATGACACAATCCAATCAATAAATTATAATAATGATAATATAATAGGCGATAAAATAAAATAACCAACCAATAAAAACTAAGGAAAATGCTATTTGCATTATTAATAATAATAATAATAATTATTATTATTATTTTATATTACCACTTGTTATATTACTAATATATTATTATTATTATTATTATTATTATTATTATTATTATTATTATTATTATTATAAGTAATAGTAGAAGTATTCATATCATGAAAATTAATATATATTAATATTAGAATAACCACCTAATAATGTGCTAATAATAATCGTAACAATCTTTTCTATAGGTTGCTAATCTCTCAGATTTCTACCTCTCCTTAAAAGCACTAAAGTGTCTTTCTGCCGTTAGTGGGTCTCGGTCTCGCGGGACGTGGGATCCGTCCAGATCCCGCTCGTCTGATCCGGCCTCACGGCGCCAGGTTTTCCCCCGGGATCTCGGAGTCAAGGACTGAACCTCCAAATGCACTGTAATCCATCCGCTCTCAGCCAGACCCGCGGTGCAGCCGCCGGGAGCTAGCTGGCCGTCAGGCACTGGGACCGGGGGAAGGATGACAGGTCGTCACGCTCATCTACACATCCTCCGGTGGAGGCATTCGGAGCCCCACGGGCTGTGAGTGACACGAGTCAATCCTCTCTCGGTGTCTCCTGATCACCGAGGAGAGAGGAGAGAGAGGAGAGGAGAGAGGAGTGAGGAGAAAGGAGAGGAGGGGAGAGAGGAGAGAGGATAGGGGGGGGGGGGGGGGGGGGGGGGGGAGAGAGGAGAGAGGATGCATCATGGATTTCCTGGTTCTCTCTTAGCTCCTCTGCACTCATTGCCAAGTAGGTCAACCGCTCCCTTCTTCCTGCTCCGAACAGACAACCACACGGCTTATCGTAAAACACAGAGTATACACGCACTCAATATTTAAGAATAATAATATAACAGGCTATATATAGGCTATAATATAATGTAGACTGTATATAATATACCTCACAAAGGATGAATGGATGGATGTAGTTTATTTATTTATTAATTCGCTTGTTCATCTCTCGCATTGATGAACTGTTGATAAATATTAAATAATAATATATATAATAAAATATAGACTATATTTAAGACTATAAAATATTCCTTTACGTAAAGTAATATAGGATGAATGGATGACGGATGTGCTATATTTCACTAATTTATTTGTCTGCTTGTTCATATTATTTGCAGTGATGAAGTGATGAAGCAGTGAACTGTTGTTCAATCGATTGATTTGATTGTATTAAGTCTAGGGGGGTGGGCAGCCCGATATTTATCGACTCAGTCTTTAGACATATCTGACATCCCTGTACCGGATGTCAAACTTGTGATGCATTGGGGCCACGTGCCGCGGGCGGTACATCCCAGGCAGGCAGGTGTCTTCACGCGCTCCATAAACCCGGGCAGGTGCCCGCACCACGCGGCCCGAGGGGGTTCCCTTTGCGCTTGAGGCTCCTTTCACCGCCTGCACGTCCTATTGTCTGCCTCACGCGGGCGGCCATTAGCCTCTGACACCTGACGTCACGCGGACGGCGCGAGGCCTGAGGATCTGTGGCTGGTGCACGCGCGAGGCCTCCCCCTCTCCCATTCATCTCAAACTCTGCCAGGAGGAGGAGGAGAGAGGTCGCTCTCGTGCGCCACGAGCACACCGATAAAGGTCACTAATATAACGGGGAAGCAACTGTGACAAATTCCTTTTGTCTCCGCTCCGCCGGTACTTTATTACCCAGACGGCAACACCGCCCGCAGATAACGATTCATCACGCGCAGCCGGTGACCAGAGACACCGCCCCGGGCCGACAGCGCGAGGAGGCCCGCTCTCATATTGCTGAGAGAGGGGGGGAGAGAGAGGAGGGAGGGGGGGGTGGGAGGGTGGAGGGTGAGAGAGAGAGAGTAGGGAGGGTGGGGGAAGAGAGGTGTAGAGAGGGGGAGGCCCTCTCTCATATTGCTGAGGGGGGGGGGGGGGGGGAGTGAAGGGGGAGAGAGAGATAGGGAAGAGACTTAAGGGGGATGGAGGGGGGTGTAGAGGGAGCGAAACAGAAGAAGCTAATTAAAGAAGCCGTTTGTGGCGCGAGAGGAATCAGTTTTTGAGCAGCCTCGTGCACATAATAAAATCCCTCCCTCAGTTGAGTGCGTTCACGTGATCATCATTCACCCACTATCCTAACTCTAGTTATCCTCCCTGTGACTAACTAAACCCTATCGATCAACCATCACCACCTGTGACTAACAAACCCCCATGAATCAACCATCACTACCTGTGACTAATTTACCCCAATGGATCAACCATCAAACCCCCATGTATCAACCATCACCACCTGTGAATAACTAACCCCCATGGATAACAGTGAACAGATACTTGTGAGTGCGCTCGTCTAAGCGGGGAGCTAATGGCTCTAGACGAAGAGATTCGCACGTCAGCTCCAATCAGCGGACGCCCGTGTGCAGCGCGGCTAATAATTAGGCGGGAATCGGATTACATCATTACCGCTCCCGTCCCCGTCGAGTTGGAAACGGATTAAACACGATCAGCTAATGCGCTCAACCTAACCAGGTGTGATTTTACAACATTATTAGGGTTTAAATGTTTTAGTTTGAACCATTTAGTCTTTAGGAGCTGCGTGATGTCTGATAAAATAAGAGAAAACGGGCTTTATTAATCCCAGACGGGGGATTAGCGGATATTTCGGAGACAACTAGTGGGTTAAACGCAGCTGGATTTGTGTTGACGGTTGAAATAATAATAATAATAATAATAATTATAATAATAATAATGATGATGATGATGATGATGACGATGACGAAGAAGGTGATGATGATGATGATAACGAAGAAGGTGATGATGATGTTAACGAAGAAGGTGATGATGAAGATGATGATGATGATGATGATGAAAAAGAAGGTGATGATGATGATGATGATGATGATGATGATGATGAGGAAGAACGTGATGAGGAGGATGATGATGACGAAGAAGGTGATGATGAAGATGATGATGATGAACCGCCACCTAAAGTTTATCACGTGACCTATAATAAGGGTTTAAATTCTGCAATAAATCAAAACACAAATTAAACAAGTAGCCTACCCAATGAAGATGTATTCGATCGCATCCTTGAGACGTCACGAGTCGTCGGTGAACGTCTCATCTAGGCCTCCGCGCGCACAGCCTGGACGAGGCGCGAGGCCTCAGGTGTCGTTGACAACCCCACACCACCGTGATCTGGTAAAATGGGACGGGGACACGACGGGAGAATAAACGTCCCTGACAAACGCCTTAACGAATCTCTCCCGTTATTCCTCGCGCCAGGCGGAGACGTGTCGCGTTGATTTGGTCGTCGCCCGTCAGTCGCGAGGGCCCGAGCGAGACGCTCCTCCTTAATAACACGCCGCCCATCACTTCTGCTCATTTTATTATAAGGGGCTCCCATATAAACACACATCACAGTCCGCAGACTATTATTGATAGGGTCTAGAATGCACACAATTGATTTTTATCTTCCCCTAGCAGCCCCTGCGCGGGGCGCAGAGATATCTTTATTCTCACGGAAACTGAAAGAAGTGCGTAATAAAACGATGATCTATTCAATTCGTTTTTCCCCGTGTTGCGTTTTTATTATCCGCCATTTTTTTTATCCCTATTGAATTAAGATGCAAGCGATCCGCCCACACCGAGACATGTATATGAAATAACTGATCTATCAGTCAACCAATCAATAGCATAAACAATGTATCAATATATGACCTAAATCTATCCATGTATCTATTTGTCTCTGTCTATCCATCTGCCTGCTGTCTGTCTCTCAGGTGGTCTGTCTGTCTGTCGTGGTGTTGACCTGTTGGTTTTGTAGTCTGTTATTGTTTATTTTGGTTTTGTAGTCCTGCATGTTGTGTGTCTGTTGGTTTTGTAGGCCTTTATGTTGTGTTTCTGTTTTGTAGTCCTTTATGTTTTGTTTCTGTTTGTTTTTTGTATTACGTTATGATGTGTGTCTGTTTCTTTTGTGGTCCTTTATGTTGTGTGTCTGTTGGATTGGTCATTTATTGTGTGTTTCTGTTCATTTTGTTGTCCGTTAAGTTGTGTTTCTGTTTTGTAGTCCGTTGTGTTGTGTGTCTGTTGGTTTGGTAGTCCGTTATGTTGTGTGTCTGTTGGTTTTGTAGTCCGTTGTGTTGTGTGTCTGTTGGTTTTGTAGTCCGTTGTGTTGTGTAGGCCTGTCTGTTTGTGTTGTAGTAGTCCGTTATGAGTTCTACGTGGTTGTTGTGTTGCTGCAGACCCTAGCAGACGTCTCGTGCGTGGTTACACGTCACTGACTTCCTGTCTTCCACTTTCTGTCTGCAGCTCGAGAAACGTTCGAGCCGCCCTCCAGCTCCTCGAGACGACCTCCCTGCCCCGCGCGAGGCGCTCAGAACGAGGCCACCGCGCGTGACCGAGGAGCCGGTGTATGTGTTCGGCTCGCCTCGGTATCCGTGCGCGGCTTATCTCGCTACCTCAGTAAGACTCGTGAGAACGAGAGAACGGCTGGTGAGTGAATATCGTTTATTCATACTCAGAGCGCGCGTGTGAACTTGTCTCGAGGCCACAGGAAGAGGAAGAGGAAATAAATGCGCTGCGTTGTCTTTAAGAAGAGACACAACAAGCGGGAGGAGGGAGGAGGGGTGAGGAGTGGGGGAGGCAGAGGAGGGTCTCACCTGCTCCAAACCCACTTCTCGATTCAGCACGAGCCAGTCATCTTATCTCTCCCCTCCGCACGTGAAGAACACCGCCGTCAGCGACGCTTGACACCTCGCTCTCCTCCCTGGATCTCCTGATTGGACGGTCTGGCTCCACGGTTACCGGCGGTCTATGGATGCTTTCTGCCCCGCTAGGCTAACAAAGGACCCCCCCCCCCCCCCCCCCTCTCAACCTCGCGCTCCGTCTGTGAGCACTTCGGATAGCAGCACTGCGCGAGTCGTCTGATCTGGTGCGCGCGCTCAGGCTCTAGAATCACCGGGGGAGCCGCTGCACGCGCGGTGAGGATGGATACGTGTCCGCCATAGTTCCCGGTGCTCCGACCGCGCCACCGATGGATGTTGTTTTTTTGTGTGTTTGTTGTTAACGAACGAAACGACTCGACTCCCTGCCGCGCGACGGAATGACAGCGCGTGGGACAGCCGCGTCGCCCGCCTCGAGGAAGTAGAACCGCCACCGACGTGTGTTTGAGGCTCGCGCAGAGAGAAGTTGAGCTCTTCTGTGGACGGAGGGCTTCCGGTTCCGCGTCGCGTGCGTAGGCCGAAGTGCTCTGCTGCAGTTTCAGTTTGTCTTTATTTATTGTTATCATCTCCGCGAAGAGCGCGCGGTGTCGGGGTGACGCGGCTTGGCGCTAGGAGCAGCATGGAACACACGGGCATAATCGAGGAGGGGGGCCAGTCGCTCCACCAGCCGCACGAGCCCATCAGCTTCGGGATCGACCAGATCCTGAACAGCTCGGACCAGGCAGGGGGCTGCATGCTGCCCCACCGGACCAGCGGGGGGGAGCCCCCCCCGGAGTACGCCCTTCCCGCCGCCAACCTGTACGCGAGCGGCTACAACAGCGTTTACAACAACCCCGCGTGCTCCATGGCGGCGGGGCTAGCGGCGGGCTCCTACAACGTCAACATGAACATGAACGTCAGTATGAACATGAACGTGAACGTGAACCCGGGGGGCGGGAGCGCGAGCGGCGGGGTGATCCGCGTGCCGGCCCATAGACCCATGCCGCCCGCGCCACATCCGCCCCCGCCGACACACGCACCGGGAATGGGGCCCGGGGGCATGCCCCCCCACCCGGGGATGCCCGGTTTAACCGGCATGCCCGGGAACGCGAGTTTCACCTTCCCTTGGATGGAGAGCAGCCGGCGCTTCGCCAAAGACAGACTGACAGGTAACGTCGAGCGCTGTGCTGTGATTGGCCAGAGGCAGGCCCACCTGTGTCCCCGGCGTCAGACGTCAATCAACGTCAATTGTTCCCCAATAATTCAATCCGGTTCCTAACCGTCAAAGCAAGGTCGTTTATCTCCACTGCCTCACCAGCCGTACTGAGAGATGTCATTTAACTGGAGGACGTGAGGCTAGCGTAGCGCGAGCCCTCGGGCTAACACAATCAGACACGACACAACACAACACAACGAGGACGTGATGCTGAACAGATCGCACACAGGCTCCTCTTTATGGCCCTGATGTCGCATGATGGACGAGCGCCGGGATGGGAGCGGGCACGCGGACGGACCCGTCACTCTGGGTCTGCACGCGAGGACAGAATCATTCACCTCAATAAACACGGAGACGCGCTTAAGCGCGCTCCAGTAAAGTCACACACGGCGCCTCTAACTTTATCAAACAACAACAATACTCATAATGATACTGTTATAATAACTATTACAACCGAAACAATAGTCATATACTCTTATAATAAAAACTACAACTACAACAGTAATAATAATACTTAATCAAACTACAACTGCAACAAAACTCTTAATAAATGTCTAATTATAAAACTACAACTGCAGCAATGCTTATAATAAAGCACCGTAACAACAACAACACGAGGCTTACCCGAAAGCAATATGACTATATTATTAATAACAAAAAACAATGAGCATCATAGTAGTAGTTTTAATGTATCATAGTTATATGATATATTTTAGGTTAAAACAGTAACAACGACAATGAATATGAAACCTAACTATTGTTAGCGTAATCAGCCTATATTATTGTTGGGCTTTTGCTATAATTGTTGAACACTATTGGATAGTCTATAATATTGTTATGAAATGCATTATTATTAAATAAGCCATTAATGATAATATAGGCCATCTGATTCCAGATTCCATTCTTCGTGTTTAGTCTTTGGATGAATGAGTTACTCACCCATTCATCGACTTATGAACACGCTTTACTCTGAATCAGCACGAGAGCATTAAGACCAATTCACTCGGGCCTATTCCTGTTTTTTTTTCATCATCATAATTATCATTAGTATTGTTATTTTTATTATCAACTGTCCCAATAATCCCCAGGAATAGTTATAATATTTGTATTACAATTGTATTTTCCTGACATCTTTTATTATTATTAGGCAAGCCTGTAGACTATTTGTATTATTGTTGTTTTTAATTTTACATAACATATATATATATATATTTATATATATATATATATATATATATATATATATATATATATATATATATATATATATATATATATATATATATATATATATATATATGATATAACATCATAATCATTTAATCTTAAACATCAGTATCTCTACAGATTATAAATCTCTAAATGAATGTTAACTGTGTGGGATTAATTATAATAGTAAAAAGCGAAATCATGGCGTCATTATGGGATGATATTTCATCTGGTAAAATGTGAAGTAGAACTAAATACAGTTTATTATTTATTCCTTCATTTTACACTTTATATTATAGTAAGACATCCGGGTGTCAAATTGTCTGAATATAATACAATATATATATTATAATCAGCCAATAATATATATATATTATAATGTTATATCATTTAAACTCTAACCTCTTAGAGGTTAGAGGTGAAATAATGTAACATAATAACGAAGGTATTATTTTAAGAGTTACATTTTACTTACAATATCCTCATTATTCTACAGAAGAGGCAGATTATTTTTGGGACGCTTCACGTCTGATGACCTGAGTCGTCTAACGTCGTCGTTAACTCGGCGTGTGTCGCAGCAGGACAATTATCCACTCAACTGAATCAAACTTTATTATTTATTTACCCCTCCTGCTGAAACCCATTCGTGCTCATCACTGGTTGAACTGATGGTTCTGGTTTCCAGTTGGCTTTAGCTAAAAGTACGAATAGGCTTTAGACTTTGGGCTGGGCTACAACTTAATTATTAAATCAGCATCGAAATCAAAAGCTTGTTTAGCAATTAGGCCTATGTTAAATTTTTAAAACAGGTTGGTTTTTACTGGCGTTTTTAGGTTATGATTTACGTTATCCTGATGATCCATAATCACACTCCAAGCCTTTCAATTAACTCGATTTGGAATAGATCTATGCATTATTCTAACGAAGGAAGTCACCAGTTTTATTATTATTCAATATGTAGGCCTACTCTTTCTTTGAACAGATTATCATTTGGCCTATACATTTTACTTCATGCAATATCTGTATCAATCGGGTATTTAGATAACTGGGTCGATCCAATTACGGGTTATCAGGGCGCCATGACGTCACCGTCATCAGAAGAAGATGAAGGATTGAGGCCCGCGTTAAATATTGCTGTTAATTATTAAAAGGAGGCGCCGGAGACGCAGTGTGGGTCGGCTGATCAACGGGGGGCTCGGAGGGGCTCGGAGGGACTCGGAGGGGCTCGGGAGGAACGCTCGTTTAAATCCGCTCAGTTTCGGTCGCTGGGATTATTTTATGGAACGAATCTTACCCCGTTCGATCGATCAGAGGAGACACACACACACACACACACACGCAGACGCACACACACACACACACACACACACACACACACACACACACACACACACACACACACACACACACACACACACACACACACACACACACACACACACACACAAACACTGTGTGTCTGTGTGTGTGTGTGTGTGTGTCTGTGTGTGCGTGAGATACAACTTTATTAAAAGAAAACACACTGTTTGTGCGTGCTTGTGCGTGTGTGTGTGTGTGTGTGTGTGTGTGTGTGTGTGTGTGTGTGTGTGTGTGTGTGTGTGTGTGTGTGTGCCCTCTGAGCGGAGAGTGTGTGTCTGTTTATCTGTCGTCATTAGGGCCTCGCTGACTCCTTGTGTTCTTCGCGCGTTATTATGAGGGCCTTCAGCTCTGAATCAGCTTTATTATTATTATATATTTATTATATTTAGACCCTCGCATACCTGTAGTGCTCCTAGAGAATGCTTCACATATTTAGAATTCCTTTGTTTATTTTAACGTTTTGACTTTCGATATGTCCCAAGGCGAAGAGAAATAATCTTTATCCACTAACAACTGTCCACGGGTACGGCTTCTGGCCCACCATTCGGGACCTTATAAAGTCAATCCGAGGAAGGAGCTGAAGAAGGGGCGCGTGGCTCTCTATAATCTTCATATTTAATAGGCCTACATGATATATAATGTCAGGTTTAGGGTTAGGATGGGACGGTGGCAGATCTTTTCCTCGGCTCGTTTGTCTCGATTCACGTGCCTCACCGCAGCTGTCACAGCGGGGCATCGAACCCGCGGCCCGCGGCGTCGCGAGACCCGATATTCACAATAGAGCGAGGCGCTGAAAGAGAATACTGCTGTTTTAATGTTAATTGACTGGACTGGAGTCTGTAGCTTCAGAGGAATGGAGATAAACACGTCAACAAACACCGCGAGATTAGGTCCGAGATTATTATAGGCCTATAATAATATTATTACTCCTAATAATAATAATACTACTACTGCTAATAATAATAATACTTCTAGACTACGAATTATACTACTGATAATAAAGACTAAATAATGATACTAATAATCATCATAATAGTAGGCTAATAACACTATAGGCCTATATATTATAATGGATACACATCCGTACGGGATTATATAATGAGATATTATGCCAATATTTATCCCCTTTAACCCGCCCATATAATTACCTTTTAAGTCGATTGGATTGTGCAAGAATTTAAATGGGTTAATTTAAATAAGCATTAGGCTACATTTATTATTATTTTGATTGTTGCTCGTCGGATTAATTGCTCTGCTGACTGCAGCCGCGTACAATTTTACGCGTAATGCATTAATGTTTAACGATCCTTTGATGCAAATCATTTTATTTCTTTTTAATTTCGTATCGAGTGTCGAAGGGCCATGCGCCTCCCGTTTTATTAAATTTAATAACCCGCAGGAAGATTCAGAAACGTCCGAAGATTGCAGGTCGGTGAGGAGGCGACGTGATGCGTCCTATCCCGAAACCCACCCAGACCTAGACCCAGATACCCTAGACCCAGACCCGGACCACCCAGACCCAGACCTAGAACCCCCAGGCCAGGACCCAGACCCCCGCTAACCCCTGACCCCACAGCAGCGGACCCCAGCTCTCCTCCCGTCCCGGGTCTGACTGGCCCGCCGTTCCTCCCGCAGTGTAATAAATAGCAGGATGTTATATTTGATCTCCCTTTAGATATATTTATTAGATGGGTAATGTCCGCAGGGGGGCGAGGCGCGCGCTGTCACCGCCGCGTTATTAAGTAGAGCTTCTGCTATTATGGGATGTATTCTCCACGGTAACGCTTTATTCTTTGATGTGCTTATGCTAAATTCTATTACTTCGCCACACTTTGAATCTGCTTCTATTTCTGGTGTCGTTTCGTGTGAAGAGGAGGCGGTTTCCTTAGTGATATTTGGTTATATCTTTCCCTCTCTCTATGTCTCTATCTCTTTATTTTTCTCTCTTTCTATCTATCTCTTTATTTGTCTCTCTCTCTCTCTCTCTCTCTCTCTCTCTCTCTCTCTCTCTCTCTCTCTCTCTCTCTCTCTCTCTCTCTCTCTCTCTCTTTATATATGTATTATGTACATATGTCTTTGATATTGGATATAGCTCGAAATTCTTCGACCTATTTCTGACCTCGTCCTCCGTGATGCAACTCGTATATTTTCTCTTATCTTTCTATTTTAAGGGTGTTTCTTGGTATTGAAACCATAAGATGTTATTTTCTGATAAACATGTTGGATCCTCAGTCGGGCCTGAGAGGGTCCATTATAATCCCACGGGATGGTGTTTGACCGTAGGGACTCTCTGACAACATGTGAAGCTATCGGCCTCCCCACTCACCCCACCGCCTCTCATCCATAGTATAGTTCACATAGTCACTCCAACGCAGGGCCCTCCCGGTGTAATAACCTGAACCAGTGCGGGGAAGGGTCGTCCCTGGGTCTCTCCCAACCCCGGAGTGGACAGTTGTCCGGCTGACCGTCTTGGGTGTCAGGGGAGCGTGTCTGTATGCGCGGCCCTGAGGGTTGGCCCGCAGACGGCCTGGATAGTTTACTGTGTGTGTTCTCTACTGATGGAGTCAACATGTGACCGGCGCGTATTTAATGAGAGAGTCACGCATAGTTCCTATTCATGAAATAATAACAGACTCTATTTCTGTACACGTCTTCTCTCCAAAAGCTTCCCGGCCAAATAGTTTCCGCAGAAAGGTGTCCCTAAAGAGACGGGTGTTTCTGGGAACACAAATCGAAGCGCTCCGAGCGGCACCCCCCGCCTCGCCCCTGCGCGACGTGTTTGGGGAGCAGAAAGATGTGTTTGTAAATGTGTTCTGGTGAACGTTGTTACTGCTTCAGGAGGAGAGTGTGTCTGAGAGGTGGATCCATGGCCACAGACGATCACGTTACCTTCATCGATCGCGTGTTTTCCCTCTGCTGACAAAATAGACAGGATCCAGAGATATTTCATGATGCAGATGATCCGCTGTTTGTGTGAGAAGCGTTTGGAAGGAGAGACAGTGGAGCTCATTATTAGAGGAATGAGAAGCCCCTCCTGGTCAGACACGGACTGTAAACAGACAGTAAACCAGCGTGGAAACAAACCGCGGTGTGTTTCAGCTCATTTATCTATTCATATCTATTAATCTATAGCTATATCTATCTATCTATCTATCTATCTATCTATCTATCTATCTATCTATCTATCTATCTATCTATCTATCTATCTATCTATCTATCTATCTATCTATCTATCTATCTATATATATATATATGTATTTATTTATCTATCTATATGTATCTCTATTTATCTATGTATCAATATCCATTTATCTACATCTATATCTATAGGTTTATCAATTTATCAATTAATCTAACTGTATCTATATCCATTTAACTATATCTCTATATATTGATCTATCTATATCTATTTATCTATCAAATAAATAGATCAAATCTATCTATCATATATATATATATATATATATATATATATATATATATCTATTGATCTATCTTTATCTAAATCTCTTTTACTACTATACTACATATATTTTCACGGTATTGTTTATTGAACTTCTCTAAGCCCTGAGACCAGGCAGTAAACAGCCTGTAAACATGTAACCCTAACCTCCCCCTTCAGCAGTCGGTCAGCAGCTAGTCAACGGTTAGTAAAAAACAGTTAGTAGACAAAAAAACAGTTAATAAATAATCAAGAGTTAGAAAACAATCAAATTCAGCAAACACTGCTTAGTTAACAACAGTTAGCAAAACAGCTAGCCAACAACAACAGCTAATAAACAACAAAAGTTAGTCAAAAATAGACTGGACGCAACAAGCAAGTAAACCACAGCCAGTAACCCGTCCATAATCAACAGCTGGTAAACAACAACAGTCAGTAAGCAGCTAGTCAACAGTCAGTAAACAGCAACCAGTCGACCCCAGCTGCTGAACCAGTCAGTAAGCAGCAACTAGTCGACCCCAGTTGCTGAACGAGTCAGTAAGCAGCAGCCAGTCGACCACAGCTGTTGAACCAGTCTGTAAGCAGCAGCCAGTCGACCCCAGCCTGTGAACCAGTCAGCAAGCAGCAGCCAGTCGACCCCAGCTGCTGAACCAGTGAGTAAGCAGCAGCCAGTTGACCCCAGCCAGTGAACCAGTCAGTCAGCAGCAGCCAGTCGACCCCAGCCAGTGAACCAGTCAGCCAGCAGCAGCCAGTGAACCCCAGCCAGTGAACCAGTCAGCCAGCAGCAGCCAGTCAACCCCAGCCAGTGAACCAGTCAGCCAGCAGCAGCCAGTCAACCCTAGCCAGTGAACCAGTCCGCAGTGCTCCAGCTGAGGGACGTGTGTTTGTCTCCTTTTCTTCAGGGGAGCAGGCAGGGGACAGCCCCCCGGGAGAGGCCCCCGGCCGGCCCACCATGTCCCTGCCCGGCCTCTGCCCCCTCCCCAAGGGAGACATGGGCAGGGTCCCCTCCTGGAGCACCGTGGAGACCCTAGCTAAGTGCTACTACCCCGAGCTAGCGCACCTGAGGGACCACGACCCCCTGGCCGACTACCCCTTCCCCAAGGGGGCTCGCTCAGGTGAGTCAGACGGTCCGCTGCCCCCCGCTCTGGCAACCCCGCCCTGGTGTCCAGAGGCCCCCGTCGAGGGGGCCCTGGGTACTGGGTAGGGGTCTCTGGGTAGGACTACCAGGGCTCTGTGTGTAGGGGCCTCTGGCCAGGGGTCCATTAGGGGTCCAGGTGGGTAGGGCTACCAGGAGTAGGGGGTCTCTGGGTTGAGGTCTCTGGTATAGGTGTCTCTTGGTAGGGGTATCTGGTAAGGGGTCTCTAGGTAGGGGGTATCTGGTTAGGGGTCTCTAGGTAGGGGGTATCTGGTTAGGGGTCTCTAGGTAGGGGGTATCTGGTTAGGGGTCTCTTGGTAGAGGTCTCTGGTATAGGGATCTCTGTGTATGGGGTCTCTGGGTGGGACTACTAATGGGTTCCATTAGAGGTCTTAGTGGGTAGGGCTAACAGTTTGTGAAATGTCTAATAACAATGAATAATGTCAGATCAGCAGTATTCATCATTTGAAGTTAAGGTCAACGTGATTCAGCAGCCTACAATCATCTTATCAAGGCTAACACAGGGAGCGGCACTGCTAAACTAGCTTGAGTATGGTAAGCTAACCCAACACAGAGGAAGTGTACCTCCTTTACCACTAGGATGCCCGCCTCGTGCTAGCTAGTCGGTACGCTAACCCTTGGCTACCATAAATGATCCCTACTGAAGCTAACCAGCTAGCTCAGACTGTCTCCAACGCACCCCAGTAACCCATGACCCTCTGGTTGCCCCCGGCAGCGCTGTCGCCGTTCTCGGTGACGCGGCGCATCGGCCACCCGTACCAGAACCGCACGCCGCCCAAGAGGAAAAAGCCGCGGACGTCGTTCAGCCGCGTGCAGATCTGCGAGCTGGAGAAGCGCTTCCACCGGCAGAAGTACCTGGCGTCGGCGGAGCGCGCCACGCTGGCCAAGGCCCTGAAGATGACCGACGCACAGGTCAAGACCTGGTTCCAGAACCGCCGCACCAAATGGAGGTGAGGAAACTACAGTTAGTAAACAACAGTTAGTGAACAAAATACGACAGTTAGTGGACAAAAACAAAAGTTAGCAAACCAAAAACAACAGTTAGTAGATGAAGAGTTGCTAAACAAAAACGGCAGTTAGTAAACATCAGTTAGCAGACAAAAACAACAGTTAGTGAACAAAAAACGACAGTTAGTAAACAAAACAACCGTAAGTAGAAGAAAACAAAAGTTAGTAAACAACAGTTAATAAACAACGATAAAAGTTAGTAGGCACCAGCCAAAAACAGCTTGTCAACAGTTAGTAAACAACAGTTAATAAACATTATTCATTGGTTAGTTAACGACAGTTAGCAGAAAAAATAGCTAGCAAAGAACAACAGCAAGTAAACAACAACGGTAAGTCAAAAGTAGAGTTTGTAAACAACAGTTAGTAAACAACAGTAGTCAGCAGTCAGCAGCCAGTAGACAGCAGCAGACGCACAAAATGGCGGTAAGCTGTTTGTGGCTTTATAGCCTTCTGGGTTTCTATCATATTTACTCCGTTTACTTCCACCCTAAGAAAGAAACATTCGGCCTGTTTCACGACACGCAGGATAGTGCTAGTACCTCTGTTTTTTATTTACTCGTATGAAAGGGATAAAACCCACATCAACCCCCCAGCCGCCGTTAACCCCGGGCTGCTCTTCTGCTTTAAGCGCAAAGTAAGATGGAGGGCATTCACAGCGCAGAAAGCCACATAACTGCTACTCTGCTTAGCGTAGCTTCAGGATGAGAGCGTTTCTCTTGACCAAGCACAATTATTTGTGCCTCCCCTGAAAGCCTTTTAGAAAGTTGCTGCCTGAGGCGATATTGAAACACTAAGGAGCCGGAATGGAGTCCCCAGGCGGACGAGAGGAGGCCACGCCCTGCTGATGCTAACGGCAGCTAACGGCCATTTTGGAGCAAATGAGCGGGAAATTAGGTTATGATATGTTTCACTTAGCCTACTTAAAGAGACTGCCAGCACGATATGCATAATCGTACTCCGCCAAGCCTTTGAATTAATTCAGTTTGGATTAGATCTATGCATTACGATGTAACGATGGAAGCAGCCCTCGTTTTATTTTCATTCATTATGTACTTTCTTGAAACTGATTATCATAGGCCTATACATTTACTTTATGGATATTTTATATACATATATATGAGAAACATGAGCATTTTATATTTTATAGATGCATACATATCTATAAAATATAAAACACTCATGTTTCGGCCTTCCTGTTAATTAATTAAGGGTACATTTAATTTCTTATTCGTTAAGAGAAAATGTAAATGAATGGTTTTGGGAAACCTACCTCAGCATAACATAAGGCATTATTTCAGGATATAGAGGACCCTTATTGAATGGGGGATGCCAGCAGGATACAGTTTTTAGTGAGTGAATAAAGGCAGACCATACACTTACTTTGCGGTGGTGTATGTTGCATCTCTTAAGGCCGGCTATACTTTATGAAATAAAACTCTTGATTGGTATATCGCATTGCTCAGAGCACAGCTACTCAGTAGCTGTGCTCTGAGCTGGCCAGGCTTTCTGTCTTGCAAGAGATATGTGCCTTAACGACCAGACCTTCAACCTTATTCCACTTAGCCGTCCGAACTGTTTTAATATATGCCGACATATGGACACCAATTTATATTTCCTATATTTTATAAAGCCATTCTAAATCCTTTAAACCATTAACCACCAGAAAAGGAATGATTTAGTTAAAGACCAACAGACCGAGGCACGTGACCCACTGAACAGAGGCGCTTTTCTTCTCTTCGAGTCAAATGTTTGGCGGCGCGGCGAGGATGAGACGCTTTCTGCTCGTATAGGAGGAACTGGACGCGCGTCTCGTGCACATGCCCGGGTCTCCTTTAGCGGGGATACTCCGTTCACCTGTTACCTGTGCGTGCGTTTTATTTAAGTGTGTGTTATTCAAGCGCGTGTCTGCCCGTGCGTGTTATTGAGTGCGTGCTATTTAAGTGATTTTATTTAACTGCGTGTTATTTGCGCGTGTTACTGAAGCGCGTGTCTGCCCGTGCGTGCACCGCAGCCCACTGCCGGGACCTCTCTGCTCGTGTCCTCGCGCCGTTGTACCGCGCGTGTGTACCTGTTCTTGCGCGAGAGGGATGTGTCCTCGCGGATGCTCTGCTACTAACGAGGTCGTGATCCAATCAGAAGCCGCTGAATCGGATCATGATAATGAGGTTGTGAACAGCGCGCGGTTAATGGATGCAGCAGGCCTTGAAGGAGGTGTTCCCCCCTAGGTCCGCGTTATCTTAGTCCACCTTTCATCTCTTCACTCACTACAGATCCACTCCTCCTTGTCTCCTATAGCAGCCTCCCCATCCCAAAATTATTCGTTTTAAATGCATTTTAGCCAAAGTTCAGACCTAGATGTTATTTTTGTATAATTACACCGGTTACTGTAGTGTACAATTATGTGGTTACACACGTGCTAAAATAAGTACCGTCCATCCTCATTAGCATTGAGAGAGAGAGAGAGAGAGAGAGAGAGAGAGAGAGAGAGAGAGAGAGAGAGAGAGAGAGAGAGAGAGAGAGAGAGAGAGAGAGAGAGAGAGAGAGAGAGAGAGAGAGAGAGTGTGTAATTCTCTAGTGGGACTGGTTTTCATAAATTAGTCCGCATTTTTTTAAAAGATATAATTTAAGAAATGTCTCACCAATTGTGTACCAGTGGTTCTGTTTCCCTGTTTCCACACTCGTTTGGGAAACTAATGTGACGATTGGTTCTCTATCTCTTTAACAGTGGTGTTACCCTGGCTGAACAGTCATTAGAACACTAATGTCACTACTATCGTGGTTCTGTTTACCAGTGGTACTGTCTATCTGTTTCCCTGTCTGATCTATTTTTTTTTTATTGAGAAGTTTATTGAGCAGGGACAAATACCTTGTACATTGTTTCATATGAAATATAAAATAGATGCCATGCATACAGGTTTCTAGTCAAGACTAATTTGCAACCCCTGTCCCTGGTTAGGCCTTTACTAAAAGTTACACATGAATAAAAATACAGAAGATATCATATACAGGAGACATAAAGACAAAAACAAGGACAACGATTAATGCGTGTGCGTGCGCACGCGCCCATGTGCGTGCGAGTCAATGTTCACAGGGTTTATTCAGTTTCAACCATTGTTTTAATTGTGTGTTAAAAACCTTGAGCTCTGTCAATGTTTTGATTTCTGATGGTAGTGTATTCCACAGTTTAGTGCCTATTGCTACAAAGGATGATTGTCCGAATGTGGTATTGCGCTTCGCTGTTCTACAATTTCCGCTCTTTGCACCCCTAGTTCTAATTCTACTCTTCAGTTTGTTAATCAATTGGCAGAGTATTTCTGGAGCAAGGTGGTTCACACACCTGAAAATTAGTTTTAAAAATTAAAAGTTTACAAAGCTGTCAAATCCCAGTAAATTGTGTTTCTTTAAAATTTGGCAATAATGCCATCTAGTAGGTTTCTGATCCATTATTTGAAGTGCCTGTTTGTACAATGATTTTATTGGTGTCATTGTTGTTTGGTTGGCTTGACCCCAAACGGTTTACAATATGACATATGGGAAAATATCATGGCATGCATGAATTGTTGTGCTGCCTTAAGAGGTATATATTTTCTTATAAGGCGAAAGCAATTTAAGTCGGTCTTGACAGTCTAGCATAGCTTCTTAACTTTTCTGTTAAATTTAAGCTGAGAATCTAAAATAACACCAAAAAATTTGAACTCATCTACTTGATCTATCTCTATCTCATCAATCTTTACTCTGGAATATTCTTTGGCTTATCTTTTAATTGAAAAGCACATTGACACTGTCTTTTTATAATTTAAACTCAAATGATTGTTTCTGAGCCACTGGGATACACCAGACATCTCTTCTCACAGAGTTTCCGCTGGCAACTGAGTCGTTTTTGCAGACACAAATACCACAATGTCATCTGCATACATTTGCTGTGTGGTAAATCATTAATATACAAGCTAAAAAGTAAAGGGCCTAAAATAGAACCCTGTGGAATTCCCATTGAACAAGTCTGGACAGTTGACAGGGTGGAATTTGATGTAACCTACTGCTCTCTATGTTTAAGATATGAACGGAACCAAGCATTTGCCTGATCTGAAAAATGTAATGTTTTGAGTTTATTAAGGAGAATTTCATGGTTAACAGTTTCAAAGGCTTTTTTCAAATCCAAGAACACTGCCACCACTACATTACCCTCATCTAACCCTAACTGTTTTATAGTGAGGTAGCAGTTTGCCAACTCTGTTGAGTACCTTGCGGAGTCTGAACCCAAATTGTTTGGGGTGCAGTAGATGTTTATTTTCTAAGTAATCAACAAGTTGTTTAGCAACTGTTTTCTCAAGAATTTTTGAGAGTGCAGGCAAGATAGAAATCGGCCTATAATTAAAGACCAGGGGTCTCATTTATAAAACTGTGTGTGCAGGGGCGTAGCCATCACTTCAAAAGTGAGGGGGACAAATTGTTCAGAGGTCTAATGACTGATTTATCATCCTCTCGCATTCAGTTGCACCTCTCCTTAGTGGCTACATAACCACAAACAGCACAGCACCAGGGGACCGACTTTAGTTCTTTAAAATTATATACTATCAAAATCTAAAGTCAAAATCTAAAACTGCCAAACTCTGGTTGAGTTGACTCAGAATGACCCTCGAGCATCTACAGGGTAAGTAGCCCGATAATTAAGTGCCAAATGACAACACTGAACACGAAAAGTTCTGTAAAACACCATTCATGTTTCAAATTATCAGCCCCAAAATGGAATGGAAGTGACAAGGTAACAGGGTAATAAGCCACATAATTTAATTTAAAGAAGTGACAAGTGAAAGTGACAACAATAAAGATATCGACATGAAGATGTAGCTATTTTACATTTGCCGTCGTCAACTATGACAAAACAGATGTGTTAAATTAATCAAGACTAAGACCAGTGGCGGCTGGTGATCAAAAATGTTGGTGGGGCACAGTAATAGACAGGGGGTCTGGGGTTCCCACCCCCCCCCCCCCCCCCCCCCCCTAAAAGAAATCTAATTAAATAGATTTGATTTCCTGTATTCTGATGCATTTTGGGGATGGCCACTACCTATTTACCTACGATTCATTCAGATTCATAGCCTACATCCTGACTTGCAGGGCCTGGACAAGCTTACACTGCATAGTGCATATACAGACCTACTTTATGGCCATTCCACCAGCCATTGCTATTATACCCATTGTTGTTATTCTGATATTGAGACAAATCATGATCACTGTCCTATACCTGTAGTGTCCATTTTTGGTGAGTCTCAATGTCTACTTCAAATGCAGTTACAAATATGGGACAGTTGCTTCATTTTGTTTATATGCTACAGGCCGAAAGACTAAATGAATATGTAACTTACTTGCTCCACTGACTAAGACAAATGGTATGACCTATACCATGCTTTCTTTAAAACACAAATAATGCAGTAGTCAAATAATATCTGCAAAATAAATAATAAACAAAAAGTCTCTTTGAAAATAAATATATATACTACATATTTAAACATCCATTTCAGTATTTACCTTTTGAACTAAGGGAATCAAAGGCTACAGGCTCTCCTGATTAACTATATTACAAAATAATATTTTCAGTTCTAGATTTCTTTTAGACCCAAGTAGAAACAATAATATAATAAAAATGAAGTAATGGTTACATTAACTAAAAAGTAATAAAGTTTCGATGTTGATTATCCTTTACAGTTAAATAACTGTGATGTTAATATTTGTGGCCCTTCTTTGGACCTTGGGTGACGTCTGGCCACATTTGTTATTCATTTATTAGACTATATGTATTTTTCGAACTTAGCATGGACTGCAAGGTGCATTCCATTTTCCATGAAAGCAATACTGGGTGCTCCCAGACATGGTGTAATCACATGTCAGTCATGGTCTAGTCACAAATATGTGCAAAACATCCGTGAGCACAAGTTCTCACGGTTGTTGTGCTTACTTTAGAATTATATAAGTAAAAAAGTATTTTGCAGTAAAACAACTCTTAAGAGTATAACTTATCCAAAAAGTTACTCAAGGGAATGTAACAGAGTAATTGTCACTAGTTACTATCACTCTGCACCTAGCAAGAGATTTAACATAGGTAACAGTTAGCAATTGTTAACCAGCTTAACTTGATATATTGACATCTATTAGTCAGTCATCTTTTAGCTAAACAACATGCAACAGCATTACTCAACTTACACGGTTTGTTTGGAGAAAACAAGGTAACGTTTTTTGCCTCTTGGCTGCTGGTTTGCTGAACATGCTTGAAACAGATCTGAATCTATTGAACAACACAACACACGACAGCGGTGTGTGCCACCTGGCTCCGCCTGCTAATGGTGCGTTCAAAGGCGGCTCGGAAAAACGGGTTTCCACGTGTTAAAAATGAATTGAATGGTTGTAATGGCTGTAAAAAGTGCGGGGGACAGAGGGCACTAATACGGGAAGTGCGGGGGACATGTCCCCTGCGTACCCCGCGTCCGCTACGCCCATGTGTGTGTGGGATTGTTACTAAAAGTGTACGTGCGCCCAAAAGCCAAGTTTTGCGTGCGCCAAAAAATATTCAGATTTATAAAACCCTGCATACGCACACCGTATGCAATCTTTGCTTTATAAATCACAGAGTGCGTACAAGTGTGCGCAGCTGAATCAGCTTCACGTTCCGCCCTGTACACACCCCTTTTTAACCATAAATGGTCAATGCAAATGACCTCATGAATGCGATCTGCATTCATGAGGTCAAGTATTATGTCTTGTCGGAAACAATGGCAGAAGTACTGAGAAAAGCAAAAAAGCGAAATTTCACGGAGACACTTGTGGGTGAGATGGAGGCCCGAAAAGTAGTTTTGTTCGGTGGTCACGGGATTGGGATCGCCAACAACAAAAAGCAGAGTGAGTGGCAACATGTTGCTGCAGAAGTGAACAGGAGCGCACAGTCCCAGAATTAAAAAATAAGTGGTCTGACATAAAGGTACATATTTTTATGTACCAATAAATCGTTATGTCCCTAAAGACCCTATCCCTCCGAATCCTGCCATTTGCATGGTCCGCCAGAAGTGCCATATGGTGCAGCATTACCACGGCGCTCACCTCTGTATTTAAAGGGTTACGGTAATAAGACTGACAGAGAACACCTTGGATAATCAGTTTGTAATCACCCACGTAAAATGTTCTTGAACATAACCCCTTTTTAATGCCTGATTTGTCATGAAAGCATCAAGAGTAACGGACAACGGCTTGGTTTTCCACACTTGGGATTTAATTGACATTTGATGTGTTTACAGTGTCACATGAAAATATTATGTTATTGACACATGTTGGACAGATGCTTTATTCCATGCAGTCGCGCCGTCAGTGGAGAGTATGGAGTGACGGGATTAAATATAGAGAATTTATTTTTATTTATATTTTAAGGAGATATTTCTGGAGTTATAACTGAGAAATAACGCAGTTGATTTAAATTATTCTGATTAGGATTTAACGTTTTATGAAGGGCGATGATAAAACATAATCGTTCTTCTCACTCTGCAATTCTGCGGTCTGACTTCAGTTCAGCACCACACCGTCTGTGTCGCCAATTCTCCTTTTCCTCCAAACCATGCGTACGCATGGGTCAGAGTTTGCTTAGGGCTGCGCACATTTTCCCGTCAAGTTGGTTTTTTATAGATCACAACCTTGGCGTGAAAAGTCACGTACGCAACTTTCAGCCCCGTTTTGTGCGTACGCAACGTTTATAAATGAGACCCCAGGTGTTTACATTCTGAGATTGTATAGTATCATCCCAATAAATATTCCGTAAATTGTTTTCAAATTGTGTTCTTTTGTTCTATGGAATGCGTACAAACTCTGGTTTACCATTGCACCAGGATTTTAGACGTTTTTTGGTTAGTTTTCTAACTATTAAAACCATATTGTGGTCCGACAGGCCTGTGATTAAATTGTATGTCTTTGTCACTCTCTCAATTCTATTTGTAAAAAAGACCAAGTCAATATGGGTTTTGCTGACTTTAGTTAGTCTCGTTGGTCCTTCGATCATTTGCTGAAAATTATGCTTTGAATAGATTGTTTTTAATTTTTGCTTGCTGCCTTTGTGCAACCAGTTTATATTATAGTCCCCTAAAAATATAGTTTCATAGCTACAATTTAGTTGTTTGAGTAGTTTGTCTAGATCGTGATAAAATGAGGCACCATGTGATGGAGGATTATATAGGGTTACAATATTGAATTTCATTTTTGTTGACAACACAACATTAATAGCAATACACTCCAAAGGTGTGTCCAGATTAATTTCAATACATTTAAAACTCTCTCTTATATAAATCATTACTCCACCCCCCCTACCCATCAATCTATCTTTCCTAAAGCATACATAACCTGGTACATCAATCATATGTGTTGGGATATTACAGTTAAGCCAAGTTTCAGTCAAACATAAATAATCTAGATTGGAGTCTGTTAATAGGCGTTGAACCTGATCTTGTTTTGAATGTTCAAGTGTCCTCCTACAATACCCTTTGGTTTGGTCTTTGAATCCCATATGACCTTTGCATGATTTACAGTCTGGAAGAATCTAAATTGTCTCTGTTTACCTTCAGCGCGACCACTGTGTTTGCAGGATTCACTGATTGCATGTTTCACTGCATATTTTCTCCCTGTGGTCGTGTGTTGGTATGAGCAAGATGGTTCTGACACTGTTGGTAAACTGAAGTCGGCAGCATGAGGAGTGGAATCCTGGGTGGGCTGTTGTGGGTCAGGCAGCAGTTGCAAATGAAGCAGGTCCGTGGGTTTCTTCTCTTCTGTGGAAACATGCTGCACCTGCATTGCTTCAGCTGTGTCCAATGTTCTCTGATTGATTGATTGTCTGGATGAGAAGTGAAGTCACTGTTAGCTCTTGGTAGATCAGCAAACGACTCCATGTGGAAAAAGTCCATCGGTTCTGTACACCCGGTGTTCACATGACGCACCAGCGTTGTTTCAGCTGTGTTCAGTTGCACATTCTGAACAGGGCTTAAACTTGCTACTGGACCAGGGTTCAGCTGGATATCCCCACTTAGTAGCAACCAAATGCCATTTGCTCCTCTTGGTGATTTGTTTACTGCCTTTTTCATTGCTGTATAACTTCTGCCAGAAATTGGAGTAAGTAACTAAATGTCCATGTCCAAAAAAATGTCAATTTTGGTGTGTTATTCAGAGGAGTAGAAAGTCCAGAGGTAGATAACTGATTGCTAGCCAAACAAAGACCTTGAACAGGTGGAGCATCAGAAGACACAGGCAAAGTAACAGTGTCCAAATACATCCATTTTCTCTGTACCTGTTGTTTGAATCTTGGCTTGGATTCAGGCATTTCTTTGAAGTAGAGCATTTTTGTTGAAACACATTGGTTAAAACTGTTTGAAACTGATTAAAAAAGCTAAAAGTAAGGAGAGGTGTGGCGCCTAACAAACCACACCTGCCCTTGGCCGCCTTTTTGGATTGCAGTGTTAGGACACTAATGTAACTACTATAGTGGTTCCCAATCTCTTAACCAGTGCTGTTTCCGTCTGATCAGTAGTCAGCATACTAATGTAACGACTAAAGTGGTTCTCTACTCAAGGGAGTTCTGTCTCCTCACCTCTCCTCTCCTCTCTGTGTCTCCTCTCCTCCTCTCCTCCTCTCTGTGTCTCCTTTCCTCCTTTCGCTGTGTCTCCTCTCATCCTCTCTGTGTCTCCTTTCCTCCTTTCTCTGTGTCTCCTCTCCTCCTCTCCGTGACTCCTGTCCTCCACTCTCTGTGACTCCTCTCCTCCGCTCTGTGTCTCCTCTCCTCTCTGTGTCTCCTCTCCTCCTCTCTCTGTGTCTCCTCACCGCCTCTCTCTGTGTCTCCTCTCCTCTCCTCCTCTCTCTGTGTCTCCTCTCCTCCTCTCTCTGTGTCTCCTCTCCTCCTCTCTCTGTGTTTCCTCTCCTCCTCTCCTCCTCCCTCTGTGTCTCCTCTCCTCCTCTCTCCTCTTCTCTGTTTCTCCTCTCCTCTCTCTGAGTGACGTGTCTCCTCCCTCCTCTCCTCCTCTCTGTGTCTCCTCTCTCCTCCTCTCTGTGTCTCCTCTCTCCACCTCTCTGTGTCTCCTCTCCTCCTCCTCTCTGTGTCTCCTCTCTCCACCTCTCTGTGTCTCCTCTCCTCCTCTCTCTGTGTCTCCTCTCCTCCTCTCTCTGTATCTCCTCCCTCCTCTCCTCCTCTCTCTGAGTGATGTGTCTCCTCCCTCCTCTCCCCAGGAGGCAGACGGCTGAGGAGCGGGAGGCGGAGCGGCAGCAGGCCAACCGGCTGATGCTCCAGCTGCAGCAGGAGGCCTTCCAGAAGACCCTGAGCCAGCCACTGCAACAGGACCCGCTCTGCCTGCACAACTCCTCCCTGTATGCCCTGCAGAACCTCCAGCCCTGGGCCGAGGACAACAAGGTGACCGCTGGCACCACCACGGGAGGGGGGGACGGACAGTAGGCATGTAAGGAGAGAGAGAGAGTGGGGGAGAGAGACAGTAGGGAGGGGGGGGGGGAGAGAGAGAGGGAGAGAGAGGGTGGAGGGTTAGACAGTAGGCATGTAAGGAGAGAGAGCGAAGAGAGAGAGAGAGAGAGAGAGAGAGAGAGAGAGAGAGAGAGAGAGAGAGAGAGAGAGAGAGAGAGAGAGAGAGAGAGAGAGAGAGAGAGAGAGAGAGAGAGAGAGAGAGAGAGAGAGCAATAACGAAAAAGGTAAAAAGGGGAGGGTAAAAAGAGGGAGAACGAGAACCGGCAAAGGGGGTAGAGAGACATTTAGGATTTTATTTGGACCCCCCTTCACATTGAGACAGCAACGGGAAACAACATGTATTTCTGAAAATACTTGTAAAAAAAATAAATACGCGTAAAATCTGAACAACGGAGGAGGGCCATTTTCTTCCGTTTGTTGATGTGCAAAGCATGCTGGGATAGATGGTACCGGTCGCTGTGACTCTGCGTGGGGCAAAGACAAGATATTAACCTGTTACTGCCCAGACTCTGAGGCCGGGTGTGGTGGCCGCCCAGCCTTATTATGGTCTGTCCAGATAATGTGAGGCTATGTGTGGAGGCCGCCCAGCCTCATTATGATCTGTCCAGATACTGTGAGGCTATGTGTGGAGGCCGCCCAGCCTCATTATGGTCTGTCCTGGTCAGCTCTACCATGTCTTTATTCTCTGAACCGTTTCCCTGCCTCACACCAGATTTTCGCTCTCCCTTCAGCTGACGGTCTAGAGCCCCGGGGAGCCCCTGTCCTCCAAGGGCCCGGCTTCACATGGACCCTCCAGGACGGGCCCCTGAGGCCCCTGGAGCTGCCCGGAGCTGGCCCCGCTGCCCTCTATCTGCCCGGCGGCGGCAAACACACAACCCCCTTTTTTGGCTTTTGACTTTGTACAACGTAGTAGATGCATGTTTCAAGCCTTTTATTGTGTACATTGGGACCGCGACCAGGAAGTCCCCTGACGAGGTGGAGGAGGAGTTTGGGGGGTACGGCAGGTGGCTCCGCCCCCCCGCCCCCCCCCCTCTCGTTTCGTTATTTAAAAGGTGTTTTATATTAAATGATACCGTGACTTTTTGAAAAGATGACATCACTCTTCTGCAGGCTTTTCTTTCTGTGTCAGCGTGTCCATCGAGAGAGAGAGAGAGAGAGAGAGAGAGAGAGAGAGAGAGAGAGAGAGAGAGAGAGAGAGAGAGAGAGAGAGAGAGAGAGAGAGAGAGAGAGAGAGAGAGAGAGAGAGAGAGAGAGAGAGAGAGAGAGAGAGAGAGAGAGAGAGAGAGAGAGAGAGAGAGAGAGAGAGAGAGAGAGAGAGAGAGGGAGGCTCTGTTGTGCCGTCCTCAACGCCGGCGTCTAACCTAACATATCGGTGCATAAAGCTGCAGTGTCTGAGAGATTAACATCTCCCTGGTGGTGCACTGTGTAACATGGCCACCCATGGCCACCATTGTAAACACACACACACACACCGCCCTTATCGGCCTATCACAACAATTCGCCCACTTCCTGTCTGCCAGAAGCTGTAAACATTGAGGTGAGATTGCCGCGGTCCTCAAGACCTTAAAGGGGCAGACGTTTGCTTAGAGTGGATGTTCCGAGCGTCGGGCAGAGATCCTGGTGGATCTTGGGATCTCACAGGATGCATCATGGGAATAGATACCAGCTCTGCAGTGGCAAGTCTGGGTAGGCCCCAAACACCCAGAAGATGTGATTGGCCGCCCCAGAGTGCCTTAAGAGGCTAGCTGCAGTATCCAGCTTCCATTGATGCTAGCGGTCCGTTGAGAGGGGGTTCTGCCTGGCTGAGATCGTGTCAGAGGCCGTGTTTCTCCAGAGGACTCAACCCCTATTTCCTCTCCCTCTTCCTCCCTCCTCTCCCTCCCCCACTCCCACCTCTCCCCCCCCCCCCCCCCCCCCCCCTCCTCCCTCCTCTTTTATCTCTCTGTCTCGACAGCCACGAGGATGGGACTTAGCTCTTCGCTCATTTCACAAACATTCCACTGCAGGCTGTTTTGAAAGGGGCTGCATTGTGTTTCGCTACAGGTGCTCAGAGACCTCCTCCCTCCCCTCCTCCCCCGCCTTATCTCGTCTCATCTCCGTCCTCAACCAACGACTCCTCGTCACAGGAGAGCAGTAATCCAACTTCCTACCACTGTCGGGTTTCAACACGGCACCCGAAATACCAAAACACCGCCTTTACGTTGTGCACACACCGTGTCCGAGCACAGCTCTCATGAAAGCCCGTCAGCGCCCCGAGTATCCAACCCGTGTCCCGCCACGAGCCTTCACTCTACGGACTTCTCTTTACTATTTAGTCACAGCTGCTCACGTGGACGAGACTCGTCATGAGCAAAAAGTAATCTGTGCGGATAAACTGCGATGGAAAGAAGCCATATTAAAACAATGGCGTTGCGCGGCACCGCGCAACACAACATGATGTAGACACATGATTTAATATATAGGTGTAACGCCTTTGATTGCCATTTCTGAGCTCACATTAAATAATAAAATAATAACAATCAAAAAATGTTAATAATGATAAAACACTGTTGTGCTAATTGTTTCTTATTATGCATAAAATCCATATTGATCACATTTGAATTATTGATGACCTCTTATCCTTTCTACTTTTTTAAATTTCTTAGTAGGCTACCATATTAAGCGCTATATAAATGTAATTTATTATTATTATTAATTAAATTATGACACTAATTTACAATAGCTCCCAGAGAGGAAAAAAAACGATGTATTTCGTCCCATGTCTCTCCCGTCTCCCTCCCTCTCTATTCTCTCCCTCTCTGGTTTCTCCCTCTCTGCTCTCTCACTCTCTGGTCTCTCCCTCTCTGTTCTCTCCTTCTCTGGTCTCTCCCTCTCTGTTCTCTCTCTTTGTTCTCTCTATCTCTTATCCCTCCTTCTCTCTAAGTCAGTCCTGGCCTCTCCCCTCTGGTGTCTCCTCCATCCTCCTCTGTTCATGTATATACTTCTCAAACCCTTGAGATCCTCAGAGCAGAACGTTCTTTCAGCTCTGAGGCGTCGGGCTGACAGCTCAGAGATGACAGGTTTCAGTCCGTCTCGTTACCCTGACAGCGTAACCATTATACCTGAACACGTCGAAGGGAACCATCGTTTATTTCACAATGACTCGTACACCACAACACCACGGCTGCCAAGAGCATCTGAACTGGGGTGTTGAAAGGTATTTCTGTCTTTGACCGTTAATATTTTAGCATGAGGTTGCGTTAGAAAAAACGTCTTAATTTGAAAATGTTGCCACACAACAAACACGGTTTGCCTTTTAACGTATCTGAGATGTCAGTCCTTCAGAATGTTTGATGGAAGGCAGACCACAGCTGGAATGTTGGAAAGAACTGTGGAATGGGACCCACACACACATGTACACACATGCATACCCACCCACCCGCCCGCACGCACGCACGCACGCACGCACGCACACACACACACACACACACACACACACACACACACACACACACACACACACACACACACACACACAGGGACGTCCCTAGGAATTATGGGCCCCCTGACAGAATTCAGTTATGGAATTCAAATTATATATAGCCTACATTTTTAATGTCATATATTCATTCACATTTTATAATCATTAAATACTGGGTCAAAATTGGGTAGTCATTATAAGCAGAAGAAAATGAATAACAACTGAATAAAAACATGATAAACCTACCTACTACTTCACTAGATAGTTAGTTAGTAGCTATTTAGTTACACATTTACCTGGGTTGTAGCTATAGACAGAAACAGTGGTGTAGTCTACTTTATTGTAGTGGGTATACTGTGATGATTCCCTCCCAGCCTCGTACAAACCCGTCCGACCGGTACGTGTACGTGTGTGGCGCTTATGGGGTGTCGCACCACACTCATCAACGCAGGGGTCTACAACCCGCTGATTTAAGAGTAGGCCTATAACGATTATCAACAATCATGGAAAGCTGAGTAGGTTTATCAGTTTTAATAACATTATGAACAAATAGAACACAAAAATGACAAGTTGTCCTTTGTATATCTATAGTAGCAATAGCAAATGCTAAACAAGGACAAAATCTACTCAAAATAATTGAATGAACTGTTTACATCCATGGCTAACCAGTGCATGAGAAGGAGATGACAGGAGACTAATGTTTCACTCTTTCAATTGCTCTAATTTGAGCTCCTACTGTTGTTATCTAACATACCATACAGTAATTGAATTGTGTAAAAGTGTGAAATTACTGCACCTTAAAAATGACCATGAATTAGCTATAGGCCTACTCTCATTTCAACCCAGTCTCACCAATATGCGTACAGATCGCACGGTTTGACACTTTCAAAATGCGTGCAGTACATACGCCAAATGACCATTTCGCGTGCATATGATACGCAAAACCCAGCATTAACTACTGTGGAGGGCGGATACGTCCATTTCGCGTGCATATGATACGCAAAACCCAGCATTAACTGAATGGGAAATGCAATATTTTAGGACAGATTCACCATTAAACGTGTTTCTAATGACATTTCTAGCGAGAAATGTAATTTTTCCTTAAATAATCTTCAGTCAGTGAATGTGTATGATCTTTATTAGTCTTTATTATCTGAATGGGAAATGCAATATTTTAGGACCGATTCACCGTTAAACGTGTTTCTAATAACATTTCCAGCGAGAAATATACTTTTTACTTGCATAATCTTCAGTCAGTGATTGTGCCTGATCTTTAGTTTTATAGTTATTAGGAAGATTTTATCGGCTCGCTCGCATGTTTCAACGACGTCAGGTTGTTAGGGATCGCTGCTTTCGCTAAACTAGCAACTCACGTGTTTCCTGCGTTTGTGTTATTAAACCGTTACTTTATGTAACTTTTAATGATATCATCTTGTTAGAAACACGTATATCAGAGAGCCAACCCAGTCGCCAAAAGCATACGTTGACAGTGTACGTTTTCGTGAACACTGGATTACGTCGCATTTCAACATAAAATATGTTAGTGCAATGACTGGTGTTTGTTTGCTTTTGTTTGGACATTGCAAACTTTCAATGAAGCTTTGAATTTTTTTTTTGTCATGCATCATAATATATTCATTGACTGATGATTGGTCTTTTAGGGAAAATTAAGCATTTTCAGATAATGTAGGAAATTACATCACAATAAGCAAATATACCAATATATTGGTATGTTTGCAGGCACTGGCAAAACCATTTCTATTGCAGAGGCGTCTGTTTTCCTTAAATCAATTGTGAATAGTCATTTGACCAACACATTCAAACAATCTTTACCGCCCCAAGCCAGCATTTCCTGAGAGAAACAACAGGGGTGGGGAGGGGCATGGTCACGGTGGGGACTGTAAAAGTCAGGATCTGTGTGATATAGCAGTTATTACTGAGACTGGGTGGAAAGATTACATACTCTGTAGAGATGAAATTACTCAACTTAAATTAAAAAGGTGAATATAAATAGAAAAATAAACAAACAGAATCACGTTCTTAGTATTACCAATGTCTTATTTTAGAGAAAACCGCAGAGGTGGGGTAACAGCAGATTCACGCTGGGGACTGTAAAAGTCAGGATATGTGTAATGTCAGTTGAGACCCCGTTCTTGACTGAGACCCCGTTTGTCCCCAATACACTTTTGTGTTTCTGGGGGTGCTCCCGGTAGTTACGAGAGAAGACAAAAAGTTACGAGAGAAATACACATTAACTGTTTGTTATCTCATAAGCGGCGTGGTGCCGGCTCCTTTTGACCTTTTGACCCCAGACTTCTAGAACGTATGAAAATACCTTCCCGGTGGCGTAACGGGGCAAACAAGGTGTCCTTTGACATCTACGTTTCGAGGCGATTGCAACAGTGCCACACATGATCATATTTGAATATGTTTCGGGGTAGTAATTAGCTGTCGATTTTGGAGGCCTTTATCAATAATGACCAGCTATAGATTTGCTTCCCGATGGAGATTTCTGACAAATTACATGTTATTTAGCATCTACACGTTGAGCTGACTCCAATGAGATCAAGCTCGCCCTCTTGCCACACCGAGATCATGTCGTAGACCATAGGTGTACCATGTAAAATACATGTAAAATACATGTTACAATTTGCTAGAGTGTCATGCTTGGTGTCATTGGACTCAGCTTAACGTGTAGATGCTAAATAACATGTAATTTGTCGCAAATTTATATCGGGAAGCAAATCAATAGTTGCTCATTATTGATTAAGGCCTCCAATTTCGACAGCTAATTACTACCATTAAACATGTTCGGATATGCTCATGTGTGGCACCGTTGCAATCGCCTGGAAGCGTAGATATTAAAGGACACCTTGTTTGCCCCGTTACGCCACCGGGAAGATATTTACATTAATTCTAGAAGTCTGGGGTCAAAAGGTCAAAAGGAGCCGGCACCACGCCGCTTATGAGATAACAAACAGTTAATGTGTGTTTCTCTCAGAACTTTTTGTCATTATTAAAGAGAGGCCTGATCTCAGATATGCATGTTGGATGGCTACGATGTAGGTCTGGGAAGAGAGAGAGAGAGAGAGAGAGCTAGAGAGAGAGAGAGAGAGAGAGAGAGAGAGAGAGAGAGAGAGAGAGAGAGAGAGAGAGAGAGAGAGAGAGAGAGAGAGAGAGAGAGAATGAACTGCATTTATACAGCGCTTTTCTAAACAGTGGCCACTCAAAGCATTATTGAAAGTTTGCAATGACTGATGTTTGTTTGCTTATGTTTGTACATTGCAAACTTTCAATGAAGCTTTGAAAAAAAAGTCATGCCTCATAATATTAATTTACTGATGATTGGTCAACATAATAACAGATTTGAGGGAAAATTAAGCTTTTTCAGATAATGTAGGAAATTACATCACAATAAGAAAATATACCAATATATTGGTATATTTGCAGGCACTGGCGAAACCATTTCTATTGCAGAGGCGTCTGTTTTCCTTAAATCCATTGTTAATAGTCATTTGACCAACACATTCAAACAATCTTTACCGCCCCAAGTCAGCATTTCCTGAGAGAAACAACAGGGGTGGGGGAGGGGCATGGTCACGGTGGGGACCGTAAAAGTCAGGATCTGTGTGATATAGCAGTTATTACTGAGACTGGGTGGAAAGATTACATACTCTGTAGAGATGAAATTACTCAACTTAAATTAAAAAGGTGAATATGAATAGAAAAATAACAAACAGAATCACGTTCTTAGTATTACCAATGTCTTATTTTAGAGAAAACAGCAGAGGTGGGGTAACAGCAGATTCACGGTGGGGACAGTAAAAGTCAGGATATGTGTAATGTCAGTTATTACTGTGACTGAGACCCCGTTTGTCCCCAATACACTTGTGTTTCTTTCCTTAGCCTACTTGGGTATACCCTTCCAATTGGTTATTCTAAACGGGTCGATTTCAAGACAAAACACTCCTGAAGTGTTTATGAAATATAAGTATATTAATTAATAAATATTTTCCCTCCATTTTTTCGGGCGCCACGTGGCTCCCTGTGACCCTGGAGACCCCAAATCTGACACATAGGATGTGATGGGGCCTCTATGCAAGAATATGAAGCAATAGACCCCCCAAGTGTTTTAAGTTTTTTAATTGGCTGTTTCAGAAACTGAAGGTTGTCAGGCCTATATACTCTGACACCCTCTGACAAAGCGGGCCAGTTGTGAAGCAAATTATTCTCTAAAAGTCGTGGAAGTCCGATTTTTGATATTTTGATTGATGGCCTGTGATGAGCAGAACGTCGTCAGCATGGTGTTGATCGGACCCGTACTTTTCGATGGGCGGGCCTTCAAGTAATCGCCTTTTTGAAACTTCAAGTGCTTGCCATTTGCACCAAAATAGACCAAATGACTTGAAACTTGGTGTCTGAACTTTATTTTGGACATAGATTGATCACGCTAAGTCCTAACTCGGAAAGGTAAGTAGCTCTACGTTGCTCGTATCGCAACGCAACCAAAATATCCATGCACAAGACCCTCTGTTGAGCAACATAGTCAGAATTGGTTAGGGTCGGGTTAGGGTATGTAAATTGGGGCTATTTTTGACAATAAAAAAGTAGCCTAAAATGATGGCTGACCTTTGAAACTCAGGAAGGTCACGTCGGTTTGAGACTCGGCGCACTTGTCGCAGACCGGGTCACGATGCACATACTCAAATTCCAGCCTTCTGGGTCAAAGCGTTTATGAAATATTAAAGAAAAGCGGTTTGCCTTCCACTTTTGAAATTCAAATGGGAGCACTTATATACTCTGACACCCTCTGACAGAGGAGTGGTATTTATTTATTTTGTTTAACTTAACTAAACATTTCTTAACTTCTACATTTCTTTATTGTAATTTCTCAGCATTCACATTCATTGAAACAAAAAATCAATGCACACTTCCAGAAGACCCAACCTCATGGGGACTGCAGTACCACTATATTACCACTAGAGGCGAAATATACACACACATGGGGACTTTTTAAAAAACTGCATGGGCCATGTTTAAATACTGTTTAGGAGCCGTTGGTGGGGCTTTGCCCGTGGGGACCTCATTTTTGGTCCCCACGAGACACACACACACACACACACACACACACACACACACACACACACACACACACACACACACACACACACACACACACACACACACTGCATTTCGCTGCTAAATAAATAAATAAATACTAAGGCAGAATAAAGAATAAATTCATTCATTATCATTCAACTTCAACATGTGTTATTACAGTATAGTGGTGGAGGGATGACTATGTTGGCCAACCCGGAAGTGAGCGTCGCCCTGGGTTCCATTGACAAAAAGCCAACGGGTTTTTCCATTTGATTTTGGATTATTGCAGAAAACTTAGCATCTTTGAAGCACCTCCTCAAAAACTTAAAATAAATAAAAATAACTGTGCTCCAAAGAAAGAAATGTAAACCCATGCAAATAAAGACTTCATGGTCATAATCATTTAAATATCATCAATCTCCTGATGGTGGTATTCTATTTTTTTCAACGGGGCTGCATCCAGTCACTTGACCGTCATGGTTGCTATGGTGGTTGCTATCGACCAGCCCCTCTAATCCTTACATGGCTCTAAAAACCACGCGGCAAATGAGCTGCCGTAAATTGTGTTGTTTTTGTCGTAAACTAGGGTCCGATGGTAGAAAAAATAGACAGATATTCCAAGGTATCCTTAAAAGGCAGCTTGGATGTTTTTATTTTCTGCAGTTTAGACTTCAACCTATTTTTGAAAGCAAAACACCAAGCACATTGATTTAACGAGGCAGGGTTATTTGAAACAATTTATTAAATACTAGAGCTGTCAGTTAAACGCGTTATTAACGGCGTTAACGCCAACCAAATTTAACGGCGTTAAATTTTTTATTGCGCGATTAACGCAATTATTTTATAAAAAAAAAAAAAAACATTTTTTTTTTTTCCTTTGGCTCAAAACAAAGAAGCAGTAGCCTGACTGCTATGTTCAAATGACATTTGTTCAAAGCAGTCGTTTAATTGCACTATAGGCTCTTTTTTTCGTCCTGTTTTGATCAGTGTATATGCCAATGTTGTTATCAATAAAAAATCATTTGCACAAGGCAAGCCGATGCACTTCACCATGTTGATAAGAGATTTAAAATGAGAAGAATTATGGGACAAAAAAATCAAGGGATATTTAGCACAGAAAAAGAATTTGCGATTAATCGCGATTAATTAGAGTTAACTATGACATTAATGCGATTAATCACGATTAAATATTTTAATCGCTTGACAGCTCTATTAAATACATTTTTATGAGAGGTCATTCCTTCTCCTGAGTTTTCTTCCTATTTATGTCTAGTGTACAACCCTACTGTCCACAAGCATCACCCCCCCCCCCCCTCCCCATATGGATTTGGAGAATTGTTGCCACGTCCCAGTGGTGGAGGTATCATATATATGAAAGAGGGCATTCAATTATACTACAATGATCAATTAGGAGGCCGAAGCCCTAAAGGAAGTGATGCAATAGGTGACTGGGTCGACAACATTTAAGTAAGCTTTACTTTGAGGTCTCTTATATATCAAAGGGGGTCTCAAAGGACGCATACGCTTCAACCTGTGGCTCCAGCCCTACAGGAAATGACTCAGCAAGTGCTCCATCTCGTTGCACCTGCACCCAGCGGCTCGCTTGCAAGATTTTGGCCTGAAGTTATTCCCAGACCTACACCGTAGCCATCCAACCTGCATATTTGAGAATCAGGCCTCTCTTTAATAATGACAAAAATGTATGAGAGAAATACATGTGGCAAGGTGGTAGGTGAGAGGAAAATAAACTAAAAGATCTAACTAAGAAATAAGAAAAAGGAACCGATAACGCCACCCTGGGAATTTCACCTCAGGGAATTGATGTAAAGTGCAAAGCACACAGGTAAGTCCACTCGTTTAGAAGGCATGAGACGTAGTTTAAATGTCATAGAAAAATACAATTTATTAAATAACTTCTTTCCTTTTCAATTCAAAATCTTCAGCATGCAACCAAAAGGAAAACAAACAATAGGCACAAAATAGTTGAGATAAGCGCAAAACTAAATGAGTAATCAAATCAAAAGAAAACAAACAATACACACAAAATAGTTGAGATAAACGCAAAACTAAATGGGTAATCAAATCAAAAGAAAACAAACAATACACACAAAATAGTTGAGATAAACGCGAAACTAAATGAGTAATCAAATCAAAAGAAAACAAACAATACAAATAATTAGAACACACATTAACACTCATGCACACACGGATGGGGGGGGCAACCCCGGTTAAAAGACACACTGGATGAGCACCCTTGGTAGCACTACCCGGGAGGGGGGTGCGCCGCAGCGACAGGCAGCAGTAGGCACGAGGTGCCGGCCGGTGGTGTAACACGTGAAGTAAACCACGCGGCGTGCAGCAGCAGTGAAGCGGAGTAGCGTGGAAAGGCAATATCAGCCAGCAAAGCACGTGAAGTAAACAACGCGGCGTGCAGCAACAGTGAAGCGGAGTAGCGTGGAAAGGCAATATCAGCCAGCAAAGCACGTGAAGTAAACAACGCGGCGTGCAGCAACAGTGAAGCGGAGTAGCGTGGAAAGACAATATCAGCCTGGCAAAGCACGTGAAGTAAACAACGCGGCGTGCAGCAACAGTGAAGCGGAGTAGCGTGGAAAGGCAATATCAGCCAGCAAAGCACGTGAAGTAAACAACGCGGCGTGCAGCAACAGTGAAGCGGAGTAGCGTGGAAAGACAATATCAGCCTGGGAAAGCAGCAGCGACCCCAATGAGCTGATTGCAGTTGGTCCTGTTTACGAAAACATGATATTAGTGTGGCTACATAAAACAGAAATGCTACAGTTGTTTGCTATGCTAACACATACCTGTTTACGACCAAACACGGGCACACACACGGGCACACACACACTCCCGTTCACACAGGAGGAGGGAGGGAGAGAGGACTCCGGCCGTCATCAGCGTTTACCTGAGACCACACTAGTGTTAGCCATCAGACAGCATCAACTACATTGCCATGAAAGAAAATACTTAAAATAACTTGCTTACAAGAACTTACACCACAGCTCGCACAAAAACCCTGAAGCAGCAACAAATAGTCGCCCTATCGGACCAGACCACCTTTTGGCCCGGAAGTGACGCACAAGTGACAGGAGCGCAAAAGAGGAAGAGGCAGGTGGAGGACGGCTGCTTTTATACCGCCCACATCATGACGGCCACTAGTGGTACTTGTACCGTGACTAACATGGATAGCACCTCTATCCTGCTACATACACATTAACTTTTGTCTCATAAGCGGCGTGGTGCCGGCTCCTTTTGACCTTTTGACCCCAGACTTCTGGGGGAATAGCTGAATCAATTCATTAGTCAATCAGAAGCATGTAAATATCTTCCCGGTGGCGTAAGAGGGCGAACAAGGTGTCCTTCAACATCTACGCTTCCAGGCGATTGCAACGGTGCCACACATGAGCATATTCAAACATGTTTAATGGAAGTAATTATCTGTCGAAATTGGAGGCCTTAATCAATAATGAGCAGCTATTGATTTGCTTCCCGATAGAAATTTGTGACAAATGACATGTTATTTAGCATCTACACGTTGAGCTGAGTCCAATGACACCAAGCATGACACTCTAGAAAATGGTAACATGTATTTTACATGGTACACCTAGGTCTAGGACATGATCTCGATGTAGCAAGAGGGCGAGCTTGATCTCATTGGACTCAGCTTAACGTGTAGATGCTAAATAACATGTAATTTGTCAAAAATCTCCATCGGGAAGCAAATCTATAGCTGGTCATTATGATCATGATCATGTGTGGCACTGTTGCAATCGCCTCGAAACGTAGATGTCAAAGGACACCTTGTTTGCCCCGTTCCGCCACCGGGAAGATATTTTCATACTTCTAATGGATTGATTCATGTTTTAAGGTTCTCGGAGTGAGACTTTAAGCGGCTGCAGCAGAAGTGTTGAGACGAAAGATGATATCAAGACATTTATAGAATATTCCCATTCACATTATGATTCTTCGTCATAACATCCGACCAAACATCCTTTACAGTCACAGAGCGAGGATTATGAAAGTCCAGGCCCCCCCTTCCTGCACTCGGGGTCCGACTGGGCCAAGTTTCGGGCAGGAAGGGCCACCCCTTCCTGCCCTCGGGGTCCAACCGGGCCAAGTTTCGGTGCGGGGGTCCCAGTTAGGCCTTAGAATAAGGTATTCAAATTTCAGGGCGGTAGGACCTTCCTATCTCAAAAACTGTTTTTCCACCACATTCTGAACCATTAGGTCTTGCAGGTAACACTTCTGAGGGGCTTTGTCCAAATGCCAGTCCATTTGGGAAAACTTTTTTTCTCTAAGGGATAGAACTCCAAATCTCGGATATGTCGTTCTCGGGGCCCCGGGAAATGTGTGTAAACATTTTAGCATCCCTAGCTATCTCGAAAAGGCCGGAAAAGGGGCGTGACCTCCAACAGTACAGTAAATGTACATAAGACAGAGGTTAGTTTCTAGTCCCCATTTTTTGTGGAATGGAGGTGTACATTTGTGGCTTAAGGTGTGTAGACGTTTTTGAAGTCTGGGGTGAGATAACAAAAAGTTAATATGTATTTCTCTAATAACTTTTTGTCATTATTAAAGAGAAGCCTGATTCTCAGATATGCGTGTTGGATGGCTAGGGTGTAGGTCTGAGAAGAACTTCAGGCCAAAATCTTGCAAGCGTGCCGCTGGGTGCAGGTGCAACGAGATGGAGCACTTGCTGAGTCATTTCCTGTAGGGCTGGAGCCACAGGTTGAAGCGTATGCGTCCTTTGAGACCCCCTTTGATATATATAAGAGACCTCAAAGTAAAGTTTACTTAAATGTTGTCGACCCAGTTACCTATTGCATCACTTCCTTTAGGGCTTCGGCCTCCTAATTGATCATTGTAGTAATTGAATGCCCTCTTTCATATATATGATACCTCCCCCACTGGGACGTGGCAACAATTCTCCAAATCCATATGGGGAGGGGGGGGGTGATGCTTGTGGACAGTAGGGTTTTACATCTAGTGTACAACCCCATAAATAGGAAGCAAACTCAGGAGAAGGAATGACCTCTCACAAATACTTATTTAATAAATTGTTTCAAATAACCCTGCCTCGTTAAATCATTGAGCTTGGTGTTTTGCTTTCAAAAATAGGTTACAGAAGAAGTCTAAACTGCAGAAAATAAAAACATCCAAGCTGCCTTTTAAGGATACCTTGGAATATCTGTCTATTTTTTAACCATCGGACCCTAGTTTACGACAAAAACAACACAGTTTACGGCAGCTCCTTTGCCGCGTGGTTTTTAGAGCCATGTAAGGATTAGAGGGGCTGGTCGATAGCAACCACCATAGCAACCATGACGGTCAAGTGACTGGATGCAGCCCCGTTGAAAAAAATAGAACACCACCCTCAGGAGATTAATGATATTTAAATGATTATGACCATGAAGTCTTTATTTGCATGGGTTTACATTTCGTTCTGTGTAGCATGGAAAAATCTGAGAAACACTCCCATTCGGAATGCATTGGTTTACATTTCTTTCTTTGGAGCACAGTTATTTTTATTTATTTTCAGTTTTTGAGGAGGTGCTTCAAAGATGCTAAGTTTTCTGCAATAATCCAAAATCAAATGGAAAAACCCGTTGCCTTTTTGTCAAGGGAACCAAGGGCGACGCTCACTTCCGGGTTGGCCAACATACGTCATCCCTCCACCACTATACTGTAATAACACATGTTGAAGTTGAATGATAATGAATGAATTTATTCTTTATTCTGCCTTAGTATTTATTTATTTATTTAGCAGCGAAATGCAGTGTGTGTGTGGGTGTGTGTGTGTGTGTGTGTGTGTGTGTGTGTGTGTGTGTGTGTGTGTGTGTGTGTGTGTGTGTATAACACTATTTTATGTTGAAATGCGACGTAATCCAGTGTTCACGAAACCGTACACTGTCAACGTATGCTTTTGGCGACTGGGTTGGCTCTCAGATATACGTGTTTCTAACAAGATGATATCATTAAAAGTTACATAAAGTAACGGTTTAATAACACAAACGCAGGAAACACGTGAGTTGCTAGTTTAGCGAAAGCAGCGATCCCTAACAACCTGACGTCGTTGAAACATGCGAGCGAGCCGATAAAATCTTCCTAATAACTATAAAACTAAAGATCAGGCACAATCACTGACTGAAGATTATGCAAGTAAAAAGTATATTTCTCGCTAGAAATGTTATTAGAAACACGTTTAACGGTGAATCGGTCCTAAAATATTGCATTTCCCATTCAGATAATAAAGATTAATAAATGCGCAAATCCTGGTGCGTTCCTAGTGGGTATACGGCGTATACCTGCGTATCACGTAGACTACACCACTGGACAGAAATAAGCTAATAGACTGACAGTGCTGCTTCTACTTAGACTGTCCTCCTTCTCCCCTTCTTTTATTTCAACCTCACTGGTTTCTTCTGTGGGTTCATCATGGCTTGAAGAGGGCCCTGACTCTTAGATACATCATATAATTCAGAATATGTCTCATAATTATCTGAACATATTAAACAATGTTGTCAACAGTCTATTTGATTTGATTGAGCGGGGCATGACTAAATATGTATATTTTGATTTGCTGCATTAGCCTACAATAAATAGCAGCTATTAATCTAAGGGTAGACTACTTGTAATTTTAGCTGGCTTAAAACTTAAAAGTCTGCTAAAATGTAAGTACCCTTAGTTTAATATCTGCTAATATTGTAATGCAGCCCATCAAAATATTCAAAATCTGTTTACATAAATGTTAACCCCAAAGACTTTTGTTCATGGATTGCACATAGGCTCACCTTCTTGCCTTTCAACTGAGCGGGGTAATCCTGGGGCTGGACAATAAACTGGACGAGCTACACGCACGGATCGAATTCCAGCGGGACATTGCAAACTGTTGTGTACTGGCGTTTACCGAGACCTGGCTGGATCCTATGGTGCCTGACTCTGCCGTCACTCCGACCGGCTTCTCCATCTACCGGCAGGACAGGACTTCCGAGTCAGGTAAAAAAAGGGGAGGAGGGGTATGCTTGATGGTTAACTCTCGCTGGGGCTCGGATGTTGCTGCACTTTCAGCACACTGCTCACCAGACCTGGAGCTGTTATCGATTAAAGTTCGCCCCTTCTACCTCCCACGGGAATTCAGCTCCGTTATTGTCACAGCAGTATACATTCCACCGCAGGCGGACAAAACGTGCGCGTTAGAGGAACTTTACAGAGTAATTAATGGACTTGAGGATGCTCACCCTGAGGCGGTTTCTATTGTTGTTGGAGACTTCAATAGGACCAATATGAAGAAAGTTTTACCGAAGTACTATCAACACATAAACTTTCCTACCCGGGGTGATCAGATTCTTGACCATTGCTACTCACAGATTCGAAAGTGTTACAAACCCCTCCCCCGCCCCGCTTTCGGAAAATCGGATCACACCTCCATTATGCTTATCCCTACCTACAGACAGCGCCTAAAACAGGAAAAACCGGTTTCTAGGGCAGTTCAACGCTGGAGTGCTGAAGCCATTAGCAATCTGCAGGACTGCTTTGACACAACAGATTGGCAGATGTTCTTTGTTGCAGCTGATGGGGACATCAATGAATACACAGACTCTGTCTCCTCATACATCTCCAAATGCATTGATGATGTCGTACCTAGGGTCAGTGTTAGGACCTTCCCAAGCCAAAAGCCCTGGGTAAATGGTAATGTCCGTGCTAAGCTCAAAGCACGGTCCTCTGCCTTTAACTCTGGTGACCAGGAGGCTTTGGGGAAGTCCAGATGTGACCTGCGGACGGCCATCAGAGATGCAAAGAGAGAATACAGGGACAAGCTGGAGTCCACCTACCTCAGCTCTGACCCCCGACGCCTGTGGGGTGGCCTGCGACACATCACTGGCTATAAAGGGAGAAATAGCAGTGATGATCAGCCAAACCTGCCGCCTCTCTCCCTGACGACCTCAACACCTTTTACGGAAGGTTTGAGGCAACCAACCCCCTTCCTTCAGCAAGACTGGCCGAGGACCAGGACGACTACACTCTGTCCCTGACCGTGGCTGACGTGAGGCGAGAGCTCCAAAGGGCGAACCCCCGGAAGTCATCGGGGCCCGATGGAGTTCCAGGCCGCGTCCTCAAGGGGTGCGCTGACCAGCTTGCGGAGGTATTCACCTCCATATTCAACTTATCACTGCATCTGTCTGAAGTCCCCACCTGCTTCAAACAGGCCACCATCATCCCCATACCAAAGAAAACATCAGTAACCTGCTTGAATGACTACCGCCCTGTAGCACTGACCTCCACAATTATGAAGTGCTTTGAGCGGCTGGTCAGAACCCACATCTGCTCTACCCTCCCCAACACCCTGGACCCCTTTCAGTTTGCATACCGTCCAAACCGATCAACAGACGATGCCATTGCCCTAGCTACACACGCCACCCTCTCCCACCTGGAAAAGAGCAACACATATGTGAGGATGCTGTTTGTGGACTACAGCTCAGCATTCAACACTATTGTGCCTGCCAAGCTCGTCCCGAAGCTCAGGGGCCTGGGTCTTAAAACACCCCTGTGCAACTGGATCCTGGACTTCCTGACGAGCAGACCCCAGGTGGTGAGAATGGGCAACCACACCTCCTCCTCACTGACCCTGAGTACCGGGGCCCCCCAGGGCTGCGTACTCAGTCCCCTCCTGTACTCCCTGTACACGCATGACTGTGTGGCAACACACAGTTCCAACATCATCCTGAAGTTTGCAGACGACACTACCATCCTGGGTCTCATCTCTAACAACGATGAGACCGCCTATAGAGATGAGGTAAGGGTCTTGGCAGAATGGTGCCAAGACAGCAACCTGTCTCTCAACGTCTGCAAAACCAAGGAAATGATCGTGGATTTCAGGAAGCTGCAGAGGGGGGGTCAGGACCCCATACACATCGAGGGAGCTGAAGTGGAGAGAGTCTCCAACTTCAAATTCCTCGGTGTGTACATCAAGGATGACCTAACCTGGTCCATGCAGGCAGGCTCAGCAGTCAAAACTGCACAGAAGCGGCTATACTTCTTGAGGAGACTCAAGAAGTTTGGCATGTCTTCAAAAACTTTAACAAACTTTTACAGATGCACCATTGAGAGCATCCTCTCAGGCTGCATCACTGCCTGGTATGGTAGCTGCTCCGCTGCCGACCGCAAGGCCCTGCAGAGGGTGGTGAAGACAGCGGAGCGTATCACCGGCAGCCATCTCCCCTCCGTGCAAGGCATCTACAACAGTAGATGCCTGAGGAAAGCAAAAAAGATTCTAAAGGACAACAGCCACCCAGGCTATGGACTGTTCTCATTGCTGCCGTCTGGTAGACGCTACCGGAGCATCCGAACACGGACTACCAGACTCACAAATAGCTTTTTTCCCCTGGCTGTAAGGTTCTGAATCAGAAACACTGAACCTCTGAACAGTTGCCACCTCCACCTACTCCCTGCTCCCCCACTCATACAATTCACTTCATAGATATATTTGCACAATTTTAAAAACTTTTAACTTATGCTTAGCATTTCTTTTTAACTTATTCTCTATTCACACTTAAACTGCTGTTAGCCCTTCTACTGTACTCTGCTACAGAGATATATGTTGTTTTTTAAATTGTTGTATGTTAAATGTTACTTTTTATTGTCATATTGTTTTAGAGTTTTATGTTATTTTTGTTATATGTTTGACGTCTACTGCGTAGATGAATGATGCTTGCCAAGTCGTAAGAATTTTGCTGTGCTGAAGCAATTTGGTACATGCAACAATAAACACACTTTGACTTTGACTTTGATCTGTGCATGAGGGCAGTTTTCATTAGCTAATATCGACAGCTATCATGCTGGCAAGCAGAATGGAATGTTAACCATTGCATTATCTCCATTTATACCATGGTCTGGGTGAATACTCGATTCTGATTGGCTAAAGGTTGTAGGTTCAAAAGTGTTACTTTACACCTAGGAAAGACGTTGACCCTATGAAGACGCTATGGCCACGTTGCTTGGCAACACGAGATATTAAATAGTCCGCTCGACTTGTAAAAAGAATGTAGGCTTTTTGTAGATAGGTAGGCTATTGGATATCATGTGAATGGTAATGCAAACGATCTTTTTAGTTTTATCATCCAGTGCAGGCTGTAATTATTTTAGCTACAGTAGCGCTAGCTGCTAGGCTAGGCTTGTTATCAGGTTGTTGGGAAAGTGTAGAGGGAAGGAATATACCTTTCTTGGTAAAAAAGCTGGGTGACGAACTGTCGACCGCTTTGAGCTCTTTCCTCTCTTTCCTCCCCTGACAACCTGACTTCTTCATTTCACCGACCGGGATACATACAAACGGACTTTAGACTGCTAGTTTAAGACACTAGCAGTAGTGTAAGACACTAGCAGTCAGCACTTGCTTCACCACGATCTGCCTGGCTGCTACTTTGCTCTGCAGTAAGACTTGGGCTGTACCAAAATGGAGAAACAAACCACAACAAAAACAACGAAACAAACCACCTTAATTTGATGATTAAATCCGAAAAATAACCTTTTTTTTTTTTTTTTGCATAGTTTTAATAATACCGCCAGTGTCCTCTGGGGCGCCCCCGTCAGTGCTGCACCCATGGAAACATCCTAATTTACCCCCCAATAAGGACGTTCCTCCACACACACACACACACACACACACACTAGGGATGGGCAAAATGATTATTTTCCGGGAACTAGTTCTTTCAGTTCAGTTCACTATAACGATTCGTTCGCTACGTCCAAGGGCGTCAGTTTGTTTTTAGAAGTGGTGGGGACAATAACCATAAGCTTGAGTGTGGTTTGAAAAGTGCTGGGTACCCTTATGTAAGCTATTCATCCATTAAACGCTGCATTACAATATGCTCTACAGTGTATTGTCAGGTGTTGAAAATCCTATCCGAACAATACAATTTGAAAATACAGTTTGTGTTTTGGCTTGTTTTGCAAAACGGCGTTGGAAACACCAGGGTATTGGCTCGGGATATGTAATACTAATACACACAGGACAAAGAACAGTGTTGGCAATTTAACACTTATCTTGACATCAACAAAGTTTACCAGACAAACAATGCCAGACTGTAAAGGGGGTACGAAATGAAACGAGGTACTGAGCATCAGCCTTTTGAAGACGAGCAAGGGCTGCTGGTAGCATGTTATGCTGCATTAAAAAAAATAAAAAAATAGAAAGCGCCCAGAGGAGAATTGCATCTGCCAAATCCTGGCCACCAGTAAACACTTGCAGAGGACCAATGTCGACTTCACTCGTTACAACATCATAAGCAAATTACCAGCAAATAAAATCCCCTACAGTTTAGGATAATCACACAGGTTATGCGAGAACATATTTATGTCAGGATAGGCCTACCAGGCTCCAAGTCGTCACATATCTCAATCAGACAAAACAACTATAACCACATTGGCATAGCAATCGCACCGTGCGTAGCTGCTACTAGCTACAATCGATATATACAATGCATACTAGCTGGAGCACCAACCAGAATCAGATCACAATCGCTTAGGACCGTGGGTAACCTTTGGCCAGGTCATCACGAGCAAACAGAACCAGCAGCAAAGTTTACGTAAACCAATTTCTTACCTTATGTGGCCCTCCACATGCAGGCTAGATGATGTATCCATATCGTTATCCAGTGTCACAAACATGCTTTTTACAGGAAGCAAAAGGACCGGCTATTTTCTGAAAAGAACTGTCAATTTTGGCTGTCCGTCTTGAAACTTCTCCAGTGCGTTCACACGAAACGCGATGGGGCGACAGGATCCCATACAAAGTGAACGCATAGACGCGTATCGGTCGAATTTTTCGCGAGAGAAAACCGGCGACAAGTTTTGATTTGTCGCGGCACACTTTCACCGTGCACAGGCGAGCACGTTCACGAGGATTTGTGGTGCGACAAATTCGCTCAAGTTGAAATATTTCAACTTTGACACGAATTTCGCGTGACGACAGCCAATCAGCGTTCAACAGCGTGGCCACTGAGTGACATGTGTAACGTAACAGCCAATCGGCGTTCAACCGTCAAACTAAGTGCAGTGCAGTGCAGTCCGGGGTGAACTGCAGCATGGAGGAGAAAGTGATTGTTGCCGTTTGCGACTCTCGGAGCTCGATATATAATAGTCTATAATCTAATATAATTGTATAGATAATATCACGGCCAAAAGCTCAGTGCGCCTCCGGATGGCCGTAGCGCTGGGAGCTCTCATAGGGATTGGGCTTCTCAGGGTTTGTTTACCGGCGTTGCTATGGGTTCCGGTCTTGTGTGTTCCAGCAGTTTATTAGGTTGGCCTATCTAATAATAATAATAATAATAATACATTTAATTTAGAGGCGCCTTTCAAGACACCCAAGGTCACCTTACAGAGCATATAGTCATCATACATCGTTTAAAAAAAAACAAGAAATTGTGGAAAAAAATTAAAAAATTAATAAAACAAAAACAAGACAAAACAAAACAAACAAACAATCACGTTAGACGTTGTGTGGGAGTTTGAACAGGTGAGTTTTGAGTTGTGACTTGAAGGTTGTAAGGTTGTCTGACTGTTTTATGTTTGGGGGGAGGGAGTTCCAGAGCCTGGGTGCTGAACAGCTGAATGACCGGGCACCCATTGTAGTGAGTCGTGATGTGGGGATACATAGTAGTTCAGCAGAGGTTGAGCGGAGGGAGCGGGAGGGAGTGTATTCTTGGAGGATGTCGCAGAGGTAACTGGGGGCTAGGTTGGAATGAATGATGTCTTCGTGCGCGCCTATCGCATGATTTTAGACTCGATGATTTCGGTTGAGTATGTGGGGATTTTTTCAGTCGCAATTGGTTTGCACATTTTTAAAAGTGGTGGGGACAAAATTCGTATTTTAAATAGTGGGGGGACGGCCCTTGGCATTATTTAAGCGTCTTCTAGGCTCTACCCCCCGTGAAAATCGACAAGATATACTATATAGTATAACCAAACGTCCCACCAATATTTATACCACTTGCATGCTCTCTATTTGTCATTCATGGTTTTATAATTATAATTTTATTTTACTTTACATTTAATTCTTCATTATTCAGGCATTGCAGAACTTTCATGTTCATAAATAAAAAATACAAACTGCAGTTTAATTTCTTTGTTTGTTATTGAATTGACATAGAATGGAGCAAAATTGGGAAATGCGTTTATCCAATAAACAGATGGAGGTCAAGTCTATTTTCAGAAATGTAGGGGGATATATGAGTGGCCCCATGTCGAATGGTATGACCCAAGATACGTCGGACAGAGAAAGTGCGCAAATTCGACGGTACCACCTTGTCATTTGTTTACCCAGGTGCCATGGCAACACCATTGCTACCTCTCATTGGCTGAATCTTTGAGAACGTTGTAGACTCAATCGATATAAGGTCACGGGGAGACGAAGCTCTGTTCATTTGTATATTTTATTTACGTGACCATATTTTTTTGTTTTGGGGGACCAGTTCTTGTCGTTCACGTTCGGGATTCGTTCGCTGTGAACGAGTCGGTCGCGACCGACTCATCCCTAACACACACACACACACACACACACACACACACACACACACACACACACACACACACACACACACACACACACACACGCACACATTAACACACTCATACACACCTGCCTATCCATCCACACACACACATACACACCGGGCCCACAAACCAAAACACGCATACACACACACACACACACCTACACACACACCTACACACACAAACACACACCCACACATACACATAAACGCACAAATAAACATTCATACACACACATACACACTAGCCGGTGTGTTCCGTGTTCAGGGTTAATTCTAGGGTTAGGTGTTAGCGTTAGGGTTAGGGTTAAGGGGTAGGGTTAAGGGTTAGGGTTAGGAATTAGGGTAAGGGTTAGGGGTTAGGGGTTAGGGTTAGACGTTAGGGGTTAGGGCAGTGGTTTTCAAACTGTGGGGGCGCCAGAGTTCTTCAGGGGGGGCGCGACGTGAGAAAAAAATAAACCCGAAAAAAAAACTGAAAGTCGATGATTCAAATCATCAGTCGTACTTCAACTGTAGAAGTAACATAACCAGGGCCGTTGCACCAAATCCTGGGCATCAGTGCAAGAGGTACTGATGCCCCCCCCCCCCCCCCCCGAATTCCCCCTACCAGCCCCCTGCGCTGAATTGTTGACGGGGGGGGGGTAGAGAACAATTGTTGACGGAGGGGGTAGAGGCCGTGTGCGACTCCTAACACTATGGGCTGGTGGATAATTCGATTTTTTTTTTGCCATGGGCCCCCCTCTGCCTTGGGCCCCCCCCCATCTTCGTGCAAACCATTTAACAAATCTACACACTTGTATCTTCAATAATATCTAAACAGAATTTTGATATCATTTAAAATTTCTTCAGAATCACAGTTTTAGTTTCATACCACTTCGTTTTCAGCTGTTTCTATTGAGGACGTTTGCCCATTCTGATACACCTACTTCTAGACATCGTAACTCATTCCTTTTTCAACCGTTTACAATCGTTCAAACCATTAAACAAATCTACACACTTGTATCTTCAATGCTATCGAAACGGAATTTTGATAGCATTTATACTTTTTTCAGAATCACAGTTTTAGTTTCATACCGGTGTAAGTACCATATCGGCTCGGCTTCCAGATCGGCTCGGGGTCCGTCGTCTGCTGATTACGTTACACAATATCATTGGCTGTACGCTTGAATGGGCGTACATTGTGATTGGCTGTACGTCGGACAGTTGTGATTGGCTGTTTTGTGCTGTAGCTCTGGCTGTAGTCATAGCAACCACGAGGCAACAGCGAGCACATTTGTGAGCGTGAGTAGGTCTATGTCTAGTTTCGGTTTGTGTTGCCAGATTGGGCATATGTCCCGGTTTTCCAGCCTAACGTGATTCAAAGTAGCCAAATCAGGCTGAAAATGTGCCCAATCTGGCAACACGGACGGCTTATCTTAACAGCCAAGATGATTCCGAGGGATGTTTTGTTTTTAGAAGAAAACTATCCATACAGATAGGTTGGGAATGGTCTATGTTCAAAATGAAAGATCATTACAGGCTCTTTAATTTAAGCCATAAAAAACCTTATTGCTGTAGATAGCTATTGTGTGACGTAATCAGCAGACGACGGACCCCGAGCCGATCTGGAAGCCGAGCCAATATGGTACTTACACCGGCATCGTTTTCAGTTGCTTATAATAATTTAGGTCACAAATAGCAACAATAGCAGGTAAACAAACCCCGCCGAATAGTCGGATCTCCGGACTGAAAAGGCAGATCTGATTCTACTCAGAATATTCAGAGTCGGGGACAGCCCCAGAAAATAATATTGCTGGCTAACTTTAGCAAAATAAAAAAATAAAAAATGTTTCAAATGTTTAAAAATTATGATCAGAGATGTTTAAAACGTGTAAAATAATTAAAATTGCTTTCAAAACACAGGTATTTAGAACTTTTCAGCTGAATTTTTTTCTCTGAGGGGGGGCTCACTCTCTCACACTTTGAAAACCCCTGGGTTAGGGGATAGGGTTAGGGTTCCGTGTTCAATTCCATCAGCCGGCTAACATTTGACACTAAGATGGCCGCCAGGTGAACAAGCTAGCTGGACCAGTGCCGTGTTCCAATACCCGTACTATCCGTACTTACTAGCCAAATTTTGAGTACGTAGTACGTTCCAATTCAGATCCGGCGAAAATAAGTATATTTCAAGGACCCGGATGTCGTACTCAAAACGGGCTAATCTTGAAGTGTGGATCGAAGGACACTTTCCGTACTCAACGGCAGCCATCTCAGCTACGTAGCGGAGGAGGCGGAGCCAGGCTGAGCGCTCAACTCGAAAAAAAAATGGATACCGAAGGGACAGCGCCTGCAGCTCCTACACCATACAAATGTAAGTTTTGTCGTGTTACATATTCATATTTATTACATTTTACAATCGCCTCTGAATTGTTTTTTTAGGCGGTGTCACGCCAAATTTGTACCGGGTGCCAAATTTGTAACGGGCACGTCATCAGTTGTCCGTTGCCAGGCAACGGGCAACTGATTACGGAAGGGTTGTCCGTTGCTGGGCAGGTTTCAAAAAACATTCGCACTCATGTTGCCAAAGACGAAATAACATAATACAGATAACGGATCGCTAGATAACACTTGTTTTTACTTTATATGTGTATTGTATTTAATTGTTTAATCAAATTTAGCTAGTAAACTCAGTGTTTAAAGCGGGTTTCAAAAAACATTCGCGCTCATGTTGCCAAAGACGAAATAACATAATACAGAAAATGGATCGCTAGATAACACTTGTTTTTACTTTATATTTGTATTGTATTTAATTGTTGAACATTAATTGTTCAACACCAAGGTGCCGTGTTTCAATACCCGTACTTCCATGAGTATACTTAAAGGAAGTATACTATCCGTACTATCTACTACGTTAATTTTTCAGATGTGAGTGCTGTTCCAAATCGAGTACTCCGTGGTGCACTAACCGGAAATTACGATCCTTTTTTTACTTCCTTTAAAGGCCCACTATGCAACTTCGGGAATTTCTTCGCTGTTTTCTTGGTTTTGGCACGCACATTTCTCTACACAGCGCCCCCTACAGCTTCGTAGTAGATATTTTACAACACTGTCGTAACAACTCGTTGACGACCCTTCCCCATGCACTTCTACGCGAGCCATGTGCATTTGTTTTCAAAGAAGCCGGCGAATGCGTGGAGCCATGTCCGAAGTAAATGTTCATAAAGTGTAGGCAAGGTTATACATTTTTAAAATGGTGTATTTGTATTGCAATATACATAAGCCATCCTTTTTATAGCTGACGGGGAGAATTTATATCCTAGATTATAATTGTTTTATCTTAGGTTGAACAGAACAATCAGTGTGAGAGTGTTGGCCAACATAATAATCTAAATAAACAAGAACCTGGATTCGGGGATTCAGTCTGTATCTGGGGGACGAGACAGACGAACAGCAAAACACCAATGGAAACAAAGGTGTTTATATGGTTGCAACCAAGCAAGCTAGAAACATACAGGGCTCACAACAAAACGGTCGAGAAAACAATTTTGTAGTTGAAACAACGAACAATCGAACAAAAACGTATAATGGAACCATCGCAATGACTCCTAGCCTGTTATATTAAGGTAAATCAAGCCAAAAAAGTTGCATAGTTCCCCTTTCACTCGTGTCTGATCTCTTTTCTGGTCCATTCTTCTTTTGTTCCACCGACAGTCGCCTCTTGGGTCCCTTATCAGTCGATTGATCCATGATGAATGCAACAATTGCCTCGCAACTGGCTGTTTATATCTAGCCGGTGTTTATATCTAGCCATTTTCGAAACTACAATCTGACTACATTTTCGAGGATACTTCCGCTGCGTCACATCCGGATTGGCTCGGTCCGAACAGATCAAGTTGCATATGCGCTTTTTCACTGGAGAGGCGACATGGGTAAATGACACACCCACCAATCGACCCAGAAATGGATACAGAACCATCAGCATAACTCTCAACCTGCATACTTAATGTAATTTTGGCTAAAAAAGTTGCATAGTGGGCCTTTAAGTATACTCATGGAAGTACGGGTATTGGAACACACCTATATCTGCTCCGTCACACAAACAGCATCCATGAGTGATGTGACCAGGGCTGAACTGTGGTGAACGAACGGCAGGTCTCACAGTGTGTAAAATGTCGACGCGTCACTGGGTTTTAGATAGTCATCTCCTGAGCAGATGAACACAAACTACAATGGATCTATTTCATGCGTGAAACGTTGACATAATGGGCCGTTGGAGAAATGAAAATAAGCAACGCAAATAAAATGCTAAGGGTGATATCACACACGTCTTCTATTGCTCTGAAGACAGACGGATGTTAAAGGTGGACCAACAGGAAAATTACTGACAGGCACCGTCTCGAAATGCCGCCATCTTTGCCTTATTTGGATCCAGCTTTAAGCGTCTACAACCGAACAGTAAATCGTCCAAACGAAACTATAACTATCAGTGTGTTCGATCCGAAGTAATACACCCCCATACTCATTATCTAAGGATCGATATTAGGCTAATAGTTCTGCACTGTAGGCCTATTTGGGTCATCTTTAACAACAGAGGTAATTGCCAATCAGTGTGAGTGCGACGCGACTGCGCAACTCTCCCGCTTGACGTCACGTTTAACGTCGGCGGCAGCGTGTGAAACATTTTAAAATAGCTAGATTAATTGATTAGTTGATTGTAAGCTCGGCTACCTGGGAGGAAGTCGTTGGCTACTTTTCATAAACAAAAGGATTAAAATACAGGGTTAGGTTACATGACTTTGAAGGCAACCCTTTAAGATGCCTAATTCTGGGGGGATCCTTTTAATTCATCGAGAAAAATACGAAAAACGTGTCTGCTGAATAACTTCAATATATATATATATATATATATATATTTTTATTATTATATAATTGATTTGCTTAATTTAAAACGTAATTAAATCAGAGAACGTCCAAGCACTTGGGGTTTAAAAACCGACACAGCTGCAACATGTAAGTCATGTTCTGGGACGTGTAACTTGAACCTTTAAATTGTATTGCAGCGTTCCGGCTCAGAGTACCTTTATAACCAACACAGCGGTGCCCCCTAGCGGTCATCCAACAGAACTGCACCACGAATATTGTTTATATTTATAACCTGAACCACGGCGCCCCCAGCGGCCATCTGACTGAACCACACCAGTAATGTGGTTCATATTAGCCACTCCCACAGGCTTTCCTGAATCACGTCCCGTGACCTCCGTGCTCTCGTCTCATTGGTCGGCTTAGCTGTCCGTCCCCCGGGTTGACGGAACCGTAAAACCCCCACAATACAAAGATGGAGGACAACATGTCTCATCTGAGCCGACCGCAGATGTTCTTGTTCGGTGAGCGTTCACGTTATATCGTACCGGTGTGAATGAGGCAGCATGGCCCGTGATGTTAACATGTTATTCATTCAGGCTGATGATAACAGGTGATACTATAATACATTTATAAGAAGACAGCAGGCCGTGCGGGCCAAAGCCGTTCGCGCCACTTCAGCCCTTTTGTTGTGTTGCTCTTTGCGTTGTCCCGCCTCCTCTTTTGACATGTCCTGTCCTTACATGTCCTCTCTTAACATGTCCTCTATTTAAAATGTCCTGTATTAACATGTCCCGTCATATCATGTCCCTTCTTAACATGTCCCGTCCTAACATCTTATTCAAAAGTGCTGTACTCGCATGTCCTATCTTAACATGTCCTCCTCCGGGGGCTGTGGCGGACCATAACTGTGTGGTCGCCGGCAGGTTGCACCCTCCGGTCGGACAAGAAGGAGTTCCGCGTGGAGGCGGAGGACGAGGACACGGAGCACCAGCTGTCACTCAAAGCGGTGAGACGTCACTCAGGGATCATCCTCAGCTCTAGTCAGGGCTCTACGCTAACTTTTTTTTTCAGGAGCACTCGTGCCCCTAAGTTAAAAAATTTAGGAGCACAGGAAAAAAAATGGGGGCACAATAGGTTTTTGTTTAGAACATTTATTAGCGTGCAGAAATTGCACACACCAACAGAACCCACTTACTAAAGCAAAATTAAGACAAATAAATAGACAAGATTACATTCAGGCTACACAAAACAGCACCAATTTCGGCTTCCACCGTACCAGGGTTATTGGGCTGGGTGTGATTTATATAGAAATCGGGCAGCGAGAATGCCTAGTGGACTCGATGTGTTTCACCGCAGCATCGCGTTTCAGATTAGGGTTCCCCGTTATAAACAGAGAGGAGCCTGCCATTGCCGATGGGGCTTCCTTACAAAATGTACAGAACATTTTCATGTTCTTAGCATCATAAACTAGCCACCCGAAATCCTTCAACCAGTCGGGGGTTGAATTTGTAGACTTTATCGTCTACCATAACAGCATTAACTTTCTCCACGCAGTCTATTCATAATATTGTAATGACCACGGAAGAGGCAGTGAATGAAGTATTGATTAGACAGCGATTTAGATACCTAATAAACCGTTGGAACACACAAGACTGGTAACCATAGCAACGTAGGTAAACAAACCCTGCTAAACCCTCCCGTAGCGCTCCCCGCGCTACGGCTATCCGGAAGAGCACAGAGCTTTTGGCCGTGATATTGTATATACAATACAATAATATTATATTATATACTATTCTATATAGAGCTCGGGGAGTCGCAAACGGCAGCAATAACTTTCTCCTCCATGCTGCGGTTCACCCCGGACTGCACTGCAGGGAACGGTTGGCCGGTTGAAAACTGATTGGCTGTTACGTAACGCACGTCACTCAGTGGCCACTCATTGGCTGTCATCACGCAAATGTCGCGGCAAAGTTTAAATATTTCAATCCACCTGAAATCCACGTGAACGCGCTCGCCCGTGCCGGGCAAAAGTCTCGCGCTGCAAATGGAATCGCTGCTTTGTATGGAATCGTTTCGCCCCTTCGCGTTTGGTGTGAACGCACAGTATAGTGCGTTCGCACGCCGAAATATTCACTCGCAAATGCGAGTGAAATGGGCGCACTGTAGAGCCCTGGCTCTAGTCATATTTGAACGGACTGCCTGTTTAACACAAAAAATACCAGTACATGCTAGGGCTGATTATCACGATTATTTTGATAAATATTGATATCACAATTATTTACCACGATTATTCATTGAAAAAAAAATCTTTCGAATTTCTACCACCCCCTGTGGGAGCCACACACTGTGCTCAGCGGCAAATTGCCGCTGAGCACCCCCCCCCCTCTTTTCACGCTTTGCGCCGGACTCACGCAGTCGCAGACAGGGGTACAGGGAGCGCTTGGTTTGCTTTGCAGCGGAGGTAGAGCGTTTACTGCATGGGCGGGGCTCGTTTCTTTTTTCGTTTTCTTTTTTTGCGGGTGCATTATTTAAAATTTAAATTAAAAAATAAAAAAAATAAAAAAATATCGCTAAAATATTGCGGGAACACTACGTGTCATCGTGGGATGCCAATATCGTCATCGCGATAAAAATGTGATATATTGTGCAGCCCTAGTACATGCCAGTACAAAGTAAAGTATGTACTGGTATCAATGGAAAAATAGAAAACCAACATCCCACTGGGCACACCAGTACAGCGTTTGAAAGGGTTTCCATGGGGATGGTTTCATCTGGGATGGTTTCCATTCGGTTGGTTTCTGTGGTGACGGTCTCGGCGGTGACGTTGCAGGTGTGTCTGGGGGCGGAGGCTGACGACGTGCCCCACACAGTGGAGTTGGAGGGGCTGACCTTCGACGGCAAGAAGACCAAAGTCCCTCTGGTGGTCCTGAAGCCCTCTGTCCTGCCCTCGGTAAGACCCCCCCCCCCCCCCCCCCCCACTGCCCACACATAGGGCTGCTTGATTATGGAAAAAATCGTAATCACGATTACTTTGGTCAATATTGAAATCACGATTATTCAAACGATTATTTTGGAGTTTGAAAACATTATTGTTTCAGCATTTATCTCCAAAAAAACTCTTTGTAACTGAGAACTGTGAAATTGTTCAGTTAGAAAATGTAAATGTATCCATAAGACAGTACTTAACTGTGTAGCAACTGCATTAGCCGCTATCATTGCTGTAACACGGGAAATTGGTTAGCCTAGCGACTGTTGTACTTGCACTTGGTTCTATGAACATCCTTTCTGTACCGACAGCGATATATTGATGCACTTCTTATGACAAATGTACTTATTGTAAGTCGCTTCGGATAAAAGTGTCTGCTAAATGCCCTAGATGTAAATGTATCCAGCTGTTGCATACGTTTCTATAAGACATAATATAAATATCTATAAGACATAACATAAATAAATAAAACACACTTTACTACTAGTTAAGGAGCAGCATTGAGCTCTGCCCCTCCCCAGGTGAGTCATAAATAAGACAGTACTAAGCTCCGCCCCTCCCCAGGTGAGTCATAAATAACACGGTGCTAAGCTCCGTCCCTCCCCAGGTGAGCCTTGGTGGGTTCGAGGTCACGCCCCCAGTCGTGTTCCGGCTGCAGTCGGGCTCAGGCCCCGTCCACATCAGTGGACAGCACTTTGTGAGTAAGTACTCACTACCACTTAAGTACTACATCAGTACTAGCCTGGTTCTACCAGACTCTCGTACTTCACTTCATTTCATTTCATTTGTACAGAGAGTCTGGACCTAATCAATTGACAAACGTTAACTCACTTGAAGGCGGGTTTCTGTTGAAGTTTAAAATGATTGGATCTGCCCAGTGCCACTCTGGATCTGCCATAACCAATCGCTAACGCTTGGTTGTGACTTATGTCATGCGCCGGGAATCACGCGCAGGTTGTACACAAACCAAACACCTTGCGCGTCTGCACGAAAATGTCCGTCAACGACAGCTGCAGGTTTTGTTCGTCGAATTTAATTTATCAGGGAAAAATTGCACATTGTAAATCAACTACCGACCTACAACAACAACTCAAACTGGCGTATGACTTTATCGTCATTGTTCTCAGACACGCCCTCTGTTCGCTGATTGGTGGCCGCTGTGGCGGCACCAGAAAACCAAATTACATACAGCATGTCCAGACCTAGTACTGAAGGGAAATTCAAATTGAGCGGAAGTACTTAGGCGGGCGGAGCCAGGCTACATCAGTACTGCACACTGCCACTAAAATACTACTACGCTGCTCTTACTAAAGTATTACAACACTACCTCCAATAAAGTACTACAACAGTACCACACTGCAACCACCAAAGTACTACAGTACTACACTTTCAGTGTTTCCCACAGACCAAGGACCAATGTGTGGTGCGGGGTAGGAATGCGCGATATAAACGATATACGATATAAACGATAAAAAATGGTCTACGATAGAGATTTTAGTTATATTGCTCTATCGTGATAATGCATGTTTGACGCGATTTATCCATGACCCGCGAAATATAAAGAGCGGGTCATGGATTTTTTTTTGGCTCTAGGGGGCCCCTAGTAGTGGCCCGGGGCCCCAAGCAATTGTGGGACCCCAGGCAATTGCCTGGTATGCCTAATGGGATGCAGCGCCTCTGCATGGATAGAGCTACGAGCTGCAACCGTCTGCAACGCATCGTCCGCGACCCGCGAAATTTAAAAAGAGCCACGAGCTGCAACCAGCTGCATTGCATCATCCGCGACCCGCAAAATTTAAAGAGCCACGAACTGCAACCGGTTGCAACGCATCGTCCGCGACCCGCAAAATTTAAAGAGCCATGAGCTGCAACCGGCTTCAACGCATCATCGCCATCTAAGCAAATATGGCTGAAAGCGAAACGGAGGAGCTGGTGATTGCGCTCATTTCATGTTCATTTTAAAATTGTATGCGTTCACTTTGCACTTTTCATATCAAGCATCTGTGCACACACTTGGAAGATTTTTCTTTATTTAAAATAGCCATGCCTAATACTGGACGTATTTCCCTAATTCACAGTATCCGTTTCTTTATTAACAAGACACCACCAGTTTTAATTTAATTAAGAGAAGTATACGTCATTACACAGAAGATTTTTTTCTTTGTTAAAGTCTATGCAGCTACAACATTATGTTGTATGATTACAGTTTTGCACAATAAATGTTCTCAAAACGACATACTAAGTTTCTTTCTTTTGTTTTATACATTTAGCAGTTTGGCTTTCCTTAGAGTCTATGTAACCTGTTCTGAAATGGTTCTATTATGATTTATATATCGTGATATATCGTTATCGCAATAGGTTGCAATGTATATCGCAATATGGATTTTAGGCCATATCGCCCATCCCTAGTGCGGGGGTGGGTGGGGGGGGTTGGGGCGGGCGGCGCGGCACGGCGGCGCGGCATGGCGGCGCGGCACGGCGGCGTCAGCGCACAAGTTTAGTTTTTACCAGAACTTTTGATTCTGTGACATTCAAGGAATGAATTGCAACAGACAACTAAAGCTGGAGGTTTTTATTTCAAGTACAAATTATCTCAAGACATACCTGAACCAATCTTAAACTTTTTTAGGAAAAATAAAATAAATAGTAACAATATACTACTAGGTACAACAAGGCAACTAACTAAAATAATGAATGCAATGCACATATTGTCAGGGAGGGCAGCCGACTGAGGTCTAAGGACTTGGAAGGCTCCTAGGATGTCCAGCTCCTGGAACCTCCTTTCAGTTCTGTCTCCAGGCCAGTGATGTAGGGTTGGATGACCTACAATGAACAGATCAGCACATTTTCTCTACCAGGAACAGAAGGATCGAAATTACTTTCCCTACTCTTATTTTTTTAAAGTTAAAATCTACACTAATCTGTTTCCACCTCACCTGTTGTTTCAGCAACATTTTGTCTGCTGTCCTCCTGGCCTATATTAATCAGTATCTCTCCTGAACAGCCCGGCCCCTGAGAAGCACTGGGTTGTTCAGCACTGTTTGATGCCTAGGAACATTCAAAATAAATGTATTATATATTTAATAAACATTTACTAGCCACAGCCATTTGACTGTTCAACTTGATTTCAGACTAAGCTAACTACCTCCTCAAGCTGCTCCGCGTCGTCTGGACGAGGCCTTTTTTGGTGCAGAAAAAACTTTTCAATACTCATCTGGATTAAAGCAACAAACATTCAGAGTCAGAATAAAATAATATTAAGAATAGAATGTAATAAATGTTTTCTATTCTTTTTGATATGGGCACCGTATAGGCCTATCTAAACTATAACCGTCGCAGTGATGTTGCTAGGTACGCGTCCTGCGTCCCTGACGCATTAAAATCTGAAAGGACGCACTATACTCACTATCCATGCGTCCCGGGGACGCATCTCATTTTCCCCATGAGAAACGATACATTGTGAAAATTAAACAACTCGTTTAATCACAGTAACTGGCCAAAGAAACCTTCTTGTGAGCAGATCGGACAAGCGCTGTTTCAACCCTCTGCGCATCTACTCGGCGCAGACGTGATCCCCTGTAGAAAATATCGCGACATGCTAAATTAGCCGCTACCAAAACAACTAGCTCGTCACCGCTGATTTCATTTCAACAATTAAAAATACGAACTTCATAGTAAATAAACCCACGTTTCCACTGCTCGATGCTGTGCTCATTCGTGTCGAATGAGCAAATCAAACAGGATTTTTTTGCAATCCTTCTGATTGAATATATGTACATTTATGACAAAATCGTGAGGACTAGGCTTGTGACACACACACACACACGCACCACCACCACCACCACACACACACACACACACACACACACACACACACACACACACACACACACACACACACACACACACACACACACACACACACACACACACACACACACACACACACACACACACACAGAAATGTGGCGCTCTCGCGGTAATAGCTCATTGGCGCCACCTAGTGATCATTATGTGCAAATGCACAGCCTCTCATTAAAATGACTTAGGGGTCATTTGACCCCTCTTGCGGCGCTAGGAGTAAGTAAAAATGGCCCGGCGTTTCTAGTGTTAAACATGAACGGTCGAGTACTCCAGCTCTAACCATATCATACCACCATCAAGGAGTTTAACACTATTCATTTAATTTAAGAAATAGAATAATAATAAAAAAGAAACACATTTTTTAAACTGGGGAGTCGGGACCCATTGAATTTCTCAGGGACCTACCCAACTCGCCACCTGTGGGTCCCGGGGACTCACTACATTGAAAATCTATCAACATCACTGGACCGTATTTCATTTTAATCGCAGTGTTCGCTGCGTTACCAACGACGTTGTCTATGATGACGGTTGCGGGATGTTCAATATCAATAACGTTGAGTAAAAAGCTAATATAAAGCTAATATTACCTTTTCTGAGTTAACAAAAAATGTGGGCAGGTGTGTTAGACCACAGTATATCATACTAACCTTTGGTAAACTGCAAATGTCGCAGACCGTCTTCTCTGTGCCAAATATATTTTTCCATTGACCTCAAGCATTGCGCGTGGACAGGAGGAGCGGGCGAATCAACCGTCAGTGAGTGTGCATGTAACTCCGCGTTTACATGCGGACACATCTGATCCGCATAGATGTGGAAGAACAGCTCAATCAGAATAGAAAAGTATCATATATATATGCCTAAATCGGTTCGGAATAGAATTCTATGCGGAATAGAAGAGGTGGTGTAGTCCGCTATAAACACTTATTCCGATTAGTTTGGGGTTTAACTTAGAGCAGCTGCAATAGTTCGCAATTGGTCCACTCCGTCTGTACTTTAATGCACACCGAACTTTACCGCTGTCAAGGAAATTGGATTTATTGCCTGATTCACGTCTTTGTTATTATCACTCCGTAGTAGTTACAGTAGTCCGGTAACTTATCAACCCCAGCGTGTCCGGTTGCTAAGCCGCGCTTAGCAACCGTGTGTGGCGCCGCGCCACACAATGGTCTATGTATGGGAAACACTGACTTTACTACAACCCAACAACTATACTTTTACAAATATACTTTATGTGTTAATTATTCTATACTGTTTTTATTAAGACAGTTTGTCCGATGTGGACGATAAACTACTCTATTCATCAAACTGTGGTCATTAATAATAATAATAATACATTTCATTTATAGTGCCCTTTTCATCCGAAGATCTCAAAGGGCTACAGGTTAAAATAAAAAATAAAAATAAAAAGGGGGTTTAAAAACATCTAATAGTGGGAGCCAAAGGTTTTTTTAAGAAGAAATGTTTTAAGACCTTTTTTAAAGCAATCATTGGTAGCACATATGTTATATATGTTTAAGATGATTGTTACTTATGCTTTGTGGACATAGTAATATTATGTGGCGTTGTGGTGCATGCTGGGTAATGTCCGCCAGTTGTGTAGTTGTAAAGGACTCAGATGGTGACCTATTGCTATGATGTGGCGTTGTGGTGCATACTGGGTAATGTCCGCCGGTTGTGTAGTTGCAAAGGACTCAGATGGTGACCTATTGCTATGATGTGGCATTGTGGTGCATACTGGGTAATGTCCGCCGGTTGTGTAGTTGTAAAGGAGTCTGATGACGAGGACGAGGAGGAGAACAACTCGTCGCCTGTGAAGAGGCCTTCCTCGCTGTCATCTAGGAAACAGCCAACCTCCTCGGTGAGTTTAAACCCAGCCACAGAGATGACCGCTGAATGACCTCAGAATAACCTCTGAGTGACCTTTGAGTCACCCTACAGTTAGCAGAAGAAATTCCAACGTTTCAATAGACCTCTCAGTGTTTCCCCTAGGATGGAGTTGCAGCAGCGGAGCAGTAATGTTTTTTTTTTCCACTCGCAAATTGTTTTGTGTGCTCGCAAAGCACACCCTGCTGGGAGCTTTCTATGTGTCTGCCGGCACCAGAAGGGCTCTTAAGGCCTAAGTACATACAGTACATTTGTGCGCAGTAACAAGCAGGGGAAATATGGAGAGTATAGTATAATCTTTAAAACAAAGTATAATCTTTAAAACAATTATTTACATTTATTTAACAAAAAATTATATGTTATATCAACAACCACCCATACCGTAAAATCACATAACACAAATACTACAACAATCGAAATGGTCTGTTCCTCAGACCCATGCATCTTCTCACTCCCTCCCCTCTCCCCATCACAAAGGCTGTAGTAGGTCCATAAAGAGGCCATGCGGGTTTACTATTGAACAAGTTTTGGGGCTCTAGAGGCAATAATGGCGACGCTATTGAAATTGAACCGCCAACTCCGAATCTGCCAATTTATTTCCAACTTTACTTAAGTACTTTTACGTTTAGATGCTTTACTCACAGGTGTGTGAATTGACCTTGATATGAAGCGTCCGTAGCGCAAAATAATATAACATTTGTGTTTTAAAGAGATAAGACGGAGCTCTCTTCTCCTGTCCCCTATAGGCACCTGCCTATAGGGGAAACACTGCCTCTGAAGAATAAGTCCCGCCCCCGAGGCTCCCGGTTCCCTCTGTCAAATGTCTATGGGAAATAACATGGGGTTTTTGAATGATCGTACATAACAAACTCTGTAGGTGGCAAAGAAGAGAAAGCTGTCTCACGTTTTGAACGCCACAATTTTTCCATCTAGTTTCGACTGGGTTTTTGGATTGTCGGTGCTCTTGAAGTAGTAAACGATTATAAATGCTACTTTAATGGCAACCGGAGCCTCAGAGGCGGGACTTATTCTTCATGTATATATATGAATATCCTCATCATCCTCATCGTCATCCGCTTATCCGGGGTCAGGTCGCGGGGGAGCAGCTCAAGCAGGGGGCCCCAGACTTCCCTTTCCCGGGCCACATTGACCAGCTCTGACGGGGGGATCCCGAGGCGTTCCAAGGCCAGTGTTGAGATATAATCTCTCCACCTAGTCCTGGGTCTTCCCCGAGGTCTCCTCCCCACTGGACGTGCCTGAAACACCTCCCATGGAAGGCGCCCAGTGGGCATCCTTACCAGATGCCCGAACCACCTCAGCTGACTCCTTTCTAAGTAAAGGAGCAGCGGCTCTAATCCGAGTTCCTCAAGGATGGCTGAGCTTCTCACCCTATCCCTAAGGGAGACGCCAGCCACCCTTCTGAGAAAACTCATCTCGGCCGCTTGTACCCGTGATCTCGTCCTTTCGGTCATCACCGAGCCCTCATGACCATAGGTGACGATAGGAACGAAGATCGACCGGTAGATCGAGAGCTTTGCCTTGCGGCTCAGCTCTCTTTTCGTTACAACGGTGCGGTAAAGCGAACGCAATACCGCCCCCGCTGCTCCGATTCTCCGGTCAATCTCACGCTCCATAGTACCCTCACTCGCGAACAAGACCCCGAGGTACTTGAACTCCTTCACTTGGGCTAAGGACTCATTTCCTACCCGGAGTAAGCAATCCACCGGTTTCCTGCTAAGAGTCATGGCCTCAGATTTAGCGGTGCTGATCCTCCTATATGAATATATATATGTGAATATCTATTGATGGTGACATTTATCTTTACCTACCCTACAATGTTGTTTTAATTATTTGTTTACAGAAAAAACTGAAGATGGAGTCTGATGAGGATGATGATGAAGAAGACAGTGATGAAGATGAAGACGAGTACGTTTGGAGATTCAGTGATTGTTATCTCGTGGTCAGCTTACCGTTGAGTCCTTATGTTTATCATTGCTATTTTATTGTAGTGATGATGAGGACGATGATGACAGTGATGAAGAAGAGGTGAAGGTGCAGAAGACCCCAGTGAAGCCTCCAAAAAAGGTACGTTCCTACAAACTGTAATATTACAAACTGTCTGTAATATTACAAACTGTCTGTAATAATACAAACTATCTGTAAATGTACAAACGATAATTTTATGTTATGAATCAAACTACTTTCATTGTTTTACGTAACTCTGCACTGACCGCTATGCTCTTGTCCGACATTCTCACCAAATACGTAGCGTGTTTACAGTGTTGGGTAAGGTTACGACTAGTCGAGGCAAGAGCGATGTTTAGGTGTAGGGATTGATCGATATGGATTTTCTAGGGCCAATACGATACTGTTCTTTTCATCAGTCTTAGCTGATGATCGATACGGCGATACAGATCTTCTTGACCCGATATTTGGAGCTGATGCTGCTTTTGCTACCTCAATTTACATGATAAAAATCACACTGGTGATAAAAAGTATTACAAGTCTCAATTTAAAGGAACATTTATTGAACTGTCTGTAAATCATGGCAACAACAAAAAAAGCAGCCAATGCCGAAAATAGCCGACCCACTTGGTTGCTGCGGGTCTGCTTTCCCGTACTCACCGTTGTGTTTCAGGAGCATATGTTGCCGCATAGTACTTGTAGTACTCTGGTAGCCCGATTTCGCTTGGCATATTTTACATTTCACCTTATGATCTCCTATTTCTTTAAAGTATTACAATTGTTCGCTGCGCTTTGCTTTAACCGCCATCTCTTAACTTTTTGAATTCTGGCGTGCCTGCACGCGGCACGGCACGCGCCAAACAGAAATTTGATACATTACAGTTCAACGCGCCTAACGCGCCTGTGGCTGTGCTGGATTTAGGAGTCCGAGGTAGGAAACCCAAACGCCGCCGTGTTTGGGTGCATGATAGAGCTTAGATCGGGTTAGATTAAATAATCTCAGATATAAATAACAATAATCGGGTTAAATAACTTCACATGGTGTGTCTCTGGTGTGTTTCCAGCATTCGTAGTGTTGTTCAGCAGGTGCCATTCCGTAATTCCGACGCCTCATTGTTTTCCGACGTCTCAATGGTCCGAAATATTTCCCATTAGATCGACATGCCACTATGCCGACGGTTCAATGTTCCGAAAACGGAACCCATTTGTCCGACTTTTCAAAAAGGAGGCGCATTAGGCCGACGGTTCAGTATGCCGAATAGGCCAAGGCGCAATTCCACATGTGTGATTATGAAACCAAAAATAAAAGACGATGTAGGCTAAGTTCCAGCAGTGCACTTCACCAAGCCAGACTGTTGCTGTGGGCTTGAGCGGTCACAAGAGGTGAATTTATGAAGCGCACGTTATACAAGGACTAATACTTTTCCCGCAAAGAAGTCAAACGGTGAGGGAAAAACAAATACAATTTTTATCTTTAGTAGCTGTGTGTGGACCTATATGTGTTGTTTACTGTGCTTATAGTGGGCTTCCGGGGCGGGGCCCCGGGGCCCGGCCGCGTGGGACCCGCCTAGCCCCCGTCGGACCCCCGCGCGGCCGCGGCTGCCCGACGGTCACCATGCTGTGTGAAAGCAGCATAAGATGTCTGGAGTGAATGTAGAAAGGAACTGACCGCATTATATAGATTCTCTTCTCATAACATCACAGTCAGGGTGGCTTATATATTTTTATTAGAGCTGTCAAGCGATTAAAATATTTAATCGTGATTAATCGCATTAATGTCATAGTTAACTCACGATTAATCGCATTTAATCGCAAATTATTTTTCTATGCTAAATATCCCTTGATTTTTTTGTCCCATAATTCCTCTCATTTTAATTATCTTATCAACATGGTGAAGTGCATCGGCTTGCCTTGTGCAAATGATTTTTTATTGATAACAACATATATACTGATATATACTGATCAAAACAGGACGATACAAAAAAAGAGCCTATAGTGCAATTAAACGACTGCTTTGAACAAATGTCATTTGAACATAGCAGTCAGGCTACTGCTTCTATGTTTTGAGCCAAAGAAAAAGAAAAAAAAAAAATCAATTTTTTTTTATTAAATAAAACAATGGCATAAATCGCACGATAAATTTTTTATGCCCTGTTTACACCTACCCGATAGTGGGCCCCGATGGTGCCCGATGGCTAAATCAGCAGCTATCGTTATAACATCGGCAAATAGCGTGGTTGCATCGGGAAACACCGTTACTCTTCCCGGGAACATCGTTAGACATTCGAAATGACGTCAAATGACGCCAAACGCACTTCGGGTGTCTTCCCTGGCATAAATAGTTATGTTATTGTTATAACATCGGGTATGTGTAAATGCTACCCCGATAAATTGACCCGATCATACATTTTTAGCCCGATGTCACCCGAATCACCCCGACTTCCACATCGGTGGTCCATCGGCCATTAGCGGCCATTAGCGGGATGGTGTAAACGGGACATTAACGCCGTTAAAATTGGTTTGCGTTAACGCCGTTAATAACGCGTTTAACTGACGGCTCTAATTTTTATCTTCCTCTGCCTTAATGTATGTAATTTGGTTACAGTAGTGATATTTTGGCCAGGAATAAAAAAGTATATACAATCGCACTTAGGCAATTTCATTTATTTTCTTTTATTTTCAACATTTACAAAAGAATAGGGCCTGCTGGGAAATCTGTTCGACCAATCACTGTGATGTTTTGAGTGTACATACGACGTACCCTACATTATACTACCGTATACCACAATGCAATGCGGTTGTGTTTTTCCGTAGGAGAAGAAGAAGCTGATTAACCGCGAAAACGAATACATTTAATGATGGAGTCTCTGTCTTCGTTTAGGAATGTCAACAATTTATTTGGAATCTAACATAGAAAATGTAACATTCAAAATTAATTAAAAAAAACTTGAACAAGGAAATGTAACATTCAACATCAATCCAACCTCCAGCTTTCCTCGTGAGTGCCCGGATTGTTTACATGATGTGGGCGCATCTGTCTGCGTCACACAAATACCCGGCGCATTTACTGACGCACATGACGTTTAAAAATGTTCAGCGTAGTGTCCGAATCCTCGTTTGTTCGTTCCCTATATAGTGCACTATATCATGAACACTATATAGGGAATAGTGAGTGAGTGTACAGCGAACGACTTCGAACACAGCTAGTATTTCCAACTATAACATATTGTTAAAAGCTAAGCCATACCATTGCAATGTTTTGCAAGCTAAAAAGTGGTACTAAAAAACGTAAAGAGAAGAAAGACCTGGCGCGCAATTCGAAATGTTTGCACAGCGTTTTTCCTGTACCTCACCATACCAGTGACAGTAGCCACGGCAGAGCGGTCATTTTCCAAGCTCAAATTGATAAAGACTTCCCTAAGGAGCGCCATGGCACAGTAGCGATTGAGTGTATTGGCCATACTCTCAATCGAGAATGAAAGAGCAAGGAAATTGGATTTCACCTCTATTATCAACAAGTTCGCTGAACAGAAGGCACGCAGAGTTAACTTCTGAACGGGTAAGAGCAGTTGTTATTTTATTATTGGTTATGGCCGCTGTGCCATGTAGGAGTATGTTACCATTGGCCATTTTGATTAGGCCATAGTTGTGCTGTTTGGGAAATGTAGTTGTGTGGTCAGCTGAATGGAGTATTTATGTTTTGTTTTTGATAGTAGGCAGTGTGTTGCAAATACAGTGTACGTGGTCCTAATAATGTTTCCGTGATTTTGACGTGTGATCTAGGGATGCTAAGTCTCTGTCCATGGTTCTGATGATGATTTTGTGTTCTCTCGTTGTGGCGGCTGTTGGCCCTATGGGGGAGTGGATGCATTCGCGTGTGTGTGTGTGTGTGTGTTTGTGTTTGTGTGTGTGTGTGTGTGGGGGGGGGGGGGGGGGGGGGGGGGGTCGGGGGGAGGGGGGTGGGGCCCAGCGCAATCTTGCCCCGAGGCCTAGCACAACTAAGCTACGCCACTGGGCTGAAACACCGTGTCGAAATGAAGTGAAGCGTTGTCACTTTGCTCTCCAATATTCATCGTTAACGTGATATGTAGGCCTATGTTGTATTTTGGAGAGAGAGCGAGCGAGAACGCGAAAGAGGTATAAAACTCTTTATATGTAGGACTATTCGGCATATTGAACCGTCGGCCTAATGCGCCTCCTTTTTGAAAAGTAGGACAAATGGACCTTCGGACCAATGGGTTCCGTTTTCGTAACATTGAACTAGGGCCCGACCGATTTATCGGCCTGCCGATTTAATCGGCCGATTATAGCCTTTTTGAAAATAATCGGCATCGGCCAAAAAGACGCCGATTACAACCGATTTATTATTATTTATTCTTTTTTTTTTTTTTTTTTTAATGTTTTTGCGCTTAGTATCCTGCAGATTGCGCTCCTACTCGCCTTGCTAACTAACAACTTTAGCTGGAGTAAAAAAGAGGAGATTGAATTTTACCGTACAACATGAAAGCACGCTCGCTCAGGCAGCTGCTTGCTCACCTCACCAATGTACACAAGACGCGTTGTTTGAGCATGTTGTGCCTGTTTTTCTTTAGGTCCCCGCCAATGTTAATTTGTTATACTGTAGACTCTAACGGTGAGACCATACTGCTCAGCACGCACGTGTTAGTCACTGCTCACGAGCGCAGCACATTGGGAGTTAGTTATTTATTTTACATTTTACATTACACTCATTTTTGACTGTAAATGTATTCTAAAACGCTCAAAGGTTCTGCATTCAATTCACATATTCGTCAAAAGTGTTTAAAGTATATTTAAGGTATCAAAAACTACGTTTTATATGCTTTTTTATTTTATTTTTTTATCGGCCGATTAAATCGTAATCGTAATTTTTCTCTGAAAATAATCGGCATCGGCACTCAAAAATCAATATCGGTCGGGCCCTACATTGAACCATCGGCATAGTGGCATGTCGATCTAATGGGAAATATTTCGGTGATTGATGATTGGCTAAGTGCTAAGCATCACGCTTTGGAGCGTTGAAAGTAAAAAAATTTGAACTCCGGGCGTTGGTGCGTTTGGCACGTTACTGCGTTTACGTGCGTAATTACGTGCGTCTGCCGCGTCTAACGCCCCTAACGCGACGCTTCAACGCGTGTAACGCGTCTACGCGCCTATACCAATGGTTCCCTATTAGGGATGGGCATGAGGAATCGATTACTCGAGTACTCCTCGTTACAAATGAACTCGGTTGGTGGACAGGCAAACTCGAGTTTGCATATACACACACAAACAAAGTTTTCTGAAGCAAATGTATCAATTTTCTGTGCGGCGCCACTAACTCATGCCGTGGGCACAAAGCAAATGAAATGTATCAATGGCAGGCGCGCCAGAATTCAAAAAGTTAAGAGATGGCGGTTAAAGCAAAGCGCAGCGAAGAATTTAAATACTTTAAAGAAATAGGAGATCATAAGGTGAAATGTAAAATATGCCAAGCGAAATCGAGTTACCAGAGTACTACAAGTACTATGCGGCAACATATGCTCCTGAAACACAACGGTTAGTCCGGGAAAGCAGACCTGCAGCAAGTGTGTCGGCTATTTTCACCGCCGCAAGACGCAGCTGTCATCCCGGCCGTGTAGAGAAGATCACAACGCTGAGTATTTCCATAGTCCATTTGCTGCCGTTTTATTTGCAGCTTTAAATTATTTGCAATGGTTAGGCTACTTGTTTTTTTTTTTTTTAAGGAAAATGTGTTTTGAACGTTTTCAAAAATAAATAATGAATACTCTGATAACTCTGACTCTTTTGATGGAGAATAAGCATTACATGTTTGGTTGTTAATATTGTCGTTCATCATTAGGCCTATTCCTGCTGCAGATGCGTTGCATTCTAAAAATAGATTTGATTAAACGAGTACTCGATTGATCCTCGAGGAATTCCTTCGATCACTTGAGTTTGGAATTTGAGTTTGGAATTTACTACTCGTGCCCATCCCTATTCCCTATGCAAAAATGCAGATTTTCGACGCCCCCAAACGCGAGTAACGCGTTTGGTGTGGCCGTAGCTTAAGGCGACGCTTCAACGCGTTACACGCGTTGAAGCGCCTACACCAATGGTTCCCTATGCAAAAAATGCAGATTTTCGACGCCCCAAACGCGAGTAACGCGTTTGGTGTGGCCGTACCTTAAGACCAATACTTCCTTGTTTATAAGCCAATGAGGCGATCACTATCAAAACGGGGCATGTATACTTGTAAATAGATTTTTGTTTATTTTCACATTGTTATTGTAATTGTACTTATTTTTGTTTATTTGTGCATAGTTATTTATAGTATTTTTACTATTTCAGTTTTGGTGTTTATACCATTGCAGTTTTCACTTTTCAAGTAAAAATAATAGCCGAAACACTTTGTTTGAGCTTTTTTTTGTCCGTCGTGGCTCTCCGTGTAACCAGAGCGTGTAACCAATCAGATGGTGCTGTGGGTTGGACAATGCTGGAGACAGCGTAGTGACAGCAGACAGAGAGGCGCGGCTGCATCAGATCCAAAATAACCCAGTTTTAAATTGATATGTTATCGGCCGTCGGATCAAAAAAAAAGGCCGATGCTGATATGCGTCAAAATGCCGAATATCGGCGCCGATATCGGTCGATCCCTATTCTGGAGTTAACATCCCATTTACTTGATGTTGTGCACTGCAGAAATCACAGTACTTCTTCTGGGTAGAGACTACTGGAGTCACAGTACTTATTCTGGGTATTGTAGCACTGGAGTCAGTACTTATTCTGGGTACTGGAGTCTAAGTACTTATTCTGGGTATTATGGTGCGTGGAGTACTAGAATATGCAGTCAAGGCCTGGCTGTGTACTGGACTAGTAAGTTTACTGTTATTGTGCATTATATTATAATTTGTATAGAGGTAATGTGTGTGTCTGTCCACCAGGGGGCAGCCAAGCCCAGAGCTGACGGCTGTAATACTCCCTGATAGTTCTAATGATAATTACACAACCTTTTCTTCCTATCTGCTCAAGTCTCACTGAGTATCCGGTGAGCGGGCGTTCCCATAATAACCAACCTGCCCCTCCCCTCCCTGAACCCGCTGACCGGTGGCCATTTTGTTTGGGCGGGAACGCGCCGTCCGGCGTGGCCCTCGCTCCAGCTGTTCCCCGCCGTAAAACACATAATATCACACCTGTCCTCTGTAATCACACACACACACACACACACACACACACACACACACACACACACACACACACACACACACACACACACACACACACACACACACTATTGCACTTCTTGTGCACACACACACACACACACACACACACACACACACACACACACACACTATTGCACTTCTTACACACACACACTGTTGCACTTCTTACACAGTATTACACACATACTAATAGTAACACACATCCGAACTCTAGCACACATAACACACACATCCCTTGTCACGAACACATTAGGGCTGGTGGAAGGTACGAACCCTCCGTCAGAACGACACGTACGCACGTGTGCACGCACGCCAGATAACAGTGGTCCCTGTATTTAGCGTTATCCCGGCCTACCGCAACAGGACTTCCTGTGTGCTTCCTACGAGCTGTGTTCGCCAGTCCACACTGAAAACACGACCATGACAAAAAAGACTGAGAACAAAGTAGTCAAAGTTTTACGCTAATCATTTCACGTAGCAATATCCAAAACATGTAGCGAAACGGATATCCCCTTACCGGCAGTCCCTCCTACTTTGTAACTGAAAGTCCCGCCTGCTCTCCTATAAAGCCCATTCCGAGCACCTTGTTCTGTCATAAGGTGTGTGTGTGTGTGTGTGTGTGTGTGTGTGTGTGTGTGTGTGTGTGTGTGTGTGTGTGTGTGTGTGTGTGTGTGTGTGTGTGTGTGTGTGTGTGTGTGTGTGTGTGTGTGTCATTTCCCCGCAGTGCACTTCTGTTCTTCTTCTTCTTAGATATTACAGCGCTTCTTCACGTGCACTCCAGCTGTGGGCGTGCACGTGGCTCCCGCATTTCTGTGTCCCTCTGTCATAGTCTGTTTATACCATGACTGCTTTTGATCTACCGCTCCGTACTGCACCTGGAGTTTGTCTCAGAGTGTGTGTGTGTGTGTGTGTGTTGGATTCCCGTGATTGTGTGTGTGCTTGATTTCCAGGCACACATTTTCTATTGGTGATTTTGTTTGTGTGTGTGTGTGTGTGTTGGATTCCCGTGATTGTGTGTGTGCTTGATTTCCAGGCACACATTTTCTATTGGTGATTTTGTGTGTGTGTGTGTGTGTGTGTGTGTGTGTGTGTGTGTGTGTGTGTGTGTGTGTGTGTGTGTGTGTGTGTGTGTGTGTGTGTGTGTGTGTGTGTGTGTGTGTGTGTGTGTGTCAGGCAGCAGATCAAAGAGGATGTTGTGAGGCCTCAGGGAGCTGATTGACTCATCAGCTGATTTATATACTGTAGTCTGCTGCTACACCTCCTCCTCCTCCTCCCTCTCTCCCTCCTCCTCTCCCACCTCCTCCCATCCCCTCTCCCCCTTATGATCACCCTCCCACCTCCTCCTTCTCTCCCACCTTCTTCTCCTCCTCTCCCAACTCCTCTTCATTGTTCACCTTTTCCCCCACCTCCTCACCTTCTCCCCCCTCCCCCTCCTCCTCCTCACCCTCCCCTCTCCTCCTTACATCTCTCTCTCAGCCCTCCTCCTCCTCCTCCTCCTCCTCCTCCTCCTCGCCAGTGTCTCCCATGTGTTGAAAGGAGCTCTGGTCTGAGGTCAGCCAGCGATTTTATAGGTCAGCTGTTGACCAATCAGGGCCCATCTAAGGACCAAGCATAAACTCTTTCCGGCCCTTAACAGAAGGTGAACCTCCAGGTCCACACAGGAACAGACTCCACTCCGGGATTTACATCCACCGTCTTCTGTCTGGACCAAGCGCAGATAGAAGTGTTGGAGCAGCGATTGGGTGGAAAACCCGGCATGGATTCTGCTCCTCCGCCAGCGAGAGATGTAGCGCGCTAGGGCTGGTAAACTGTTAGCCAGCCACGCTCCTGCAGGAAGTGTGTAATCACCTCGTACCGGTTCTGTCAACACGCCCAATTACAGCCCTCGTCATTCCAGCGCAAATACCGCAGATCGGGGGGGCTGGGGTGGGGGGGAGAGGTTGCTGTCGTGTGAAAACACAGGTACTCTCCGGGCTGTTACAAGGTGATTACACCGGCACTTAGCTAACACGCTACACAGGTAATTACACAGGCCGGGAGGAATGTCTGCCTAGCCTCGACCGCGCCCCCCCCCGACTCACGGAGCGCAACGTCAACGAGGTGCAGCAGTGGGGGGGGGGGTCTGTCGCAGCTTGTTGGGGCGAGAGTCACTCACCCCACGGTGTAGGAAGTGATGTTGAGGGTGATGGTTTCCGGGCAGGTTTCAGGACCTGTCGGGGCAGGTGGAGAAGGGCTGCATTCTGATTGGTTCGTCCTCGTTTTCGGTTTGGATTTCGTCCAATGTGATTAACTGAAGGGATAGAAAAGTATATGCGTCCAATTTTTGTCACCATATCCAAATAACAGACTGCGTTTATACCACACTTTTCTAACAGGGGGCCACTCAAAGCGCTTTACAATATGGCCCATCATGCACACATGCACACACCAATGCGGTGTCAGTCACGCAGGGCGTCAGCCAACTCGTCTGGAGCAGTCAGGGTGAGGCGTCTCGCTCGGAGACACCTCGGGGATCGAACCAGCAACCTTTTGGTTACGTCAACCCGCTGTCCATCCTGAGCCACATGCCGCCCCTATGTGTCGATGTCATCATGGTAATGAGACAGTCCCCTCCCGCGGTCCTGACCGGGTCTTCTGTTGCTCCACAGAACCAGGGGACACCCGTCAACAAGACCAAGAGCCCGGCCAATCAGAACGTCTCCCAGGGGAAACCAGGAAGTGTGCTGGTCAAAGCCCAGAGCAAGGTAGACACCGCCCCCTTACACACACTCAAATGGATGCCTGTCAAAAGTGGTTGTCAGAGGATTTGGTAATTAAGGTTGTCTGGCACGACTTTGAACCAATCAGAGAGCAGAACAGTCTCAACCTGTGTTCAGTGCACCCCAAGTTTAGAGTTCAGTGTCTGTACAGCATATACATGTATATTATGATAAGAGCTCTATCTATACAGATAAAATATTAAGATAAAAGAGCTTAATCTATACGTCTTACATCTTAAAATAGAGCTCTATATGCAGATTATATGTTAAGACATATATTCCATATCTATTCTTTTATAGTATGATACAAGAGCTTTATACTGCATTTATCTTAAGCTATGTAATGTATACGATCTCTATCCATGCAGGTTATATATTAAGAGGTTTAAGAGCTCTATCCATACAGATCATACATGGAGGAGTGAGAGCTCAATGCATACAGATGACGTGGTGGTATGAACCCCCGAGGTGGACGAACATGAGCTGCGTGTTGCTTCACGGCCCATGTGCCGAGGAACGAGGTGTGTGGAGCCGTGTGCTTCAGCCTGACATTGGGCTGCTAGTGATTACGTGTGACCGCATCGCCGTGTGCAGCTGGATCCACCCCCCCCCCTCCATCTGATCTCAGGCCTGCAGAAGAAGAGCCAACCCCCCCCAGCTGATCTCAGGCTTGCAGACGAGGAGCCAACCCCCCCCCCCCCCCCCCCAGCTGATTTCAGGACTGCAGACGAGGAGCCAAACCCTCTCCACCGTGGCCAACACAGTGCTGAGTGTCCGAACCGCGCTCGTAAATCCAAGGGTGTCCTTTGTTAACACCGCCCCACTCAGCTCACTGAGAGTCTCCAGGGGGTGTTGGGGTTACCTCTGATCAGGACGCCTGCACGCATGTGTGATCATGGATGTGGCGCCATGCCTGCCCTGTTCAAGCCCCCCCCCCTCCAAAGGGTCTCCATGCTGGAACGCCAGCTGGGGTCAGGATCGTACGTTTCTGAGTCCAATGACGGGCTGACGTTGGATCAATCCCGCTGGTTTGGTTAACTCTCTGGTCGAAGCCCAGCCTTCACCTCCTCTCCTCCCCCTCAACCCAGCACCTCCTCCTCCTCCTCCTTCCCCCTATAACTCATCACCTCCTCCTCCCCCCTCCCTCTACCTCCTCCCAGCTCCCCTTATAGATCTATCCCCTCCTCCCTGTCACATGCCCCATGCCCCCCCCAGATCGCTCTCATTAGCCGGTGTGTGTTTGATGTCCGGGCGGCGATCCCAGCCCCCCGTGTGTTTGTGGGGAGCAGGTGACTGAGGGTCATTAGACGTCTCCTCTGATGTGCTGCCAGGGCTAGCGTACGGCGGCGTTGGCGGAGGCTACGCATTCCTCCGCAACCAGCACGGCAGGGGGGGGAGGGGGAAGAGTCCACCTGCTGAAGGCGGGGCTGCCCTTTTCCCAGAGCCGGGGTGATAGATCCCGCTCCTCCCGGATGGCTGGGAGGAGACGTCATCGTCGTAAAGACCGCTAACCACTCCCCCCCCCCCCCCCCCCCCCACCGGGGGGGGGGGGGGGGGGAGAGAGGAGGGCAGGTGAAGTGGTTAGAGGTCGTTAGCCAGCAGTTTGACGCGTGTTTTTCAGCAGGTGTCTCGTCCCTCGCTGTTACCCGTCTGTGTTTTCCTTGAGATGCACCCTGTGGTTGACCTCCGACCTCTGACACGCAGGGAGGAAAAGGTCAAGTGGTGGGACCTGTTGGCTCTAAGCAGTAGACTAACCACTAGTAGCCGTGAGCTTAGCATAAACGTCACCAACTGCTAGGGACCACAATGCTAACTGTTGGGTGCCGTTAGCTCTGCAGGGCTGAACCACACAGGATTCTGGGAAGTGAATCAACCACTGGTACCAGTTTGCTCACCTAGCCTTAATGTCACCGCCTTCTAGGGACGACAAGGCTAACTGAATCGGCTAACTGATAGCCGAGATAGGCTATCTAGCAAAGCATGCTAGGGAATATATATAATGCTAGCATCTATTAGCTGTGCTAGGCCGAATGAAACACGCAAAACGCTTCCGATTTTACAAAACCCTTTGAAAATGTCATCCACTCGAACCCGTAAGCTACCTCAGGCTAGGCTAGGCTAACCCTCGCACAACGCTAGGTAAACAAACCCGGTGGATCTGAGCTTGAGTCCCTGCCCAGCAGGCTAAGTGGCAGGTAGCTCCCAGCCGCGCCGCAGGCCTGTGTTCAGCGCTGCTGCAGACTAGCGCTAGCATCAAATGATAGCAGCGCGGCGGCGGCGGCTATTAAGCAGCATCTGTAATCAGCGTCTGGGCAAGATGAGAGGCTGCGTCTGCCTGTCAGCTGTTGTGGGGCGACAGCTGTCCAGCCCCCCCCCCCCTCATAAACACGGGCGTGTGGCCCCGGGGCCCCGGCTCAGGGCCCCTGGCGCGGGGCCAGAGACACATGCTGCTCACTCGTTTCTCTGGTCCCTGTTTCTGTTTTTGTGTTTTTGTGTTCTTTTGATCTGCGCTGGGAGGGAACGGGAAACACTGATGAGTTCATCCATAAACCGCTGGGAAGAAAGGAGTCTGTTTCAACTTAGGGCTCCCCCTCCTCTGTACATACACATGCACGCACGCACGCACGCACATAAACACACACACACACACACACACACACAGACACAGACACAGACACACACACACACACACACACACAACCTTATAGCTCGTATGGGATTCAAACACCTCTCCTCTACCTGACGTTCTCACGTCAGGGTGAGGGTCTTCTGTCAGGGGGGGGGGTCTCCTGTCAGGGTGAGGATCCCTTGTCAGGGGGGGGGGTCTTTTGTCAGGGTGAGGATCTTTTGTCAGGGGGAGGGTTTTCTGTCAGGGGGGGGGTCTTCTGCAATGACCACAACCAGAGGAGAGATGGAGGATGAAACGGGCTGCTCTGAGGCTCTGGGGCTGCTGATGAGCTGGAGATGACGTTGGGTCATGGGTTCATGGGTTCTGCTGCTGCTGTGTCTGGGTCTCAACGCGACACTGCTATTACCGCCAGGCCAGCCAGTCTGAACACGCCGTCACACCCACAGACTGAGCCGGTGTGTGGTGCATGTGTCTGTGTGTGAGAGTCTGCCAGTGTGTGTGTGTGACTGTGTGTCTGTGTGTCAGCGTGCGTGACAGCGAGAATGAGCGTGTGAGTCAATGTGTGTGCGACTTTATGACTGTCAACGTGTGTATGTTAAAGTGGGATTGTTAAAGTGTGTGTCTGTGTGTGTGTGTGTCAGTGTCTGTTGTCATTTCATCTTCTCTTCTGGTCCAGACCTCCAGATCTATAGTTGAGGTTCTGGTCTCTGGTCTCTGACCCGGACCTGGGTCTCGGGGGGGTAAGGTGTCTCTTGTCAGACCCGGTCTGCGGGGGTTGGGGTAACCCGTGTTAACCAGTGGCTCCTACACGGCCGAGGCGTCTCATAAACACTGAGACGCTGAACACTTTTGTGTTTTATGGACTCTCCTCCGCAAACAACCAACAAGGGAGACCTGTACTCTGACGGTTCCTCTTCTGACAAACAATACTCCCACAATGCACTGCGTCGTTCTGGGCTGGCCTCCTCGGCTTGGTGCTTATTAAGGGATCATTTGAACCCGGTGGATTCTCTGTAAATGCGCCGTAATTAGGCAAGAATCTGTTGTCCTTTTATGCGCTTTAATCCCGCGCCAGCTGCTGGGATGAATGGTTCGGTCACATGTCCTCCTCGCAGCCAATCACGTCGCAGGAGTGACTTCTGACGAAATGAACCCACTAATGAAGTGAAGGGGTGAAATTCCGAGGGTTTATTACCTGAATGTTTTGTGGGTCGAGTTAAACACAACATGGGATTAGTTTAGTAACTGAAGTCCTGAGTCTGGCTGGCTGATTTACTGACTCTTATTCAGAACTTAAGCTCTTTAATAGCCTTTTGGATAACCTATCGAAGATTAAACGATTCAATAAAGTTAACCATGACAAGAAGTCATTTCAATCATTAAAACATTTTATTTCACATCAGAATGTTATTTAAAAACAGAAACTTTTAAATTCCCAAAGTAATCACGTCAACCTTCCATACAGTGGCAGTACAAACACTGTGGTGACCCTTCCTCCTGTGAAATGAGCCACAGGTTCCCTCAGCACCACTGACTCCTATCCTGTTGAATACATCTCAGTATTGTCCTTATTCATGTAGCGAAAATTTTGGAACTCTATTGTATCTTGTAGCCATCTTGGTTCTAAACGCTAAACGCCTGATGGAAATAAATGGGGAATTCCACATTCATCTATCCAATGCCACCAACCCTTGGCCACTCAAAGCGCTTTACAATATTTCCCAACATTCACCCATTCATTCACACACCGACGGCGGTGTCAGCGATGCAAGGCGACATACAGCGGAGCCACATGCCGCCCTATGTCTTCTCCCTCTCTGTCTCTCTCCATCACCTTCCAATGATCTCTCTCCCTCAGCCTCCCACCCCAGTGAAGGCCGGCGCCGCGGGGCCGTCCAAACCGGGGCTCGCCGAGATCAAGAACAAGCTGGCCGCCGCCATCAGAGAGGTTCTTCTTCTTCTCCTCTTCCTCTTCCTCTTCCTCTTCCTTTTCCTCTTCCTCCTCCGCCGCCGCCGCCGTCTGGGCATGCCGTCATGTGACCTGCAAGACTGATGACATCATAACCCTCTCTCCTCAGGGGAAGGCCATGCCCAAGACGGAGCAGAAGTTTGAGAACTTTGCCAAGAGTTCCTTCAGACTGTCGGACGCTACGGTGAGTGTGTTCTCGTGTGACGTGTGACCGATCGCTCACCACTGATGCTCCCCTGAAGGTCAAAGACCTCTCCCTCCCCTCCTCCCTGAAGGTCACAGCTTTGAGGAGACGTTTCTGGGATTTAGATTTGGTTCATCAAGGAGATAAGTTATTTATCTCTTATTGTAAAGTATGTGTGATCGTGTTCATTTTTTATTTTCGCAGTAAATCTTGTGAGGGTTTTTTGACATCGTAGCTCCTTTCCCAGAATCCACCGCTGGTGCTCAGAACGTTTACATGTTTCCGTGTTCACAGGGTGTTGTGGGAATCAGAAGAATCTGGTCCACTTTATGAACACACTAACGTTTATAGGAGGTCAGTTTGAAAGCGTAGAAATGTTCTCTCCAGAGGAGCCTGTTGCTCTGATGACGCCATGATGTCATCATGTTTTAGTCCTCAGTGGCATGTTAAAGTGTACTGAAGTAGGACAATGCTTGGGGATCATTGTGTGGCCATTGTGTTGTGTTCTCGTGTTGCTCCTCAACACAACCTCACCACCTGAGCCACTGCCTGAACCATTTTGTTGTTTAGAAGAAAATCATGCAGATCCGTGTCGTGTTTTGCTGCTCACCGCTCCGGTCCGGCTCTTCTCTCGGACCACACGGCAGCCCCTCGTCTTGTTGACGGCAGTGCAATTCTGATGAGCTAATCAGTTTATCTCTCCCTCCCCCTCCTCCCTCAGGTGGTCAAGGACCTGTGGAGTTTCGTCCAGACACTGAAGGGGAAGAAGTAACCGGAGTCCATCTTTGTGTTTTTCTTTTTAAATAATGTTTGTTTTGGGTGCCCTTTAAAGGCGCAGTCTGTATGCTCTCCTCTGCGTTAAAGGGCCCCTGTCTAATTAACCTGGTGGGGGGACCCGCCCACCTGGTGGGGGGACACGCCCACCTGTGAAGTCACCAGGGCCCCTTTAAGTCTGCTCAGAGTTAAGAGGTGAACTCCTTTACTCTGGTCAGCCGTGCAATAGGAGATATTGCAGAATGTGCCTTTAAACGACTACTGCAGACTACTTCAGTATCAGGGAACCCCATGTTTTTAATGTTATGTTAATGTTTGAATACGCAGATATTCTAACTTTCCCAAGTTTGTTATATATATATTAGTTAAAGTTATGTTTTTCAGTACTAGTGTACTAAGGAATTAATGTATCATTTTACATTGACTTCATTTTCATAAAAAAAACAAACATGCTTTTGCATTCTGTCCGAACATTTCAACTTAGTGTTGCTCGCGGTCTCTTCTCCCTGATTGGTCCGGACCGCTCGGCCCGTTGCTGCGGAAACCTGTGTGTGTGTGTGTGTGTGTGTGTGTGTGTGTGTGTGTGTGTGTGTGTGTGTGTGTGTGTGTGTGTGTGTGTGTGTGTGTGTGTGTGTGTGTGTGTGTGTGTGTGTTCCCTCTAATTTACATCAGCGCATTTCCACTTGTACGTGTGAAGGACTTGGTCCATGTAGGGGTCCTGCTACCTGGAGACGCTACAGAGGGGGGCGGGGGGACGAAAGAGAGGAGAGAGAGAGAGAGAAGGAAGGGAGGAGGGATGGGGGGGATGTAGTTGGGGAGGGAGGGAGGGAGGGAGTGTGGGTGGGGAGGGAGGGATAGAGTGTGGGAGGGAGGAGGGGTGTAGGCGGGCAGAGAGGGAGTAGGGATGGGGGGATGTAGATGGGGAGGGGGGGGATGTAGATGGGGAGGGGGGGTATAGGAGGGGACGGAGGTATAGAAGGCGGGGGAGAGTGAGTGGGAAGGGGGAGGGAGGGGTTGTGGGAGGGCAGGGGGGGTGTTGGAGGGGGAGGGCGGGCGTGTTTGCGATGTGCTTAGCGGGTAGGGTGTAATTTGTCGGTGCTTATCTCCCGGCCTGGCTGTGGGTTGTGGTTTAGCGGTGAGCAGCACCGAGCTCCAACACTGCAGAGCGACAGCCCTCCGCCGCTCTGACACCAAGCCAGCCCAGAGGAGCGCTAGGTTTAGGGGATCGGAGCCAAACAGCTCAGAACCCACCACACCTGAACCCCACGTGGACCAAGGGCAGGAACCTAGAGCCCTCTGTCCCCCTGTGGGTGTCCCCTCCGTCCTGCCCCTTAACGACATGCATGTGAGGGTCCGCTGTGGATTAAAGAGTCCGCTGAAACTCCAGTATTATAGGAGGATAATGAGCCCGGGTAAACACAGCTGTACGACCATCTGCGCTCTGACGGATGGCCGTGTCGCGGTATCACGGAGTCATTTAGCGATCGCTTTCATCCCCAGCGACGGGGATTCCTGGGGGATCAGGTCATTAATGAGCAGGTGCCCCGGTCCTCACGGACTCGCTCACGGCGTGGGCATGCTCTCCTCGTGCGGGCGCGGCCGAGGTTGAGGTTACCTGGTTAGTGTCGGGTTCCTCGTGTCCGTGAACCATCCTCGGTGGGGATCGGTCCGCTCTGGGCGCTCTCCTCTGATCACTGGCGCTCTGATTGGTTTGGTGCTCCATTTCTGCCCTCATCGTTGTAGCTTTTAACAACATAACATGGCTCTGTTGGCTCCTGGTTGATTTGGAGCTGTTTGTTTGTGTAGCTGTTCGTCGTCAGTGTGCGCTGCGTGTTCTGTTAACGATCTTCCTTTTTTAACCGCTCGCGCTCCGCTTCTACTGACAGATGTTTCTAGAATGTAACTTAGGATCCCCTGGACTTCAAATGAGTTATTTTTACATCTTCACCTAAAACGTTGGGTGACCTCTTCAACATTAGGTATTGTTAATATTAACCTGTGTTATTACAGTTTGACTGAGCTACTGAGGGTGGCTGGAGCAGGGGAAGCTGAGCCATTCGCCAGTGAGCTTCAGCTCCTCACAGCGTGGGGATCTGACCCCTTCTGCAGTGAGCTTCAGACTTTCTTCAGTGTTGGGATCTGAACCCAATCATAGAAAGCTTCAAACACTCTCTGGGCTCTGAGGACAGCCACGCCCGCACACTGATTGGATATCGTGGGGTTTTGACCTCCGTGGGTTTGAAGTCCTGCTCTCGTTTGATTCAGTCCTCTCGTTTGATTCAGAAACAAATCAAAACGAATTAAACAAAATATACTTTCTCATTGTCGTCCTCTGAAGAATGATCTGTGATAGTCTGTCTGTCAGTTTGTTTTTATACTGCCCTAAATAAAGTGAATCCCCCCCATCACTGCGTCAGTCTCCTGCTCTATGACTCACTTTCATTCTCAGGTCCCTGATAAAAACATGTTATTTAGGAGAGTTACACAACTCAGCTGACGGTAATGCCACTGGTATTTAAGGGATAGGTCTAACACAATGCCTCTTAACCAGAGTTTAGGAGGGGTTGACATTTGACTACAAAGAATCACTCATATTCACCCTCTACACTGAAGTGCTTTGCGTTTATTTGTGTAATTCTCCATATTTATTCACACCATAATAAACATTTGCTTTTCACGGTCGCCACTTGGGGGCGCTAATGCCCAGACGGTCAAGTGACTGATGCGCTTGTAGATGTTTGCTCTGTATCGATACGATCTGAATCGGGATTTGAGGAGAGCGTTGGCGACGGGTCACTGCCGCTGCCAGCTGTTGTCAGCACCAGGATGACGCATCTGGAGGGGGACTGAGCGGCACGTGGACGCCCCCCCCCCCAACGCGCACACACACACACACACACACACACACACACACACACACACACACACACACACAGCCTTGTTGTGGTTCATATAAATTCCAGGCTGCGTATTTAACTAACTGCACAGCCCCAAGACACGCACATGTGCAGCCACAGGTGCACAGATACTTACACACACACAGGCACACGCACACACGTCAAATGGATAAACGAGGGGTAAACAAGTCACACGGTCTTTGTAAAGGTACGTCTAGTGGGGATGTAGGTTTGCTTCCTATTAGGTCGAATTAATTGCAGTTCGCCTAATCCGTCGGTTACATTCGGACAAGTGTATTCGGGATAATCAGTGGTTATATAGTTAGGGTGTTGAAGACATGTCTCTTAATTGTCTAACGCCTCGACTCATTTGTCTCACTAGCTAATTGAACCTGAACGCAACGACCCTGCAGATATACTCTTCCGCCACAAGGGGCGGTAGAAACACGCAATGAGGGCCTTAAAAAGTTCACATGAAGTCTATAACTATGATCTATTAACTATATCAATCTGAAATATAGCAACAGATAACATCATTGTGAATAAGGTACAGGTTATATCAAAACATTTTGTTGCCTCACATTTGGTCAAACCTGACAATGTTAGTGCTTGGAACTTGGTTATATGAACATCCTTAATGTTCCGACAGCGATATATTGTTGTTTCTCTTTCTTCTGACAAATGAATTATTTTAAGTCGCTTTGGTTTAGCGTCTGCTAAACGCCCTTAATGTAAATGTAAATAATAGGTTTGTCCTGATGGTTTCTATCAATGAACAATTTTGAATTGCTTGAAATTATCATTCCACAGCTAAGAGATCACAAAAACAAAGAAACACAAATTCATTCAGAAGCAGGTTGTACTGAACGCCAGACTCTACGGTCCTAACCTTCTCCCCCAGTCTGTCGTCCTCCTGCCCTTCAGGTTAGGAAGCCTCCCCTGTGGAGCTGTGATGCCAGGCCCCTGGCCCCGGAGCCGCTGCTGGCTCTCTGTTCCAACAGCCCAGGGGCCGTCTGGAGCACGCTGTAGTTTGCATAGCAGAGCGCGATGTGGAGAGTAACAGATCACTGTCTTCACGCTCAACTGGAACAGATCTCAGAGTCTCAGAGTGCGTCGGTGTAGAAGGAAAAGGGTTCGCTTACATTTACATTCAGCGCATTGAGCAGACTCTTTTATCCAAAGCAACTTACAATAAGTACAATTGTCACAAGAAAGAGTAACAACACACTAGCGTGGCAAAACTCCAGTGCTCTTTGTCTTAGCATGTCTTAGCTCAAATGCTCGCTGTTAGAGTTGCATACAGTTAGGGCATGTTAGCATGACTTAGCAATGTTGTGTTAGCATGTCATAACTCATACTCTTACATGTAGACATGCCAGATCTCAGCTACTAAGTTCAGCATGTCTAAGCTCCATTATTAGCATGTCATAACGCTACCCTTCAGTGTTAGCCTAATTTGCTCCACCGCTAAGTGTTAGCATGCCTTAGTTGCAATGTAAAGTTTGTGCATGTCTTAGTTCCACTGCTAAGTGTTTGCAAACCATAACTCCCCTCCCAAGTTCCAGAATATCTAAGCTCCAATGCTAAGGGCTATGCTATGTCTTCACTCCATCCGCTGTTAAGAGTTAGCACGCGAGTTAGCATGCAACCCTCCACCCCTCAGGTGGACGGCTTTGACCTTTGCCCTGAGGAAGCAGCGATTACCTCCCTAACCCAATGCTAACTAGCATGTAGCATGTAGCACGTAGCCTGCGCTGCGAGGCCCTGCCCCGGGGGGGGGGGGGCGCATCCCGCTGGTATGTTTACACTAGACAGAGGAAGCCTTCGTTGTCCTCCCGCGGCGGCGCGCTGTTCCGTCCGCGGCGGCTCTGACAGTTGACTGCATCTTAATAACAATTCCTGCAGCGTGTTCGTCAATTGTCACACGGCGCGCTTGTGTAAACATTTTTGTGTGCGCGAGGCGAAAGGCTTTTGTGGAGCTGTCAGGTGCAATCAGGTCGTGTCGGGATCTGTATAATCTGGGCTGCGATCAGCGAGTCGCTCCTCCACTGAAGATCTGTCGGACTCTTAATCACAACTCCTCGATGCAGGCTGGGGATGTTTGTTAAGTCAAGGAGGCGACCAGCAGTTATGTTGTTGGTTCTCTCTCCTCAGTGTGGGACACACAGGGTTAGAGACACGTCCGTATTTACTGAGGGGATTTAGAGGGAAAGCTTGCACCGTTACGCTACTATTGCTGCACTCTGACCTTTCTGACTTCACGGCGTTCACTTTTAAGTTTCAAAAACATACTTACACACCCTTGCACTCAGCCAAGGGCAGTGGTGCCCAAAGATAACATACACACCTACACACACATACTCACACACACACACACACACGCACATGCTTGCGGCCACAGACACAAACACACACACACAGAAACACAGACACCGACAGACACACACGCACATGCACACATACTTGCGCCCAGATAAACACATCCTCACACACAGACTAAAACACACACACTCCGCGCACAGACTGACTCACACCTACACTCACCCTCACACGCACATTCATACACCATGGCATAAGATCACACAGACCTACACTCTTCCCCCCCCCCTCACACACACAGGGGGGGGGGGGGGGGGGGTAATTGTCCAAATGGGAGGAAGAGGTGTGGAGGCTCCTCGTCGCGGTTCCCGTAAGGCTCAGCCGGGGCCGGTGGGCTGTGGGTCGCGGGTTCGACTCCCAGTAAGACGGCTGCACCGCATGCTTATTACCGCTGTGGTGGAGGAAGGGTTGGGGGGGAGGGAGGGGGGGTGGGGAGGCGTTCCGCCCGGCGTGCCGCTACACGCCCGCGCATTACCTCTGCGGCGGGCTATGGCGGGGATGTGAGCGCATTCCTCTGCCCACCCGGCGCAGATCCCAGGACTGGGAGGAGCGGGGAGGAGCTGGCGCCTCGGGCCCTCTCCAGCAAAACATCCTCGTCCCCCCCCCCGGGGGCCGGAGCGGCCGCGGCGTCGGGGGGGCTGGGACGAAACAAGACGGGATCGGTGCGTTACATTTTGTCCAAAAGCTTTTATCCAAAGCGACACAATAAGTCCATTTGTCAGGAGAGAGAGAAACAACAATATATCGCTGTCGGTGCAGTGGGGATGCTGAGAGCGCTAAGCTGGTTCAGAAGATGAATGAAGCCACTTGCCACCGGTGACCTCCGCTCTGATTGGCTGGGGGTCAGAGAGGGGGGTTCTGGGTAGTGTGGGAGGAGAGGATTGATTCCCCACTACCACCCGACCCCGGTGTTGCTGTGCTCCTTCACCTCCTCCTGGGTGATGTTCTCCTCCATCGTTACTCCGTCCTCGTCAGAAGGTTCTTAGAGTCTGCGGGGTAATGTCTCTGAAAGGCTTTCAGAAGAGCGATGGTCAGCCTTAATCAGATTAATCCAGAAAGAGGATTATCTGCTGGGCTTGATCCGACCGATCTTTTAAAGGGAAAGAAACTGTTGCTGAGTCTGGAGCCACCGCTGCCTTTGTGTCCGGGCCTCAGCTGTGATTGGTCTACATTGACCTGCTTTGATCTGCTCATCTAGCAGATGCTTCATCCTGTTTCTAAGTGAGGTGGAGAACAAGATGCAACCAACGTCTGCATCACATCTAACCAGGCCAGAACACAGTTGATGTCCCAGTAGAACGTCAACAACATCCACCACAACAGAGCTGGAGAGAGAGAGAAGTCTGGGAGAAACTGTAGACCCCTGGGAGGAGATGCAGCCTTTGGCCATGTGGGGGAGTCCATCTCATGGGAGAGTCCATCGTGTGGGGGAGTCCATCATGTGGGGGAGTCGATCTTGTGGGGGAGTCCATCATGTGGGGGAGTCCATAATGTGGGGGGAGTCCATAATGTGGGGGAGTCCATCGTGTGGGGGAGTCCATCGTGTAGGGGAGTCCATCCTATGGGGGAGTCCTTCGTGTGGGGGAGTCCATCGTGTGGACGTGGCGTTGTGAGCTCAGAGTGGACCACTCCTCACCGTGTCCTCCTACGAGCAGCGGCAGAAGATCCCTCTCCTGGCGGGAGATGGATCTCCGGTCCTGGACTGTGGAGCCGGGCTCGCTCTCCTAAGAACCCTCATCCAACTGAACCCCTGGGGAGGTGCTCCCGGCATTCCTCACATCGCTCTTTAAGGAACCGCTCACTGCTCTCAGAATCCCCTCTCAGTGAGCTTGGGCAATTAGGAGACATTCGGGGGAATACTGAACATTAACCTGAACTCATCATGGTGGTTTCCATCTGAAACAAACCTGTTATGTTCAATGTTTTTCTAAACAAACTGATCAAATGTTATGGTAGGCTGCACCAGCAGACAGCCCGATGTACTGGAGCAGACCCAGTGGAGATGAACCCAGTAGAGATGAACCCAGTAGAGAAGAACCCAGTAGAGATGAACCCAGTAGAGCTGACCCCAGTAGAGATGAACCCAGTAGAGATGAACCCAGTAGAGCTGAACCAAGCCAAGTAGAGCTGAACCCAGTAGAGATGAACCCAGTAGAGCTGAACCGATGGACCAGTACCTTCAGACCAACCTGCAGAGCTATTGAAGAAAATCAAAGCACTAAAGTAATTATCTACAGCAAGTTGTTTACAGTCATCGGGTGAAAAAAACGCTATGGCCACGTGAGTGGTGTTTGGTGTCTCTCTCTCTACATCTGGAACGGCCCTTTCTTTGTCCTCTGCCTTAATAACGTGAAGCTAAGAGCTCAACAGGTAGTTAGTAGTGATTGGTCATGGGTGGATTTTCTCCCTCTCTCTCTCTCTCTCTCTCTCTCTCTCTCTCTCTCTCTCTCTCTCTCTCTCTCTCTCTCTCTCTCTCTCTCTCTCTCTCTCCATCTCTCTTTCTCTCTCTCCATCTCTCTCTCTCTCCTCTACAAAGGCTAGAGGCTAGTATTTCACTGATTACAGACTTGTTCCATTGAATGGTGGTTTTGTGTATTGTCAGAACAAAGCTCCTATATGGGTGACCGCGAGACAGGAGAGCGGGTTGGAGCTGGGAAAGAGGTTTAGAGTTAAGGTTTAGAGCTAGGGTTAAGGTTTAGAGCTAGGGTAAATAAGTGTAGCATGTCGTCAGGTAATGGCAATATGAACATTACACTGTAGTTATTGGTCCATTGGGATGAGCTAGAGACACCTTACAAACTATCTAGCATCTAACATCTGAAGAGTATTAATATTAATTCTACCAGCGGTCTCCTGGAGCCACCAGGTCTTAATAAGGTCCTGGTCCTGAAGAGGGTCTCTGGTCCTGAAGAGGGTCTCTGGTCCTGGACGGGGTCTCTGGTCCTGAAGAGGGTCTCTGGTCGTGAAGAGGGTCTCTGGTCCTGAAGAGGGTCTCTGGTCCTGGACGGGGTCTCTGGTCGTGAAGAGGGTCTCTGGTCGTGAAGAGGGTCTCTGGTCCTGAAGAGGGTCTCTGGTCGTGAAGAGGGTCTCTGGTCCTGAAGAGGGTCTCTGGGCCTTGACGGGGTCTCTGGTCCTGGACAGGGTCTCCGGTCCTGGAGCCAGCCGGTCTTAACGAGGTCCTGGTGGGTCCTGGTGGGTCCTGGTGGGTCCTGGGGAGGGGTAAGACCACACAGGGGCCGGGCCTCATTAGCTGCCCAAGCCCGTCTGTCTTTGGTTGACCTTCAACCAAAGATCTGCTGCGTTCTGCTCCAGAGGCGGCGGGATGGCCTGTGTGGCGGCCGGCGGCCCCCCAGCCAGAACATGCTCTGGGCTGGGGGGAGGTGGGGGGGGTGCGCTCCCTCCTGTAATTGAAAGCATGGACGTGAGGCAGCAGGCGTGGGGGGGGGGGGGGGGGGGGGGGGCGCCCACCGGTTGAGGTTCTGGTGTCCTTGGTTACCGGCTGATTCTGGTTCCTCTTGATGTTGCTTGGTGGACGAGGTTCTTCACGCTGTCGGACAACAGGCGTTACATCCTGAACAAGGGTGGCAACAGTGGGAATCAAACCCCGATCCCTCTGAGTTAATGCCCTGCTCGACCAGTTGAGGCTCAGACAGGGAATCAAACCCTCGCCCTCTGAGTTAATGCCCTGCTCGACCAGTTGAGGCTCAGACAGGGAATCAAACCCTCGCCCTGTGAGTTAATGCCTTGCTCTATCAGTTGAGGCTCCAACAGGGAATCAAACCCTCGCCCTGTGAGTTAATGCCTTGCTCTATCAGTTGAGACTCAGACAGGGAATCGAACCCTCGCCCTCTGAGTTAATGCCTTGCTCTACCAGTTGAGGCTCAGACAGGGAATCAAACCCTCGCCCTGTGAGTTAATGCCTTGATCAGTTGAGGCTCCGACAGGGAATCAAACCCTCGCCCTGTGAGTTACTGCCTCGCTCTACCAGTGGAGCAGCTCAGTACCAGCCTGTGTTCTCCAGTCTGGGAGGTTGTGGGTTCGATCCCATGGCGAGGAGCCCTGACTCCTGGCTGCTCTTATGTCAGAAGATCACACCATCTGGTTAGAAATGGTTAGAAATCCAGGATGTAGCTAGAAATGCAGGTGGTATAGACCCAGGGTGGTGGTGGGGGTGGAGGTGGTATCGACCCAGGGTGGAGGTTGTGGTGGAGTAGGTGTAGACCCAGGGTGGTGGTGAGGGTGGAGGTGGTGTAGACCCAGGGTGGAGGTGGTGGTGGAGTAGGTGTAGACCCAGGGTGGAGGTGATGTAGACCCAGGGTGGAGGTGGTGTAGACCCAGGGTGGAGGTGGTGGAGGTGGTGTAGACCCAGGGTGGAGGTGGTGGAGGTGGTGTAGACCCAGGGTGGTGGTGGTGGAGTAGGTGTAGACCCAGGGTGGAGGTGTTGTAGACCCAGGGTGGAGGTGGTGGTGGTGGTGTAGACCGAGGGGGGAGGTGGTGGTGGAGGTGGTGGAGACACAGGGTGTATAAGGTGGAGACCCAGGGTGGTAGGGCCCAGTCCTGGGTGCTCTGCTCCACCTGAGACGGGGGGCTGTGCATCTGTCTGGGTGTTAATCAGAACAGCGTTCCTCTGGTTCTCTGACAGCGGCTCCCTTTGAACACTCACTTAGTACTTCTCACCCTGCACCCTAAAGTAATTACTTCAGAATCAAAGTCCTCATCGGGGGGGAGGGTGGGGGAGGAGCGGATGGAGGTGGGGGAGGGCTGGGGAGGGGGGTGGAGAGGGGTTCACCAGTGGCCGGTGCCCTTTGATTCCCAGCTCTTCAAAGCCTCTCTCTCTGATTGTGTGTGGTGCCGGGGTGGGATATGATTCTCGCCGCGCGTCGTTACATCCTGCTAAAGAGCCAACGCCTCCAGGAGAGGGGTCCCCCACGCCTCAGAGAGCGGGCCCCACACCTCAGGCCGGGGGCCCCCACACAGGGCCGGCTCAGGGGGCAGGGTCGTCCAACACACTGGGCTTGTAAACCTTTAATGACTAATATCACAGGCTCCTGGGCACGGCGCTCGGCCTCAGATCAGCCGTCATGTGTTCACGGGTTCATGTCGTTAGAGCCGGAGGGTGAATGGGGTAATGATGAGGAGCCAGACTGGACCCCCTGTGGAGACCTTCTCTGCCCTACACCTCTCCCTCTCTCACCCTCTCACACTCACCCACTCATCACATACTCACCAACTCACCCCCACTCACCCACTCATCACACACTCACCCTCTCACCACTTCTAGCTCTCCTCACCCTCTCACCCTGCCAGCCGTGTGGTGACTCCATGAACACAGCATCCTCTCCCTCTCCCTCCCCCTCCTCTCCCTCACCCTGTGTGTCTCACCCTTATGACCCAACCGCGACCCCCCTGCCAGCACTCCTGTGTGTGAGGTGTGTTTGTGTTTGTTTGTGTGTGTGTGTGTGTGTGTGTGTGTGTGTGTGTGTGTGTGTGTGTGTGTGTGTGTGTGTGTGTGTGTGTGTGTGTGTGTGTGTGTGTGTGTGTGTATGTGTGTGTGTGTGTGTGTGTGTGTGTGTGTGTGGGAGGAGCTTGTCACTGTGTAGTAACGAGGTGCGCTTGATTCCTCAAAGATGAGAGGGAGGTGATGGGGGGGGGGGGGGGGCATGTTGGCTTCTGTTGTGATATAACCCCAAGAAATCTTCTGGGTGGTTTTAATAAACCCTCTTACACACACAAACACACACACACACACACACACACACACACACACACACACACACACACACACACACACACACACACACACACACACACACACACAACCACACACACACACACACACACACACTCACACAATCCTCTAAGTGAGTCCGTCCGTGTTGAAGATGAAAGAGGGGGGGGGGGGGGGGGGGTTCAGGGGTGTTGGGGGTGGGGGGGGGTTGGGGGGGTCCTCAGGTTAACCAGCCGCCGCGCCGTAGGGGCCCCGCCGGCCTTTGAAGGGCCCGGCCCCCGGCTCCCTCACACACCCCGGCTTCCTCTCTCCGTACGGAAGACAGGCAGCCTCCCCCACCTAGCTAACCCACCCCGCTAGCCCACCTAGCTAACCCACCCAGCTAACCCACCTAGCTAACCCACCTAGCTAACCCACCCAGCTAACCCACCTAGCTAACACATCCAGCTAACCCACCTAGCTAACCCACCCAGCTAACCCACCTAGCCAACCCACCAAGCTAACCCATCCAGCTAACCCAGCCAGCTAACCCATCTAGCTAACCTACCCAGCTAATCCACCCAGTTAACCCACCCAGCTAAGCCACCCAGCTAACCCACCTAGCCAGCCCTTCCAACCAACCCCTTCTAGCTAACCCACCAAGCTAACCCACCGAGCTAACCCACCTAGCTAACCGACCCAGCTAACCCACCAGGCTAACCCACCCAGATACCAGTCAGTCAGTAGTATCCAATCAGTCCTATCCAGTCAGTCAATCAGTCAGTCAGTGCTATCCAGCCAGTCAGTCCTAACCAGTTAGTCAGTCAGTCAGTCGGTCCTATCCAGTTAGTCTATCAGTCAGTCAGTCAGTCAGTGGTATCCAGTCAGTCAGCGTATCCAGTCAGTCAGTCAGTGGTATCCAGTCGGTCAGTCAGTGGTATCCAGTCAGTCAGTCCTATCCAGTCAGTCAGTCAGTGGTCTCCGGAGGTTCTTGGTCAGGTGTGGGGGCACCCTGTAGACCCCGCCCCCCTCACCTGCCAAGGTGAACCAGGACCTGTTTGGCTTCATCTAATCTCTCAGGTAACCTGACCCCAACCTGCAGACTGCACCGCTCACACACACACACACACACACACACACACACACACACACACACACACACACACACACACACACACACACACACACACACACACACACACACACACAAACACACACTCATTGACACACACACACACACACACACACACACACACACACACATATTGACGCACACATACTCACACACACACACACACACACTAACACACACATTGACACACACACACACACACACACACACATATTGACGCACGCACACTCACACACACACACACACACACACACACACACACACACACACACACCCAAACACACACTGACACTCACACACACCCACACACACACACACACTGACACACACAAACACACACACAAACTGACAGACACAAACACACTGACACACTCACACACACTGACACACACGCACGCGCTGATACACACGCACATGCACACAAGCAAACACACACACACACACACACACGCACCCTACTAATACAAACACACACACACACACACACACACACACACACACACACTGATGCACACACACAGACAAGCACAAACACACAGACACACAAACAATGACGCAAACACACACTCCCGCCACCCCTCCCCCCTGCCCCTCCACACTCTACTATTCATTCCCAAACCAACAGTTGGCCAATCAACAGAGGATTACGACATACAATAGTATTGTTGTTTTAAATCAGCTACATTAATTAAAAATAATAATCAAATTAAATACCGGTTGGACGTATTTTATAAGGCTTGTATTCTATTTTGCATCTTTGTGTTGGCCTTTCATTCATGGTGTTTATCTAGGTGATATGAAGCAATGAGCAGCCTGTAAAACAGATTTACATACAGCCAATATCTGATCCGTTCAGACTCGTCCTCAACAAGGTACCCGAACCATCGCTCATAAATCTTACAATAAGTCTATTAATATATACAACACTATATACAACGATTTACCAATCTATCCTGAAGATATCGAACCCGAACCGGTCTGCAGAAGATAAACTATTCATCTTTTTCAGGTCTGTTTATGTTTCTTTGTGCCTTAGGCTAATGGAGGAGTGATGTCACGCAGCTGACAGCTGTCACCAATATCGAGTGACCCTCTGCAGTCGTCTCGTTCAGCGTCATCCTCATCATCATCCTCATCATCCTCGTAACCATCATCATCATCCTCATCATCATCATCTCTCTAATCACCCTCACCCAGCCAAACCTGGCCTCACCTGGACGGTGTTGTCTGCATGGACTCCTCACTCAGGACATGGAAGTTATGGGACGCCCATTTACAATATGGATGGGGCGGAGCCCCGAGGGCTGGCCTGAGGGGCCCTCAAGAGCCCGTAAAGGCCCCTCACAGAGACGTGGAGCGCGGGGGAGCCAGACCTCCAGACCTTCAGAGCCGCGTATCAAACCGTCCGGATGCTAATCCACAAACCCGCAACACCGAGAAAGACGATGAGGTCCATCAAGCGAACCACCGTACTGAGTTTTGCTTTGGCATGGTTAGAGCATTTGATTATATACATATCTAAGAGATATACATATATAGTCCCCTAGTTTTCCTTACTCCCCCTGCTTGCACCAATTGTGACCCCCTTTGTTGGTTCCCCCATGTTTTTTTGTCTTTGTGGTTACCTTGCAGCCTTGGGACAGGTAAGAAAGAGGCCTCAATACATTTACACGTAGTGCTCTACTTTGTTTAGTAACACTAGGCTAGGAGTGTTGATACCCGCTGTACTTTTGGCTTAGTTTAGTTAGGTTAGCGGACATGTGGTCTGCTGTGTTAGCTGTTAGCTTAGCTTGTTTTATTTGGTTCCTTTCTTTGGCAACACTCAAGTCCCAAGGCCCGCTGGTTTGGTCGTATGTTACTTTTGTGTTTTGTGATCAGTCACCCCATTAAACCTATGTTCAACCTTATCCGTTGCTGTTGTCATTCCTTTATTGTTTCACTCACCAATTGTTTCTTCATCTACACCCATAACCCGGACAATTTTAACATCCGTCACCTCCCCCGCTACCCCTAGACAGTGGGAGTTGTACGGTGATCAGTACGGTGATCAGTCCTTTATAGTACATGATCATTATAAATATATATCGTAATCAAACTTTGTCATTAGTGTGACGAGAGACGATCCCATCCGGTCCAACCTGCAGACCACCGCCGCCTTCGCGCAGCACAGAGAGAGTTAAAGGCGTTAACTGGATTCGAAAACGCTTCTTCAAAGGGATGACACAGAAGACCCATTTCTCTTTCCACATAGAACCTCGTCAGTCCTTTTCCTTGAAGGTCCGACAATGGTGCCTCAAAATACCTAAAAAATGGTTGAGGATGATTTTGTAAAGGAGGTCTGAGCATCCTATGATGCTCAGACCTTTACAAAATCATCCTCAACCATTGTTGATGTATTTTAGGCACCTCCTTTATAGGATAGAATCCCTATAGTAGGCTGTAGATATCATAATCAATCTATCATAGTGTGTTAGTATATTGATGGCTGACGTGCCTATTGAAGGTAAATGCTGGGGCGTATTTTACATTCAGAATGCTGTGACAGTCCATCACAATAATACAGTTAATAACACAACACGAATACGGGTCATTATAATAATTTCATAATTTAATGTACATCACATGTCCCATCATAATGCTACATTCATTTCTATGTGTATTTTATCATCAACAGGTTCATATTTCATATTAAGTCAGACAGGCCGTAAAATTAATTTCGAAAAACAACACGATGAATAGATCGCCTCGCTCGCCTCCTCCTCCTCCTCCTCCTCCTCCTCCTCGCTTCTGGTGCGCGTGCACGCGCGGAGCCGCCGCGGGTCCGACCGGCTCACGGGCGGGTCGCCCTATCAGGTGCGGACCGCCCGACTCGTTTCCACCCACCGGAGCCTCGCGGGACCCACCTCCCGCCGCACGCTCACACTCCGCTCTGCGTCACCGGGACACGAGCTGCCGCCTCTGCTGCGCCTCCACGCGACCCGCGGCTCCCTGGATACTGAGACCACGAGACCTTTCGTTCCCGCCACCACGTCCCGGACCCTTCCTCTGCTTTTGAACCCTTTGGTTGAGGCTTATTGACGGCTGCAGGTTCTAAGTTCGTTCGGACCCTCCGTTCGCCGTTGCTGCCGGTTCAGAGTCTGCTCGGACCCTCCGGTCCCCGTTGCTGCCGGTTCAGAGTCTGCTCGGACCCTCCGGTACCCAGTGCAGCCGGTTCAGAGTCTCCTCTGACCCTCCTCCGGTCACTGCTGCTCTCCGGTGCCGCTCGTGCTCTGACAGATCGCGCCGTCCGTCGCCAGGTGTCGTCATGCGCCGCAGGCACGCGCGGCTCTGAGGAGAGGTCCGCGGTGGTCCCTCTCGCGGACAGGCGCGTGCATCCACCTTTCCACGTGATTGACGTGTCCATTGTACTTGTTTTTAGGTTTTTTTGGGTGCAAATTTATAATTTTTGCTGAGAATCTTTGAGTTCTGACTGATCGCCCCCGTCGGGCAGCCTCGTCCCGGGACATCGGGCTCCAGCCCCCCGCCCCCCCCCCCCCCCCCTGCCCCGGGGGTGTTTGGGATAATTTCTGATGTTGCGCCCCGTACCGCCGCCGCCCCGCGCTGATCTGTCATTACACTGGAATTCAACCGTGTGTGTGAGCCCGCCCTGGAGGAGCGGGTCTGTCCGCGTCCCGGGCTGTGATCTGTGAGACAGGTGTCTCTCAGGTGTCTCTCTCACCATGTCGGTCATCCCGTCCAGGCTCCTGTACCTGTAAGTGTTCCCCGCGCGCCCATAGAAGCTGAAACGTGGTATGTCGTCATCCAGGTAGAGTTCTCTTAATGACCCGCTCTCCCCCATCTCTCCCCCTCTCTCCCATCGTTCTCCCTCTTTTCTCTCAGGTGTTTACATTTGCTGGTCCTCTATTTTCAACTCCAGGTACGTCCCCCCCCCCACCCCAACACACAGACACACACCTCATACCTGCCGCGTGTGTGTGTGTGTGTGTGTGTGTGTGTGTGTGTGTGTGTGTGTGTGTGTGTGTGTGTGTGTGTGTGTGTGTGTGTGTGTGTGTGTGTGTGTGTGTGTGTGTGTGTGTGTGTGTGAGAGAGAGTGTGCACGCCTGGTTCAGAACGGTTCGGAGCGCAGAACGGCGTTGTTGTTTTTTTATTGAGTCCATAATTGATCCCGGATCGGTTTAACGACACGCTGTAAATCCAGCGGTTTATAACAGCAGATGAATTAGTCCCAGAGACACACTGGCATACTCTCTAAAATGCGAACATTTGTGCAAATTATGAGTTTGTGTTGCAGTAAAGAGAGAAATATTCTCTGTGTATAATATACGAGTCAGGCTCTGATCTGAGGAGAGCGAGGCTCCAAGCCTTAATTGGTTTATTAGAGTGTTAATTGTTCTTTATCCGGAGAAATTAAACGCAGATGATTTGGGGGCCTTAAAAAAAGAGTTAAGTCGAATCAACGCAGGGGCTCAGAAATACTCCGTGATCATATATAATTCATGGTTTATGATTGTATAAATAATCAAATTTAATTGGATCTGATTCAATAATACACTATAACATAATATATACCTATAGTGATTGGCTATTATATCGACCTGGGCCTCTAATGCAATTCAATCAGAATGTGTAGAATATATTATTGTCTTATTCAATTACGTCGATCTAGTATCTAATCAAATTAGAACTGTATAAAATGCAATGTTATGGAATTCAAACAATCTAGCATTATAACCTCATAGCGATCTGCACACTTTGTGTAATAACATTTGTAATGTATGCACAGTGCATGCATCTGTTTTTCTGTGTGTCTATATCTAGATCTATGAAGAACTAGAACTCGATTTATCTGAGGGTAATCTAGAATCAACTAGAACTAGATCTATCTGCGTATAATCAAGATCATCTAGAACTAGATCTATCTGAATATGATTCTAGATCATCAAGTAATAGATATATCTGGGTGTAATCTAGATAATCTAGAACAAGATGTATCTGAGTGTAATCTAGATAATTTAGAACTAGATCTATCTTCATCTTCGGACCGTGGGACGAAAGGGAAGAGGGAAACATTTGAGCTTCTCAGATCATCCTGATCCACCAGAAAGCTGGTTGTGTTGTGTGTGGTTGTGTTGTAGTGTGGTAGGTTGTGTTGTAGTGCTTTGGGTTTTGTTATGTTGTGTTGTATTGTGTTGTGGTGCTCTGGGTTGTGTTGTGTTTTGTTATGTTGTTTGTGTTGTGTTTTGTTATGTTGTGTTGTTGTGTGTTGTGGGGTGGTAGGTTGTGTTGTGTGTTGGTGCGTTGGGTTGTGTTTTGTTATGTTGTGTTGTGTTGTGGTACGTTGTGTTGTGTGGTGGTGCTTTGGGTTGTGTTGTGTTTTGTTATGTTGTGGTGTGGATGTTGTGTTGTGAGGTGGTGCTTTGGGTTGTGTGGTGTTTTGTAATGTTGTGTTATGTTGTTTTGTGGTGTGGTAGGTTGTGTTGTGTTGTGGTGTGGTGTGGTGTGGTGTGGTGTGGTGTGGTGTGGTGTGGTGTGGTGTGGTGTGGTTTGGTGTGGTGTGGTGTGGTAGGTTTGGTGTTGCGGTGCTTTGTGTTGTGCTGTGTTGTGTTTTGTTGCAGAGCTTTGTTTTGTGTTGTGTTGTGTTGCAGTGCTTTCTGCTGTGTTGGGGAATGTTTTGTTGTTATGTATTGTGGTTTGTTGGGTTGTGGTGTATTGTGTTCTTGTGTCTTGGGGTTTGTCGTGTTGTGGCTTGTTGTAGTGTGTTGTGGTTTGTTGTGTTGTGGAATTTTGCGTTGCGTTGCAATGTGTAGCGCTATAGTGTGTTGTAGTGTGTTGGGTTTTGTTGTGTCTGAGCTCTGCAGTGTTGTTGTGTATTGTGTTGTGTGTGTGTCGACCATGCTCTGCTGGGTTTGAATGTTTTCTGATCGTCCTTTGGCTCTGAGGTGTAGAGTTTGCTTATCTGTTTGTTGTGTGTTTGTTCATCGGTTTACATATTGTTTGTTTACCTGGTGTTTGTTTATTTGTTTTTTGAGTGTTTGTTTATCAGGGGATATTAGGACTACTGACCGCTTGACGACTCATATAAACTACATCTCCCATCTCCTCTGAGAGTGCGCATCCATTTAGTGAGGTATCACTGGGGGTTGTAGTTCTTTAGGACCAGGCCTCCATTATATCTGTAGTCCTCTGGAGCACTCAGTGGGAGGTTCCTTTTCTAATCTTGACATGGGATATGCAATATATCATACCTCCTGCATTAAGGAATATGGGCAGCTCCCTATCTGATGGGCCGAGTATTATGGGTGTCTACTAACCCAGAAGGTTCTGTATGACTGGAGTTGGTCTGGACGGTGGTGTCCACGTTTAGGTATACGCAGTTAGAAGTACTGTCTACAACTGTGTATTCTGTAGTACTGTAGTACCCCAGTGTGTACTGTGTTTCTCTGTAGTACCCCAGTGTGTACTGTGTGTTCTGTAGTACTGTGTGCTGACGTCATGCTACAGACATTTGGATGAGTCTACCTGCTCATCCAAACCTACTCCTCTGAGGTGTATTTAGTTTGCTTATGGTAGCAAGGTTAGTGAGAGGTAAGCTTGTTTAGCTAGAGGTGAGCATGTTTAGCAAGAGGTCAGCATGGCTGGCTAGAGGTTAGCATTATTAGCAAGAGGTGAGCATAGCTAGCTAGAAGTTAGCAATATTAGCTAGAGGTGAGCATGGTAAGATAAAGGTGAACATGGCTAGCTAGAGGTGAGCATTGCTAGCTAGAAGTTAGCATGGTTATGTAGGGTTAGCATGCAGGGCAGTGTCAGATGTGTTTAGCTCAGAGCATCATCATGCAAACCCTTCAATGGGAAATCAACGCTGAGGGCAATGGATCCACCACTCATCGGAGACGCACGCTCTGAGCATGCTCAGTCTGCGCACGTATGCTCTGAGCATGCTCAGAGCGTGCGTCTCCGATGAGTGGTGGATCCGTTGCCCTCAGCGTTGATTTCCCATTGAAGGGTTTGCATGATGATGCTCTGAGCTAAACACATCTGACACTGCCCTGCATGCTAACCCTACATAACCATGCTTACTTCTAGCTAGCAATGCTAACCTATAGCTAGCAATGCTAACCGTCTGCACATGCACACTCTGAGCATGCACGCTCTGAGCATGCTTAGTCTGCACACGCTCAGTCTGCACATTCAAGAAGGTACACCTACACAGACACACACACATGCACACACAAACACCCCCCTTTTGTAGGTGAACTTCAGAATTCTGGCCAGCGGATCTTAACACAACACTTTCCTGTGTGTGTGGCTGCGTGCATGTGTGTGTGTGTGTGTGTGTGTGTGTGTGTGTGTGTGTGTGTGTGTGTGTGTGTGTGTGTGTGTGTGTCTCTGTATGAGTGTGCGTGCCTGTCTATGCGTCTGTGTGTTTGTGTGTTTTTTTACTACAGCCGTTATGTAATTTATGGTGCGCTTCAGCGCCTGTGGGCAGATATTTGTTGAGCAACAGGTCTAGGTACTACAGGTCTAGGTCTATAGATCCAGATGCTACACGTCTAAGTGTGACATATCTAGAGTCTACAGTTCTAGGTGCAGCAGGTCTAGGTACAGCAGATGTTGATGGTTCAAGTCTAAGTATTTGATATCTAGATTCTACCGGCCTAGGTATATAGATCTAGATGCTATAGATCTGGATACTCTCTCTCTCTCTCTCTCTCTCTCTCTCTCTCTCTCTCTCTCTCTCTCTCTCTCTCTCTCTCTCTCTCTCTCTCTCTCTCTCGGATGAGATTGACGTTGCACATTCTAACTTAAAGAAGATGCTAAAATAAGTTGGAGTTAAAGGCCTAATTTAAACCTCCCCCTCTCTCTCTCTCTCTCTCTCTCTCTCTCTCTCTCTCTCTCTCTCTCTCTCTCTCTCTCTCTCTCTCTCTCTCTCTCTCTCTCTCTCTCTCTCTCGCCAAAGGAGTCCCAGCAGACCTCGGCTGACTTCCGGTTCTACATCGAGAACCACACACGGAACCCAGAGGACCTGAGCCGCAAGCAGGTGCGGATCTACCAGCTGTACTCCCGCACCACTGGGAAGCACGTCCAGGTGATGGGCAAGAGGGTCAACGCCAACGGAGACGACGGCGGCAAGTTCGGTACGGAGCCCACACGGGACCCCCAACAGGGACCCCCAACAGGGACCCCGCAACACAGACCCCTCAATACAGACCCCCCAACACAGACCCCCCAACACAGACCCCCAACACAGACCCCCCAACACAGACCCCCCAACACAGACCCCCCAACACAGACCCCCCAACACAGACCCCCCAACACAGACTCCCCAACACAAACCCCCAGCACAGACCCCCAACACAGACCCCCAACACAAACCCCCAGCACAGACCCCAACACAGACTCCCCAACACAGACCCCCAACACAGACCCCCAACACAGATCCCCAACACAGACCCCAACACAGACCCCTAACACAGACCCCCAACACAGACTCCCCAACACAAACCCCCAGCACAGACCCCAACACAGACCCCCAACACAGACCCCCAACACAGACCCCCAACACACCTCACTGGCTGGGAGGGTGTGTGTGTGTGTGTGTGTGTGTGTGTGTGTGTGTGTGTGTGTGTGTGTGTGTGTGTGTGTGTGTATCTCCCCTACCCCTCCAGGGGGCCGGTGAATGGACCAGTGTCTTCACCTAATGGTTCATCTTAACTCTGAGACCATTAATGACACCCTGGAACCCGCCCTCAGACCCCCTCTTCCCCCATCTCCTCCCCCAGACTGCACCCTCCTCCCCCTCCCCCTTCTCCCCCTCCAACCCCCTCTCTTCCCCCACTTCATCCCCCCCCCCCCCAGACTCATCCCGGTCGTGGTGTGTACGATGCTGATCAAAGCACAGAAGGGGTCCGGTCTCTCTGTCTTCTAAACGGTTTCTGAGTTTGTGTCGGTCGGAGGGTGAAGAGTTCCTACAAACCGTAGAGCCACAACTTGTTGGTTTTGTTGTAAACCCGTGACTGTCCTCTAACGCGATGTTCTCCCTCCAGCGCTCCTAGTGGTCGAGACGGAAACCTTCGGCAGCCACATCCGAATCAAGGGCAAGGAGAGCGAGCACTACATCTGTATGACGGACAAGAAGAAGATAGTGGGCCGGGTGAGTGACTGTCTATAACCCCTACCTGCCCTCTACTGTCTAACCTCCACCTGTTCCTTAATGACCTGTCTCTGTACTGTCTAACCCCTTACCTGCCCCTTAATGACCTGTCTCTGTACTGTCTAACCCCTACCTGCTCCTTAATGACCTGTCTCTGTACTGTCTAACCCCTACCTGCTCCTTAATGACCTGTCTCTGTACTGTCTAACCCCTACCTGCTCCTTAATGACCTGTCTCAGTACTGACTAACCCCTACCGGCTCCTTAAGGACCTCGTCTGTTTGTTTACTCCTATCAAAAAATCTAGATCAGCAAAAGTCACCATGTAAATATAAAAAACCATCAGCTTTAAAACATTTGTCATCAGCGGGGGTATAACATCATACACGTGGTTACCGCGACAACCGCTTCCCTTTGTATATCCATCTTAGTATGGGGGACGTGCTGGACAGGTGTGTGTGTGTATGTGTATATATGTGTGTCTGTGTGTTTTTCACACTGTCACACTGACACTGCGTGCTTGGGCGTGTGTGCGTGTATGTATGCGTGTGTGTGTTTCGAGTGTGTATGTGTTCGTAAGCATGTTTATATTTGTGTGTTTGTGTGTGTTTGTCTAACAGTGTGTGTGGTTGTGCGTTTGTTTGTGTGTGGTTGTGTGTGTGTGTAAGCATGTTTATGTGTGTGTTTGTGTGTGTGTGTGTGTGTGTGTGTGTGAGTGTGTGTGTGTATGTGTAAAAGTGTGTGTTTGTGTGCGTGTAACTGTGTGTGTGTTTGTGTGAGTTAGAAAGTGTGAGGCCACCTCTCCCGACAGCTAGGCCGCGTCTCTCCAGGTGAAACACACTCAGCTACATAACCTGTTCCCCAATGGCCCTCACACTTGACAAGTCATTGTGTCGCTACTGGTTGCCATGACACCATCACACCGCTTTCTGTGTGACATGCGCATGATGCAGACCGCCATAACACCAACAGCATCGCTCCCCTGCACGTCGCTATGGAAACCGTCCCGTATGGCGTGGGTTAGCAGACCTAGCAGACGTGGTAGAACTAACAGACTGCGTAGGCCTGGTGGAACTCATAGACCTGGAGACTTTATAGACCTGAAGGTCAACAGTCTACCCGTAGGCTTCCTACATCAAGTTGTCTTGTAGGCGCTGTCAGCGACGTCATCGTTGGGCTAACTTCCTGTCTGTCTGTCGCTCCCTCCCCCCATGTACATTGTTATAGAACCGTAGTTCAGTACCTAGGTGTACTCTGAGCGGTTCTAACAGAACCAGGTCCATGTTCCTCAGTAGGAGGTCCCTGGAGGAACCAAGCGGTCAGTAACCAGGCGGTCAGTAACCAGGCGGTCAGTAACCAGACGGTCAATAACCAGACGGTCAATAACTAGGCGGTCAGTAACCAAGCGGTCAGTAACCAGGCGGTCAGTAACCAGGGGGTCAGTAACCAGGTGGTCAGTAACTAGGCGGTCAGTGACCAGGCGTTCAGTAACCAGGCGGTCAATGACCAGGCGGTCAGTGACCAGGCGGGCAGTAACCAAGCGGTCAGTAACCAGGCGGTCAGTCACCAGGCGGTCAGTAACCAGGCGGTCACTAACAGTGTCTCTCTCTCTCTTTCTCTCTCTCTGTCTCTCTCTCTGCCTGCAGCAAGACGGACGTAAGCAGGAGTGTGTGTTCGTGGAGGAGTTCCTGGAGAACAACTACACGGCGCTGGTGTCGGCCAAGTACAAGGGCTGCTACCTGGGCTTCAACCGCAAGGGCCGGCCCAAGAACGGCTCGCGCACCGCGCAGACGCAGCAGGAGGTGCACTTCATGAAGCGTCACCCCAAGGGCAAGGAGGACCCCCTGGAGGAGTTCCGCTTCACCACAGTCACCAAGGCAACACGCCGCGTGCGTCGCTTAAAGCTCCACCCGCGGCGGAACTGACGGAGCCTCCGCCTGCCGCTGCCGCCGCGGGGATGCTAACGCGGCTCTGGTTTTAATATTTTTGTAAAAAGAATCTCGAAACTTTTTTTGTCCCGTGGTGAAAAATCACAAAAACACAAAACAAACGTTTGAGGAACTTTACTTGTTCTGCGATAGAACGAGGAACTGGGAGAGGAGCGGAGACGAGGCGGAGGAGAAATCAAAGATGTTTTATTTTTTTATTGTGGACTGCGGGACGGGTGGTGTTGAGGTGGTGTTGAGGTGTCGGGGTGGTGCTGATGCTGGAGCTGACGTGAGCGGGGAGGGGGGCTCGCTTCGGGACAGAGAGCGACTGACATCAGTGCGGACCCCACACCCTGAGCAGCCCCCCCTACGAGCCTTTATGGGAATACCGTGTTGCTTTCTGTTTGCGTTGCCCCTGACGACGCAGACTCCATACTTTCCAGTGGAATCAGGAGCCATGGAGACGAGGCCGTGACACCCGGCCCACCTGACAGTCGCTGCTCTCTCTCTCTCTCTCTCTCTCTCTCTCTCTCTCTCTCTCTCTCTCTCTCTCTCTCTCTCTCCGCCTCGCTCCATAGTCTCTCTCCCGCCCGCCGCTGGCTTGGCCGTGCTCGCGGGCTAGCCAGGTGGAATGCGCAGCGATGAGCCGTCCCTGAACGAGAGGGCGACATGCTTTGACTAGTCCGCCGAGTGCGCCGCTCTCAGCTCTTGTTTAAACACTGCGGGGGGGGGGGGGGGGGGGGGGGGGGGGTCTGTGTTTGATCTGATTCATATTCTCCGCTGTCTTCAAACCTCATCACATCACGATTTAATCCCTGCTCCTCCTCCTCCTCCTCCTCACCTGATCCTCACCTCCTCATCTCCTTCTCCTCAGCTGATCCTCCTCACAACCTTCACCTTCACCCCTTCCGCCTCTTCCTCTTCCTTCTCCTTCTCCTCCCCCTCTTTTCCTCTTTCCCCTCTCCTCCTCTTCTTCCTCCTCCTCCTCCTCCTTCTCCTCTTCCACCTCCTCCTCCTCCTCTTCAAACCCGGTCCGCATCTTCATCATCTTTCTCTGTGTGTAGACAGAACTCGACCAAAACCAGATTGACATTAAATCGAATTCACGTCCAATGAAGGAAATGTGAAACGACGGGACAGATGTTTCGGTGAACTTTGATCTCTGCTGTCCACAAGGTCATCTAAATGATGATCATCATCATCTTCGACATCATCATCATCATCATCATCATCTCCATGTCCTCCCTTCTCATTAGATGATTTGAACCTGAGACTTACAGGAAACAGAGAGCCCCCATGTTGCAGTTCAGACAGCCACAGGTCAAAGTTCACAGGCCTCTGTTGAACCCTAGGAAGCTGTGTCCTCTTCCTCATCCTCCTCCTCCTCCTCCTCCTCCTCCTCCTCCTCCTTTTCCTCTGGACTCCTATCCCCTCCGATTCATGTACCAACCCTTCTTTTTTTTAAACAAATGTAAACAAAGTAATTTTAAGACTATTATGAAGATATTTATTGCCTCTCTTTGTAAATACAATGTGATGAGTTCTATCTGGCCTCTGCTAATAAAACGAGGACTATATTTAAAAACTGAGCTATTTGTGTCTGGTGTGCTGGCGGCGGTAAGGGAGGACGGTTTGCTGGAATCTGGGATGTTCGCTCAGCGCAGGTAGACCCGGTACATTCCCTTCCCCTCCTCCTGCCAAGGTATGCATTTTATATACAAACCTGACGTGTGAGCTCTGCTTTTAAGGTCAGACGCTCTCAAAAGGACCACCGCACTAGGTCTGTGGCGGCTAGCCGCCGCAGACCTAGCGTTAGCGCTAGCTCCGTGATGCATGACACTAGCCTCAGCAGACTTAGCGTTATTTATGACACTAGCCGCCGCAGACTTAGCGTTAGCTCCATGATGTACGACACTAGCCGACACAGACCTAGCGTTAGAAGTAGCTCTTTGATGCATGACACTAGACGCCACATTAGCATTAGCTCGGTCAGTCATCTATGATGACACTAGCCGCTGCAGACTTAACGTTAGCTTTGGCTCCGTTATGTATGACACTAGCCGCCGCAGACTTAGCGTTAGCTCCGTGATGTACGACACTAGCCACCACAGACCTAGCGTTAGCATTAGATTTGTTTTGTATGACACTACATGCCACAGACTTAGCGTTAGCTTCAGCCCCGTGATTAATAACACTATCCGCCGATGACTTAGCGTTAGCATTGTGATGTATGACACTAGCCGCCGCAGACTTAGCGTTAGCATTGTGATGTATGACACTAGCCGCCGCAGACTTAGCGTTAACATTGTGATGTATGACACTAGCCGCCGCAGACTTAGCATTAGCTCCCCCAGTGATTTATGCCATTAGCTCTGAGAAGCTGGTTTAGATCCTGAATCATCTCAAAAGGTCAGGAACATACATAAACACACCATCTTCAACCTGACGGTTCAAACCAAGGAACTTCAGGGCTCTGGGCGCAGGATGGAACGCATCTACCTCAATGTGGACCTGATCAACCCACACACCTTCATTTACAGGTTCTGACGCTGTGCTCTGAGCACACACACGTATGTTTCCGATGTTTGTGTGTGCAGGAATGTGGCGGTGTGTTATAATGCGAACGCTGGAATGGTGTTTACAGAAGCCGTCACACTGAGAGATGGACGTTTTGAGGAGAGAAAAAGCTTTTGTTTAAATTCCTCGCACTGCTATCAGCCGCCTTACCACCTCTCAGACACACACACACACACACACATCAATACACACAAAAACGCACATGCACATCGACACAAACACACACACACACACACATCAATACATATACACACGCACACACATATCTATACACACACACACACACACACGCACACACACACACACACACACACACACACACACACACACACACACACACACACACACACACACACACACACACACATATATCAATACACACACACACACACACACACACACACACACACACACACACACACACACACACACACACAAACAAACACATCAACACACACACACACACACACACACACACACACACACACACACACACACACACACACACACACACATCAGCACAAAAACACATCAATACAGACATGAAGACACAAATACACAAACACACACACATGAAGATGCACACAACCTCACACAAACACACATGCATACACACAGAAATGCAGAGACACACACAGACAAACCTACGCTGACACACACAAACGCACATAGTGGTACCTCTGCACTCACACACATGCACACACACACACACACACACACAGACACACACCCCTTTCCCGTAAGCCCTTACAAAGTCGTTCTAGTCCCTATAAGTCCCGTCTCCCTCCTGGGCTTTAGGAGTTTGACTAGAGCTCTGTGGCTCTTAGCGCTAAAGCTAGTGGCTACATTAGCCCCATGGTTCATTCTTCATCCATCCTGATCTCTCATGTTCTCCCCTGGACCCGACCAGGACTGCTGGGATATGTGTTCATATAAATACATTACTCTGTATTCATGTTTATCGTAGGATATGGATTCAGGGCACAGTTACATCAACCTCTCAGAAACCAAAACATAAAGACGGAACACAACGTATGAAGTGGTGAATCCCATCGTCTGTAGGGTGAATGAACGTGAGTAGATCTGCAGCTATGAGCCCGGGCGCTTGAAATTAACAGAAATATCAACATTTCTTGTTTTTATCCGCTCAAAATGCTTTTCAGAGCGATAGAACCACTTTCTTTTGGTTTGAACCCGTTCAAACTCGAAGCGACTCAGAGGAACATGCTCTCTGGGTTTGTTGTCAAACAAACAAGAACGGGGTCTCAGAACTGCCGCCCGCCCCGTGGAACCCGGCCCCTGCGACGCTCCGACCCTCCCACTGCGACGCTCCGACACTCCCACTGAGACGTTCCGCCCCTGCCGGTCGTGGTTCTCCACTCAGCCTCCACTCAGCCTCCACTCAGCCTCCATTCAGCCTCTAGCGCAGCAGCCTCCACTCAGCCTCCACTCAGCCTCCATTCAGCCTCTAGCTCAGCAGCCTCCACTCAGCCTCCATTCAGCCTCCATTCAGCCTCTAGCTCAGCAGTCTCCACTCAGCCTCCAGGCCTGGTCCCCAGACCCCCCACTGAGGGTCTGGGGACCAGGCTGATGGTGCCGTGTGTCTGTAGAAGAACCGTATCCATGGTAACTTGCGGAGCGGGAGGGACAGAGGGAGCGCGAGACGGACAGGAAGTCAGCTTCAACGGGGACATCGCTGACAGCGCCTATAAGACATCTTGACTTAACAAACAAGAACGGGGTCTCAGAACTGCCGCCCGCCCCGTGGAACCCGGCCCCTGCGACGCTCCGACCCTCCCACTGCGACGCTCCGACACTCCCACTGAGACGCTCCGCCCCTGCCGGTCGTGGTTCTCCACTCAGCCTCCACTCAGCCTCCACTCAGCCTCCATTCAGCCTCCATTCAGCCTCTAGCTCAGCAGCCTCCACTCAGCCTCCACTCAGCCTCCATTCAGCCTCTAGCTCAGCAGCCTCCACTCAGCCTCCACTCAGCCTCCATTCAGCCTCTAGCTCAGCAGCCTCCACTCAGCCTCCATTCAGCCTCCATTCAGCCTCCAGCTCAGCAGTCTCCACTCAGCCTCCAGGCCTGGTCCCCAGACCCCCCACTGAGGGTCTGGGGACCAGGCTGATGGTGCCGTGTGTCTGTAGAAGAACCGTATCCATGGTAACTTGCGGAGCGGGAGGGACAGAGGGAGCGCGAGACGGACAGGAAGTCAGCTTCAACGGGGACATCGCTGACAGCGCCTATAAGACATCTTGACTTAGGAAGCCCGACAGGTATAACGGGCTAATGGTACCCTGCATGGGGAACCCCCACTGGGCTCAGGACCAGAACCCCCGACTGGTCGAACCAGGACCACCACCGGGGCAGGAACCCCCGCCGTCTGCAGCGGGGAAAACCCGACCCAGCAGCCAAACCCGCGACCGGGTCTGGGCGGAATCCAGCGTGGACCATGAGCTGGCTGTTCACTTCCTGTCGCTCAGCAGAAAACACTGGGCTACAACCCACACAGCCCCGGGACACGACCAACACACCCCGGGCCGGGACTCAAACCACAGGGCTCTGGTGGTGGCTCTGGGCCCGACCCGGGCAGAGCCCAGTGGGTCTAAGCTTCCAGGCTGAGCCCTGTTTTCACAGGATTAGGAATATGCTTACTGTACTGCCGTGTGTATGATTACCTCGAACCCCAGCTCTCTGGCTGAGGCCTTCTCGTGAACACATGAATCAGTGTTGAAGATGCCAGCGTTGAGTACAGTGTGAACCTGAACATCTAGTTCTATAGAGCTGATCTGAGACCAGAGAGCAGAGAGGTTCACTCCACATCTAGTTCTATAGAGCTGATCTGAGACCAGAGAGCAGAGAGGTTCACTCCACATCTAGTTCTACAGAGCTGATCTGAGACCAGAGCAGAGAGATTCACTCCACATGTAGTTCTATAGAGCTGATCTGAGACAAGAGAGCAGAGCGGTCCACTCCACATCTAGTTCTGATCTGAGACCAGAGGTCCACTCCAGATCTAGTTCTGATCTGAGACCAGAGGTCCACTCCACATCTAGTTCTGTCCAAAACGACGTTTCCTTCATTGAGTTCTGCTCTGAGTCAAAACCTTATTAACTCACTACTGTTTTCCAGAGCATGCACTTACATGCACACACACACACACACACACACACACACACACACACACATACACACACACACACACACACACACACACACACACACACACACACACACACACACACACACACACACCCACACACACACACACACACACACACACACACACACACACACACACACACACCAACAAGAGGGACCGCATAGGAAGGAAGAGGGAGAGGGGGAGGGAGGGAGGGAGGGAGAGAGTGGGGGAGGGAAATGGGGAGAGTGACGCAAAGAGAGGGAGAGTTGTACATTTGTAGGATGGCTTGGAGAAAGGGATGATGCAAAGGGAGAGAAAATAAAGAGAGAGAGAGAGAGAGAGAGAGAGAGAGAGAGAGAGAGAGAGAGAGAGAGAGAGAGAGAGAGAGAGAGAGAGAGAGAGAGAGAAAGAGAGCGAGGCAGAGCAGCTGCCAGGTAACACCCTTCATTAACTTGTGTTCTTCTATTCTCCGGTCCTCATTGTGCGCAGCATGAGACCGCTCTTTGTGAAGGAACCTCTTTCCTGTCCACCAGGCAGCCTGTAATTACTGCTCGTTCTCACAGGCCTGCAGCGCAATTCATCAGCACTTTCCCATCCCTCCCCCTCTCCCCCACTCCCCCTCTCCCTCTCCCCCACTCCCCTCCCCCCCTCTCCCCCTCCCATCGCCCCTCCACCCCAAGACCCCAACCTACCACCACCCAAACAACCAACCACCACCAACCACCATCCAAACACCAACCAACCACCAACCAAACACCAACCAACCACCACCCAAACACCAACCACCACCCAAACACCAACCACCACCCAAACACCAACCAACCACCAACCAAACACCACCCAAACACCAACCGACCACCACCAACTACCACCCAAACACCAACCAACCACCAACCAATCACCAACCAACCACCACCCAAACACCAACCAACCACCACCTACCACCACACAAACACCAACCAACCTCCACCTACCATCACACAAACACCAACCACAACCAGCCACCACCCAACCACCACTAACCACCACCCAAACACCAACCACCACCTACCACCACCCAACCACCACCAACCACCACCCAAACACCAAACACCACCTACCACCACCCAAATACCAACCAACCACCAAACACCACCCAAACACCAACCAACAACCACCCAAACACCAACCAACCACCACCCAAACACCAAACCAACCACCACCAAGTATACTTTAGTAAATTTACATGGATTTGGAGAATTGTAGTTTGGGAACCTCTGCTATCTATGGTCCAATAGTTTGGGGCCCTTGCCATCTAGGGTCCAATAGTTTGGGGCCCTTGCTATCTAGCGTCCAATACTTTGGGCCCCCTGCTATCTTGGGTCCAATAGTTTGGGGTCAGTTGGTGCCCCTGCGCTCTAGGGTCCACTAGTTGGGGGGCCGTGGTGTGGGGCCCTGCCATGCGTATGCGAGGACAAAGGGCCCATGTAAGCCCTGTAACCCCACCAGTGAGTCATTAGGTCTCCATCCTGACAGGGGATGTGTGTTGGAGGTCTGATTAGTGCACAGGGCCCCTGGCCCCCGAGCTCCCCCAGGCCCCCCCAGGCCCCCCGCGGGCCCCCCCCGGGCCCCCCCCCCGCCGTGAGGTTCACATGACGGACTCACCCCTTCATCCCGCGGGAGCTGGTCTGTGATCTGTGATCGGTGATCTGTGATCTGTGATCTGTGATCTGTGATCAGTGATCTGGGTTCTGTGATCTGTGCTCTGTGATCTGTGTCCAGCCTGGCACTGTGTTCTGTGGTTTCCATGAAAGACGTGTAAATGGCGCTCATCTGTGTTCTGTGATCTGTGATCTGTGTCCTGTGATCTGTAATCTGTGATCTGTGATCTGTGTTCAGCCTGGCACTGTGTTCTGTGGTCTCCATGAAGGACGTGTTGATGGCACGATTGGCGGGGGTTAAAGGGGGTGGAAGTAGAGTGGTTTGCTTGGCAACCGCAGGGTCGCTGGTTCGACCCTTCGGTTTGTTTTTAATTTCCTAAGGGGTCTCATCAACGGGCGTGGATCAAGTGTCTCTGGATATGATTGGAGGAGTTTTCAGCTAATCAGAGCCGTGCCCTGTCGGACACAACAGCGGCAGCCATCTTGGTGGTTCATGAAGACTCTCCCATTGGCTCATCGTATTGACCCGCCCATATTGGGTAAACGGTCTTGATTTGGCGGACCCGGACCAGGTCTGCTCAGAACCGGTCTGAACCGGAGGGGGTCCAGAACCCAGGTCTGCTCAGAACCGGTCTGAACCGGAGAGGGTCGAGACCCCAGGTCTGCTCAGACCCGGTCTGAACCGGAGGGGGTCCAGACCTTCTGAGCTGACAGACCGGTCCGGTTCCCAGGCCGGCCTCCCAACGTGCCGGAGCGTCGCTTCAAAGGCGCTGGTCCCAGGAGTGTGAGGGCCCCCACCGGGCCCTGGTCCAAACACCTGCTGGGGGCCCCGGGATGGAGCCGGTCAGGGGGGTCCCCAGGGGCCCGACTTTGCAAGGTGCTCTCTTTGAAGAAGGAACCGTCAAATGACTCCTGGCACTAATTTGGGGGCGATGGGCAGAATGTAAGGAGGGATTGTGGTTTGACAGTCCCTGCTAGGACGTGGACCCCAATCCTTGTTAGACCCCAACCCAGCAGGGGGGAATTGGACCTTTCACCTGCGGAGTGTGGCCCACTGGGGGCCCCGCTGAGAGGCCACTGGGAGCCCACTTGGACAACATTTGGCCCCTGAGCCAAGACAAGCAAGGCCCCTTGGCGGTCCTCCAGAACTAATGATGTCAAGTGATTCCCCTCAAAACAAATCTGCTGTAAAACAGAATGTGGGGAGGAGGAGGGGGGGGTCAGAGAGAGGGGGGGGGGACAGAGAGAGAGGGGGGGCAGAGAGAGAGAGGGGGGGGACAGTTAGAGAGAGAGGGAACATGTTCACACAGGACCCCTACCTCGATATGAGCAGGGGCTCCTCTTAGCTAGTCGGGTCCCAGGTCGGGTCTGGCCCCTGGTCCCCGGGCCCCCTGTCCGGGTCTGGACCCCGGGTCGGGCCCCTGGTCCGGGTCTGGCCCCGGGTCGGGCCCCTGCCGCTATCATATCACTGGACACAGAGCGAGAGCCCTCCCTCTTTATTTGCGCCGCCATTGTCTCCAGATGGCTCCTAATTGGTGTCCTGGATTCCCGCGGCGGGGGGGGGGGGCCCTGGGAGTAATAGAGCATAATGATGGCTGGGGGCCGGGTCAGGGCCCCACAATACCAACATTCAGCTACTTAGCTTCCGATGCAACTTTGTGACAAAATCTGTTTGCCCAACACCAATTAGGAGGGCCGGGGCCCCGCTGTCAGCGGGTTGTGGGGGGGCCCTCACAGAGCCCCAGTGTCCCCGCGGTGATAATTGGTGTCCCTTGCAGGGAGCCTCTTCCCACGGCCACACTACAAGGGGAGGACGGCCTTTAATGAGCCCCCTGGTGGGCCTAAACCAACACAGGGCCCCCCCACTGCCCTGCACGGGGCAGGGGCCCGCGGCCCCCCACACCCTGCTCTAAACAAACATGGCTCCCAGGGGCCCCCCCGGGGGGGACGCCGGTGCCCTCGCACCCAGCGGCCAGCGGGAGCTCTGGGGGTCTGTGCCCGGTTTGACTGACGGACGTGTCAGCCAAGGGGAGCTGCAGCAAAGGGCGGGGCTTGTTGGGGTTCTGAGCCTTGAATGGCTGGTTCTGTGATGGTTCCCTGTAGGTGATTGGTCCCCTGCTGTGTGCTGGGTGATAAACAAAAAACAAAAAAAACTGAAAAAAAAACTGGTAAATGATAACCTCTCTACCATCCAACTTACTAACCAGCCAACTGACCAGCTAGCTAACTATCCGACTGACTAAAAAACGAGTATGAGGCTAACTAACTAACCGGTTGACTGAACTACTCACTAACAAGCTAATTACATAACCTAGATATTAACGAACCAAACACTGATGCTACAATGTGGTTCCTGATTAGGGAGTTTGAAAGGTTGTTACAATGAGTTTAGGTCTCTTCTTGTTGTTCCCACTGAGTCATGTTTATATTCTCTCTCACACACACACACACACACACACACACACACACACACACACACACACACACACACACACACACACACACACACACACACACACACACACACACACAACACACACACACACACACACACACACACACACACACACACACACACACACACACACACACACACACACACACACACACACACACACACACACACACACACACATACCTCACTGTTAGTGAGGTATATATATTTATACATATACATATATTTATACACATATATATATTTTTATTCACGCCTATATATCTGTATGAGCTCTGAGGTGTGTGAGTGACGTGCAGGGGGTGAGCAGGAACTCTAGATGAGCCGATAAAGGATGGAATGTCTTGTTTGTTATTCCGACATCTGAAGAATTAGGAGAACGTATTCCGGCGCGATCCTGCGGCTTCCAGCGCTCGCTGTCACAAAGGAGCCGGTGGTGGCGGGGGAATTTCCCCAGCAACCTCCCTCCGTGCCTGTCTCCTGCCGGTATATTATTACAGCGTCGATGGGATGAAGAATGGAGCTCTGTCTGTCTCTCTGACGGACCGCTCTCTGAGTACACCACAAATCAGAGTGAAATCAAAGATGGACACCTTGATTTCATGGCATTCAGAGAATCTCTTTGGTGTTGTAACATTAGCTGCGCTCCAGCGGGACATTAGGGCAGGACAGGGCACCTGATTGGCTGACGTAGGGGCTACCCGGTGTGTACTGGTGTTCTGATTGGTTGGGATGTGAATCATGGCCTTGGTGCCAGCGTCAAAAATACCTTTTTGTCTTAGATGTGAATTTAAGGTTGAGGTAAGGTAAAGTTAGCTTCAGATGACCGATCTGAAGGGGCTGTCTGTCACAATATACGCTCATACTTAATATTTTGTATATTTATTTGCTCATTAATTGGACTCAAGTTTGACTCCTGGTAAAAATGCATTTTAATCATGTGGTCAAAATACCAACACCTCCTCCATCTACTCATGGCGCTCATTACATAACACGTTCCTTCAGACCAGATCAGGTATTCAACCTCGAGAGAAAACCACAGACATGTAGAAGGATTACTGTGAGTGTTAGCATAGTGTTAGCATAGCGTTAGCATAGCAACCGCCCCTAATACCTGATAACACACAGCCTGCTTCCCTCGAGCCAACCCACTAAACATTCTGATCCTCCAGAGCTGGAGATGTGTTGGATCATGATGTGTGCGTGGGTGTGTCTAAGTGTGCGTGTGTAAACGTGTGTGTGTGTGTTTGTGTGTGTGTGTATACCCGCCTGTGTGCATGCGTGTGGGTGTGTGTGTGACAGTTGACCAGAAGAGAGGGCAGGTCTGACAGACTTGATGAACCGTATACAAAGAGCTCCATTTTAGAACATAGGTTTTCATCAGACCAGGAACAGAATATAACAGAACACCACATAAAGAATAGAACCTCACCTAAATAACATAACTTAATAAAGACAGAACCCCACCTAAAGAACTGAACTTAAAGACGGAACACCATCTAAACAACAGAACGCCACCTAAAGAACAGAACACCACCTAAAGAGCAGAACACAACCGAAAGAATAGAACTTCCAGACAGAACCCCACCCGATCCCGGATCACCCACCAGGAGACCTTGTGGTGCACCTTCAGGTCCTCGTCTGAAGGCCAAGGTGTTAGATGCCAGACTCTCCTTCCTACCTGATAGCGCTGATGAACGATCTCTCAGAGAAGATTCCCCGACTGTTAAGTAACGCCAGGAATGTGTTGGGAAGGAGATGTACTGGACCTCTGTTTGTAGCTTTTAGCTTGTTTTGACCAATTTGTCTTCTTCATGAAGTAGAGTTTTAAAGTATAAAGTATCAAGTAGTATTTATAAGAATAAACTATTTAAAAACATCCAGTAAAGATGATGGAGATTAATCAGAATCAACTATTTATTACCATTATTTAAGATTAGGGGTTTTAAGTTTTAAGGTTAATGTAAGGTTCAGGGTTTGGGATAGGATTTATTTCAGGTTACAGTGTAGCTTAATGTGTAATAAGTAATACGTTCATGTTAAAATAGTGTGTTTCATACTATAGTTCATGTTAATAGAATGTGTATTATACTATAGATCATGTTAATAGAATGTGTCTCATACTATAGTTCATGATAAGATAATTTGTATCATGATATAGTTCATGTTAATTGAATGTGTATCATAATATATTTCATGTATATTATACTATAGTTCATGTTAATAGAATGTGCATCATAGTTCATGTTAATAGAATGTGTATCATACTATAGTTCAGGTTAATAGAATGTATATTATACTATACTTCATGTTCTTCTGACGCTCTAACTCTATGCCTGTGTGGGACTTTCCAGCGTCGCCGTGACAACCGTAATTAATCAGCACCCAAAAACACTGTCAACCCCTATCTGTCACATTTTAATGATTCACTGCGTTGAGGGGGAGAGAGAGAAAATAAAGAGAGAGAGGGAGAGAGACAGAGACAGAGAGAGAGAGAGAGAGAGAGAGAGAGAGAGAGAGAGAGAGAGAGAGAGAGAGAGAGAGAGAGAGAGAGAGAGAGAGAGAGAGAGAGAGAGAGAGAGAGAGACAGATAGAAATAGAGAGAGAGGGAGAGGGAGAGAGAGAGAGAGAGAGAGAAAATAAAGAGAGAGAGGGAGAGAGACAGAGACAGAGAGAGAGAGAGAGAGAGAGAGAGAGAGAGAGAGAGAGAGAGAGAGAGAGAGAGAGAGAGAGAGAGAGAGAGAGAGAGATAGGGAGGGAGAGAGAGAGAGAGAGTGAGAGAGCGCGAGCGAGAGGGAGAGAAAGTCAGGACCCACTAAAAGATCCCCTCCTGATGGATCCGTCTCCACAGAGCGCCCGTTAGCTCTCGTTCAGCACCTGATGAAAGGCGATGCTGTTGTGTTTGTGTCCGTCCCTCCGGAGGAGTTCAGGAGCGTTCTCCCAGCGCGGCGGGGCCGAGGTGTTTACACAGAGACGGAGAGCGGCCAAACACTGTCCGACCCCGTCTCCGGGACCGGCGGGACCACCTGCACGGCACGGAGCACCGCCACGGCAACCGCCACAAACACCGCCGCACGCCACCCCCCCCTCCCCCCCCCCAACGTCCCCTCATCTCCCCCTCCTCCCCTATGTCCCTCCACCCAGAGAAAGAGGGAGAGGGAGAGAGAGAGAGAGGGAGAGAGAGAGAGAGAGAGAGGGAGAGGGAGAGAGAGGGAGAGAGAGAGAGAGAGAGAGAGAGAGAGAGAGAGAGAGAGAGAGAGAGAGAGAGAGAGAGAGAGAGAGAGAGAGAGAGGGTTAGGGGGAGGGAGGTTTGTCCTGTTCCTCACTCCTCGCTCCACTCCCAGAAGATTCATGCAACGTAAACACTGGCCATCAATGTTCCTGCTGGCGGACAGACACAACAAGAGATCATCTCCCCTCTCTCCTCTCCTCCTTTCCTCTCTCTCTCCTCTCCTCTCCCCTCTCCTCCTCTCCCCTCTCCTCCTCTCCTCTCTCCCCTCTCGTCTCTCTCTTCTCTCCTCCCTCCTTTCTCCCCTCTCCCCTCTCCTCTCTCGTCTCCTCTATCCTCTCTCCTCTCTCCACTTCTCTCCCCTTGCCTCTCTCCTCTCCCCTCTCTCTCCTCTCCTCTCCCCTCTCCTCTCTCCTACCTCCTCTCTCCCCTCTCTCCTCTCCTCTCTCCCCTCTCCCCTCTCCTTTCTCCTCTCTCTCCTCTCCTCTTTCCTCCCTCCTTTCTCCTCTTCTCTCCCCTCTCCCCTCTTGTCTCTCCGCTCTCTCCTCTCCTCTCGCATTCCTCCTCTCTCCCCTCTCCCCTCTCCTCTTTCCCCTCTCCCCTCTCCTTTCCCCTCTCTCTCCTCTCCTCTTTCCTCCCTCCTCCCTCCTCTCTCCTCCCTCCTTCCCCCCTCTCCTTTCTCTCCTGTCCTCTCCTCTCTCCTCCCTCCTCTCCTCTCTCCTCTTCCCACGTTAATAAAGGCTGGTTAACGCTGAGGGGAGAGCAATGGAGTCATGATCGCATCCATCCTCCTCCTCACCGCTCTTCATCTCACTTTATGGTCCGACAGAGCGCCTCACTCAAGTGGAATGTCTTCACAGTGCCAGGGGTCAGGGGTCACGGAGAATATGCTCTCTCCTTCTCAACCCGGTGGAGATGAGGAGATAGTCCACCCCCAGGTTTAGCTAAGAGCATCCTTAACCCCTTACCTGATCCTTAACCACCTGTCCCTTAACCTTAAACCTCACTGACTCCATACCTGGAACTTAACCCCTAACCCTCACCTCCTCCTAACCCCCTCCTCCCTCTGAGTCCACTGTGTGTGAATTCATCAGAAGTTCAGATCCAAGAAGTAATACGTCCTCTCCAGCATTTCCAATATACCATCTAGTACCCCCTTAGCATAATTAGTAAACCCAAACAAGCTAATAAGCTAAAGGCTATTAGCTGGTTGGCATGCTGGTCAGAGCTAAAACGTGGAAGTCTTCTCCCACTGGAGCAGCTCGGCTCATGGAGTGGGCTCCACGGACAACCTGGGAGCTTTAAGGAGTGCTGAACCCGGGTCAGGATTCAGAAGGTCTCTCCTCCCAACAGACCAGCTGATTCCAAACTGAGCACCGCCGAGAGGAGCTCCTTGCTGGCGTTCCCTCGCAGTCAGACAAAGATACAGTCAGACAGGGGTACAGTCAGACAGAGATACAGTCAGACAGAGATACAGTCAGACAGGGGTACAGTCAGACAGAGATGCAGTCAGTCAGAGGTAGAGTAAGTCAGGGGTAAAGTCAGATAGAGATAAGTCAGACAGAGATACAGTCAGACAGATGTAGAGTAATTCAGGGGTTCAGTCATTCAGAGGTTCAGTCAGACAGAGGTTCAGTCAGACAGAGGTTCAGTCAGACAGAGGTTCAGTCAGGCAGAGGTTCAGTCAGACAGAGGTACAGACAGACAGAGGTACCGTCAGACAGACAGAGATACAGTCAGACAGAGACACCGTTAGTCAAAGTTTCAGTCCTTTAGAGACACAGTCAGACAGAGGTACAGTCAGACAGAGGTACAGTAAGACAGACAGAGATACAGTCAGACAGAGGTTCGGTCAGACAGAGGTAGGGTTGTAGGCTCAGAGGAGCTGGTATCTGGTGGCCGGCTGCCAGTGGGAGCTTATGGGGAAGGTGATGTAATGTTGACACACGGCAGGAATATCTCACCTCCAACGTCTCTGTCAGCCACTCACCTGGGTTTATATAAGCCCCAAAGCATTCTGGGTAAGATCCAGCGAACACAGGTACAGAGACAATGATCCGCCTGTCACTCAGGCAGAGGAGAGAGTGTGTGTGTGTGCGTGTGTGTGTGTCCGTGTGTGTGTTTAGAGTGTGTTTAGAGTATGTGCATGTGCGTGTGTGCGTGCAAGTGAAGAGCGCTGAGTGCATGCGTCCTCCCTTCCTGATTTCCTTGCTAAACAAGACCACTTGTCTGAGTGTTGCGTGTTGTGTTATTAAAGTTTGCTTCAAACGGCATGTCTGCTAGCGTACGCTACGTCGTAGCGCTCAGTCGCCGTATCAGATGAACCCACTGCTCCTGGGGTTTGGACCGTTCGCAAGGTTACCACGGAGACCACACCCACCACATCAGTACCAGCGGGTTTTTCACATGAGGGGCCCCAGGGGGGCAGGGAGGGAGGCCCCTGGGTCGTATCATATAGGGTGGATATATACAGGAACGATGGAATGATGTTGTATTGATAGTAAATTAAAGTAAGAATACTTTAGATTACAAGCACTGACAAAAACACCATGAAGTTATTCACATGTGGGCAGACATACAGACAGACAGAGATGCAGACAGACAGGCAGAGGGAAGGGCAGACAGACAGACAGACAGACAGACAGACAGACAGACAGACAGACAGACAGACAGACAGACAGACAGACAGACAGGCAGACAGACAGGCAGACACACAGAGAGATAGCCCCTGGTGTTCCAGGGGTCTGTGTCGTGTCGCCGGGTTCGTCTGCAGCCCTGACAGACGCTGTACACCAGAGAGGATCCACCCGTCTGCGACCCGTGAGCGTCCCCCCCCCCGCATTGTCATGGAAACGGAACCCCAACACCACAGGGATCCAATGGGAGGGCGTGGGGGCGGCGGTCTGGGCGGGTTGGGGTGGGGGGCCCTGTCGTGGAGGTATGAACGCTATGATGGAGCTTCTTCTAAATGAGTCCTCCAGGAATGTGTAAATAAAACACGAGCGTCGCTGCAGGTGAGGCCGGCGAGCGTGAGCTCATCTCCAGCGTGTTTCCACCGGCGGTTACGCAACGCGCCGAACCAGCTCCTTCTGAAGAAGGAACCGCTCAGGGAGCGCTCGTGTTTGTTTGTGGCCGCGACTTACCGCACAACAACACCACCAGAAGTTTGTGGTTTTGATGTGCGAGCTAGGCTAGCGTTGTTAGCTCCGTGAAGCTAGCGTTGTTAGCCCCGTGTCTCTAGTGTCGTTAGCCCCGCGTCGCTAGCGTTGTTAGACCCGTGAAGTGAGCGCCGTTAGCCCCCGTGATCCATGGTGTCGGGGCCTCCGTTAGCGTAGCACTGAGGAGGGTAAGCGCACGGCCGCGGTTCAAAGCTCGGAGGGCGAGGGATTCCTGAGCCCCCTAACACCCTCCGGCGTCTCCCGCCCCGCCGAGGTCGTCTGAGAGGGATGGCTCCGATAAATAACTTTAATGTGCGTCCAGCATAAACATTGCGGGATAAAAACAGCAGCCGACAAGAGTTATGGCCGTCTAAAAGCAGTTTGAGGCGGCCTGGGTTTAGCCTGTGCTGAACACCTGAGAACAGATCCTGGCTGATTACTAGTCCAAACCAAGCCAGCTCAGCCCGGAAAGCTTCTGGAATGTTCCAAGACCCAAATTTGTTCATTGGGGTGGATAAAGTATGGCTCATCGTATCGTCATTTATCTTATCTTTGAGGGTCCAGAGTAGAAATGATACAGAACTAACTTCACACTGCTCTATCTGTTAAGCCCCCTACATGGTAAATGGACTGCATTAATACAGCTCTTTTATAACCAGTGGCCACTCAAAGCGCTTTACAATACAGCCTAACATTCATCCAATCATGCACACATTCACACACCAACGGCGGTGTCAGCCACGCAGGGTGACAGCCAGCTCGTCAGGAGCAGTCAGGGTGAGGCGCCTCGCTCAGGGACACATCGACACTCCGCCAGGAGGAGCCGGGGATCGAACTAGCAACCCTCCGGTGCCCAGCCAACCCGCTCTCCCTCCTGAGCCACATGCCGCCCCTGCAGTAGAGGATGGCCGTGGTTCTCCTCCACTGAGGACGCTGAATGGAGGTCTTGGGAACCTTTGTTGCTGTTCGTCTGAGCCCCCGGCCCCAGCTGGAGGTCTGGTCCTCTCTCCGCTCCGGGGGCTAGCGGGGTTAGCGGGTAGCCGCCGCGAGGCGTTAGCACAGAGGTCGGCTTTGTGGAACGGCGTGCCGGACCAGCGGCCCCACCCGCCTCCTCGCACCCTGGTCCCTTTCATTACCCAGAGTGCCTTTCTTCTCTGAACACAGGCCCAGCGGCCGGTCCGGGGGCGGGGCCTGAGACCAGGAGCACTCGGACCCCCTGCTGAGAGGAGGAGCAGCAGCAGGAGGAGCAGCAGGAGGCGCGGTCTGGCGCCATGGCAACGCCGGCCCTTTTATGTCCCCCTCTGAGCGGTCTGGGATGACGGCTGTCTGTCAGATTCCGGGTCTGGAGCGGAGAACCAGAAGGTTATGGTTCTGGAACCGGTTCTGATTCGGCTCTGGGTTGTGTGGGTCACAGTGACGAGGTGGTAACCACGGTAACTATGGCGACTATGCAGGGTTTTAGGGTGTTTATTGGTAATGTTTGGGGAGAATTGCAACGTATTTTCAAATCGTTAAAACAAACATCTGTACACGAAGGAGTGCGAAGGAAACGGAGGCTTTGGACGAAGACTAAATGTTTCATGTGATGTCATGAAGATGAACATCCTAACCGTACCGACAGCGATATATTGCTGTTTCTCCTTCTTCTGACAAATGTACTTATTGTAAGTCGCTTTGGATAAAAGCGTCCGCCAAACGCCCTTAATGTAAACGTAAGATCCATGTTCCTACAAAACCGAATAGTACAAAGAAGTACCGCAGTATGGATAACAACCTTTATACAGTCGGTGTGAAAGACCTCAGAAGATAGCCTGGTTATTGCCAGACCAAGCTCAATCATAGATCGTATATTGGTCTGGGGAAGCGGCTGTCATCAACGGGCCTATTTCAACTAACTCTGTACACGATTGGCTGCTTGCCGTCGCTTCCCTGTCGTCAGGGTGTTAAACCAGCCAATAGCGCGCCGAGGGGAAAAGCCAGCTTGGTGATTGGCTCCCGCAAAAACGTATCGGAGGCAGAAACAAATGTATTGCTCTTCTCCGGACCCTTGTGCAGGGCGAACTCAAATCTCTGGCAAAATGGGCGGGGCTACCCAGTCTACTAAGAGGGCGGTTTTGGCTTTGAAAGGTCAGCGCCTACTCTGTTTCCTGGAGGATGAGCAGACCTCATCAGCACAGCCTGGCCCTGGTCACGGGTAAGGAGGGTCCGACCAGCCCTGCCCAGACCCTCTGATCTCCCCAGCAGGTCCGGCCTCGCAGCGCGGCCCTCAGGAATCAGCCCAGCAGCCCAGGTTCCTGATTTACATCTTTACTTCATTTAGGGACTTTATCCCACGAAAACTCCCATGATTCCTGGCAGCGCGTCCGCCAGCCCCACAGGGCAGTGGCCTGATTAGCAGCGGAACGCGGGAGTGTGTGTGAGACTGTGTGTGTGTGTGTGTGTCTGAGAGTTTGCGTGTGCCTGTGTTTGGTGTGTGTGTGTGAGTGTATATGTGTGTGTATGTGTGTGTGCCTATATTTGGATTGTGTGTGTTAGGTGTTTGTCTCTGCGTGTGTTTGTGTGTATGTGTGTGTGTGTGTGTGTGTGTGTGTGTGTGTGTGTGTGTGTGTGTGTGTGTGTGTGTGTGTGTGTGTGTGTGTGTGTCCCGCTCCACTGCATTGTGGGGACCACTTCATACGGGATCTGTCCGTCAAACGCTCTGCATGGACAACATCACTGTCAGGATCTCCTCACCTCGCCCGGACACACACACAAGCACACACATAAGCACACACACACACACACACACACACACACACACACACACACACACACACACACACACACACACACACACACACACACACACTGACACGCACACACACACTGACACGGACACACACACATGATTAGGAACATACACACACACATAGGAACGCATCCACCCGGTCAGAGCCTCCACCCTGAACCCCTATCAACACACACACACACACGCACACACACACACACACACACACACACACACACACACACACACACACACACACACACACACACACACACACACACACACTCACTTGGAACGCGACACACACACCTCCACCCCGCAACCGTTGTCAACACACACAGACGAACACACACTTATGTGTGTCTGTCAGGAACACACACACGTAAACGCTTGCAGGCATACACTCAAACACACACACACACACACACACACACACACACACACACACACACACACACACACACACACACACACACACACACACACACACACACACACACACACTCCCACACACACTCACACACCCAAGCACACACTGTCCCCTGTCAGAGGACAGCTATCCCAGGGTGAACCTGGGAGTGTCACAATCGCCCTTTGTGTGTGTGTCTGTGTGTGTGTGTGTGTGTGTGTGTGTGTGTGTGTGTGTGTGTGTGTTTGTGTGTGTGTGTGTGTGTGTGTGTGTGTGTGTGTGTGTGTGTGTGTGTGTGTGTGTGTGTGTGTTTCTGTGCGTGTTTCCATGTGTGTGTTTCCATGTGTGTGTGTTTCCATGGTGATTAATATCATCATGTTATTTTATCAAAATGTTTGGTCCACATTCTTCACACATGTTCATGTTATGTTTGTCCTTTTAAATCGTTCTCATCTAACATCTGATGAATCCATTACTCCCCGAGTCAGAGAGAGATCTCCTCTCTGGAGGTTCAGACACCACCATGCTGCTTCTTCATCACACAGACACTGAGGAACACCCCCATCCCCTCCTCCTCCACCTGCTCCTCCTCAATCCCCTCCAAACCTCTCCACTCTCCACCTCCTCCTCTCCCCACCTCTCTCCTCCTCCACCAACTCTCACCTCCTCCTCCTCGTCCTCTCCTCCTCCACCTCTACTCTCCTCATCCTTCTCTCATCTCCTCCTCCACCTCCTCTCTCCTGGTCCACCACCTCTCTCCTCCACCACCTCTCTCCTCCTCCTCTCCTCCTCTCCTCTGCTCCTCCAGCTCCTCCTCCTCCTCTCTCCTCCTCCTCCTCCTCTCTCGTCCAGCTCCTCCTCCTCCTCTCTCCTCTTCCTCCTCCTCCTCTCTTCTCCAGCTCCTCCTCCTCCTCCCTCCTCCTCTCTCCTCCACCTCTCTCCTCCACCTCTCTCCTCCAGCTCCTCCACCTCCTCTCTCCTCCAGCTCCTCCTCCTCCTCTCTCCTGGCCCACCACCTCTCTCCTCCCCCCCCTCCCCTCTCCTCCCCCCACTGGTGGAGGTGGGCTCCAGGGAGGCGTGGGCGTGATTAGAACGCTTGCAGCTCGCCACCCGTCCGTGACGTGACATCAGCTCTGATGATGTTACAGCGAGGCGGGGCCGGCGGCACTCCAGAGGAGTCAGTGGTATGGGGGGGGGGGGTTGTCTCACCAAGCAGTCGGTGGTCAACGTGACCCCAGGAATCCGATCGCAGTAAAACCATCAGAACCATCTCATGAGGCTCCACCCCTCTCGGTCCCGAGACATCTGGTGCCTTGCTCCCTGGCACCTCAGTGATCCCAAAGGTCAAGTCAATATGATAGAGCAAAACCGAAACCATTAATAATGAGATATATCTTCCATTCTAAATTATTTGTTAGACCCTAAACTTATTTTCTTCAAGGTAAAATTATTTGATCGAATAAGTACTAATAAGTCGAGCAATGAAAGGTTATCAGTAATAAGCTAAAGCCTAAAGTAGCAGAGTAAAGTATTCAGTATTTTTTTTTCCTAGCTCTAGGATGAAGGGACGTTGCATCGCCCCCTGCTGGTCACGACTGGTTTCAGCGGTTGAAGATTCCCACTGAAACCAGCGTGGAATGTCAACCAAAAATAAAAAAAATAGGCCTGCACACAACAGTATGCTGTAAAAAATACACGCATCCATCGAGTCTGTTATTATTATAAGATTAATTAGTAGAAACAATCGCATTAGCGTGAAACATGGAGATGGATTGTGTGACTATTTAGATTCCATGAAACTCCGGGTTTTACGAGCCCATAATTACACACGCAGACTCTGAGAACCGCAGAAGTGAAATAAATAACACTTCATCCCCGGGTCAAGGTCTCTCTGCTCTCCTCCCACCTGTCCGGAATACCTCAATTGATTTAGAGGCTCCAACATCACGGCCCCAATTAGTCGAGTCGACGCTGAACACGGCCACAGGTCCAATCCCGCGGGCGGTACATCACCCGGACAGCCGTGTGTCAGGTGCGCCGTGAGTTACAGCGCGTTGTTTCTACCGCGGGGCTGTGAGCGTAAATCACCGAGACACGGAGAAAGTGGAGGCCAACACCTCCCCGTCCCACCTCACTGTTGCTTTATGAAATATTAGCCTATACATGCGTCAACTGTAGACGAAGTCCCATCTGCAAGTTTTAAAACGTTTATCTACCGCTAATCTGATTGAATCTACTAATTCAAGTATGAATACACAGTCACCAAAGCAGAATTACGGGAATCTGAAACCTTGTTTTAATCAGGAGATATTATTACATGAGAAATATATTCTAAAAATACAACATGGTGACGTCACACATAGTCAACCTGGGATGTGCGTGTGTGTGTGTGTGTGTGTGTGTGGGGGGGGGTCTGTGTCTGTGGTTCTGTTTGTTTGTGAGTGTATGTGTGTGTGTGTTTATACTAACCAGTTTATCACTATATATAAACTAACTACAATACAGCCTATTCAAATTACTAACTAGTAGCTAAACTAGCCTACACTACCAGTATTTAAACTAACTTGTATCAACTAGAATATATACGATAGTATCTATACTATCCAGGCTTTCCTAACTGTACTAACTAGTAATAATAGTAACTAACCTGAACAAACTATAGACTGTTTACTAATCTTACTAATGAATACGAACCAGTTAACCAGTATCTACATCAACTCGTCTAACTAACCAGTCTTCTGTTCAACCCCATGCTGCGTGAGCCCGGCCCCCCCTCCTCCTCTCTGCTGATTGGCTGATGAGGTCAGGGGTCATGTGATTGAGGCAGGAAGCGCTGATCACAGGTGTAATTAGTGGGAAATGAGGGTCCATCAGATGACATAATGGCTGAGCAGCCTCAGGCTGCTCTGCTCGGACCCACAGCAGAGAGGGGGGGAGGGGGGGGGGGGGGGGGTTTGCACGAGTGTCTGTGTTTGTTTGTGTTTGTTCTGCCTGTGTGTGTGTGTGTGTGCGTGTGTCTTTGTGCGTGTATGTGTTAGTGTGCGTGCGGACCCTTTGTTACGTGAACTTGACAATAATGATGTTCATTATTAAAGTTGAACCTGATGTATATTCACACCCAAGAAGACTTGTCAGGGGAAGGAGAGAAGGAGCAGAGAGGAGATGACAGGAGAGGAGATAAGGAGAAGAGGGGAGAGGAAAGGAGAGGAGAAGAGATAAGGAGAGGAGGAGAGAAGAGAAGGAGAGGAGAGAAGAGATGAGAGAAGAAGAGGAGAAGAGATAAGGATAGGAGGATAGGTGAGAAGGAGAGTGTACAAGAGATAAGAAGAGAAGGAAAGGAGAGGAGGAAAGGAGGGGAACAGAGGAGAGAATGAGAGGAGGAGAGGACTATAGAAGAAGAAGAGGGGGAGAGAAGGAGAGGAGAGGGAGGAGGAGGAGAGGAGGGGAGGAATATAGAAGAAGGAGAGGGGATAGAAGGAGAGGAGGGGGGAGAGGAGGAGAGGAGAGAGGAGAGAGGAGAGAGGAGGTCTCTAAAATTCAGGGTGATTAGGGGCCATTGTTGTGTTGCGGTGCCGGTGACGGTTGAACAACAACCTCCCCGTCGTATCTCTTTCATCTAGCCTCTATCGCAAAATTAGAGGCTCCTCTCTCACCACTCATAAAAGTGTGCACGTGATGTGGGCGTGCACGTGCACTGTGTCATCGGCAGCACGCACACAGCTGTGGTCTGAACACAAGGCACCAAAACATGCACCTGGTTAGTCTCTGGTCTCTGGTCTCTGGTCTGGTCTCTGGTCTCTGGTCCCTGGTCTCTGGTCTCTTGTCTCTGGTCTGTGGTCTGTGGTCTCTGGTCCAGGTCTGGTCTCTGGTCTGGTCTCTGGTCTCTGGTCTTTGTCTCTGATCCTGGTGTGTGGTCTCTTGTCTCTGGTCTCTGGTCTGGTCTGGTCTCTGGTCTGCGGTCTCTGGTCCTGGTCTCTGGTCTCTGGTCTCTTGTCTCTGGTCTCTGGTCTGTTGTCTCTGGTCTGGTCTCTGGTCTGGTCTTAGATCTCTGGTCTCTGGTCCTGGTCTCTGGTCTCTGGTCTCTTGTCTCTGGTCTCTGGTCTTTGGTCTCTGGTCTCGTGTCTGTGGTCTCTGGTCTCTGGTCTGTGGTCTCTGGTCTCTGCTCTCTGCTCTCTTGTCTCTGGTCTCTGGTTTGTGGTCTCTGGTCTGGTCTCTGGTCTGGTCTCTGGTCTCTGATCTCTTGTCTCTGGTATCTGGTCCTGGTCTCTGGTCTCTTGTCTCTGGTCTCTGGTCTGTGGTCTGTGGTCTCTGGTCTGTGGTCTCTGGTCTCTGGTCTCTGGTCTCTGGTCTCTGGTCTCTGGTCTCTGGTCTTTGGCCTTTTGTCTGTGGTCCTGGTCTAGGTCTAAGGTCTGGTAACATCCACATCTCTGGGAACTCATTCATCATTTATCTGATGAATGAGTTACTCAGTTATGCAGTGCTAACCCTAACCCTAACTATAACCATAACCCCTAACCCTAACCCTAACCCTAACCCTTACCCTAACCCTAACCCTAACCATAACCCTACACTCTAAATTCTAAATTCTACAAAAGGATGAATTTGTATAATCTCAAAACGCACAAATGTGCAAACTCAGTACAGGCTCTGCACCCTGGTCCTGGGGAACGTTTACCTCGCTAACCCCCCGACAGACCCCCCCGCCGCTGGGTACACAGACCCCCCCCCTTTCCCCCGCCCCCCTGCTCAGCAAACATCCCCCCCAACACACACCCCCCACCCCACTAATCCCTGGACCAGGAAGCAGTCCGGGCCCCGCAATCAAAGCCAAGGGCAGGCTCGCCCGGGAGAGCCCCGATCAAACAGTGTCCCGACCCCGCTGCAAGGCGCGGTGTTTGCCCTGACCCTGACCCCCCAGGGTCAGCCCCCCCCCCCCCCCCCCCCCCCCCAAGGCCTAATGGAGGACGGAGGGCCGTTTTATACAGTACCGCTCAAACAGGGCAGGAATGCCGGCGCTAGACTGGTGGAGATAGGCGACACGCCGGGGATTATGGGAGATTGTGTTCCCTTTGATGTGGGCCCACTCTGCGGTTGATTCCCTGTCATTACCCGGAGCACTGCCTGACAGACAGACGGCCCTCAGACATGTCCTCATCCGGTCGGCTGGTGAATCATTGAGCAGTCACCGCCCCCCATCCTCCTAGACCAATACTAGTCCTAATATACCTAATACTAGTCCTATTAGACCTATTCCACCTCAAACTAGACTAATACTCTAATGCTAATCCAATTAGACCTGGATTACACCTAAAACTAGTCCTAGTCCTAACTCTGTTAGATTTATGATACCAATTTATGGAACTGTTAAACCCCTAACCTAACCGTCTCTAGCCTAACCCCAAACCTAACCATCTCTAACCTAACCCCTAACCTTCCATCTCTAACCTAACCCCTAACCTTCCATCTCTAACCTAACTCCTAACCTAACCCTCTCTAACCTAACCATCTCTAACCTAACCCTCTCTAACCTAACCATCTCTAACCTAACCCCTAACCTAACCCCTAACCTAACCATCTCTGACCTAACTCCTAACCTAACCCCTAACCTAACTCTTAACCTAACCGTCCCTAACCTAACTCCTAACCTCACCTCTCTAACCTAACTATCTCTCACCTAACCCCTTACCTAACCCCTAACCTAACCACTAACCTAACCCTCTCTAACCTAACTCCTAACCTAACCCCTGACCTAACCCTCTCTAACCCAACCCTCTCTTACCCTCTCTAACCTGTCTCCTAACCTAACCCTCTCTAACCTAACTCCTAACCTAACCCTCTCTAACCTAACTCCTAACCTAACCCTCTCTAACCTAACTCCTAACCTAACCCTCTCTAACCTAAATCCTAACCTAACCCTCTCTAATCTAACTCCTAACCTAACCCTCTCTGACCTAACCCCTAACCTAACCCTCTCTAACCCTCTCTAACCTGTCTCCTAACCTAACCCTCTCTAATCTAACTCCTAACCTTACCCTCTCTAACCTATCTCCTAACCTTACCCTCTCTAACCTAACTCCTAACCTAACCCTCTCTAACCCTCTCTAGCTGAGGTAGACCTACCGGCAGAGACCTCCTCGTGCCTGGCTGCTCCGCGCTCGCATGCTAGGAAGCAGATAGCGCGCTCAGATCAAAGCGGGCCTGCATCATCAGACCACGGCGACATCCAGGTTAAGGAGAGACTCAAAACATCTCCGCTGTCGGCACAAAGCGTCCGGCGATAAGGCGCTCCCTCCTAGGTCCTCATCAAAGTCCTCCATGTGGGCCGAGCCGGAGGAGTAACCAGACCAATCGTCGTCGTGCATCAAGACGCCAGCATCCTCTTGGTCCCCGGCTTTGATGTCCGTCCATCCGGGCGCGACGCTGCGTCCTATTGGCTTGCCGCCGCCAGCCCGCGGTCCACCTGCATGAGGCTGGGGAGAGGGGGGGAGGCTGGGGGGGGGGGCGTCTTGCAGGTCGCTGCCGTCGCCCCTAGAGCCTTAACAAGCCGTGAAGATAAGATGGCTGCCGATAAGGAAGGCTCTCTTCCTGCGAGGGGAGATAAGGGATCTGACAGGGGAAGTAAGAGTGGTTCAGACGCTCTCTGCAAGGCTGGAGCCTCAGGGAGATATCAGTCAACAGCGGAGAAACCAGGCGTCTTAAGGAGTTATCAGTCGACACCAGAGGAACCAGGCGTCTTAAGGGCCTCTAAGGGTATCTTAAGGGCCTCTAGTTGGAGAGGTTTTACAAATACATGCAACCTCATTATTAAGGAAATATTCCTTGAACCGAACCAAAAAGACAAATAAAGAGATGGGTCTTAAGTGATTTGACATATCATCTAAGGGTAAATGGCTTAAGAGGCAGAGTTCAAGGGATAACAGACAACAGCTACATGAGTGAGGAAGGGACATGTTTAAGGTGACAATGAGTGAAGACTTAGAGCCAAGAAAGTATTTTCCAACCTCGGGCTGAGACAACAGGGAGCCCTGATATTATTATGGGTACCGGGATACTGCAGAGCTATAGGCTATAGCTATATTTATATATATATATATATATATATTTATATATATATATATGTATATAATTATATCCTCTAGACTGAGAAACACATGAACTACTGCTAACTAGGCTAACAGAGCAGAGCCTCACATGTGACCCCTGGGTCTCAGCGGCATGCTCTGAGCCGAGGTAACGTGAGCTGTAGGCCAAAGGACAGGAGCTAAGGGCGTTCAGAAGCCAACAGAATGAAGAATACGGCCTAGAACAGAGAGAACCTCCATGCTCTGATAACCCTGAGACAGAGAGAGAGAGAGAGAGAGAGAGAGAGAGAGAGAGAGAGAGAGAGAGAGAGAGAGAGAGAGAGAGAGAGAGAGAGAGAGAGAGAGAGGGGGGGAGCAAGAGAGTGAGAGAGAGAGAGAAAGAGAGAGAGAGAGAGAGAGAGAGAGAGAGAGAGAGAGAGAGAGAGAGAGAGAGAGAGAGAGAGAGAGAGGGGGGGGGGGGAGAGAGAGAGAGGGAGAGAGAGACAGAGAGAGGGGGAAGGGAGGGTTAGGGAAGGGAAAGAGAGAGAGAGAGTGAGAGGGGGGGGACACAGAGGAAGGTTGGAGAGAGAGAGACCGAGAGAGTGAGAGAGAGAGAGAGAGAGAGAGAGAGAGAGAGAGAGAGAGAGAGAGAGAGAGAGAGAGAGAGAGAGAGAGAGAGAGAGAGAGAGAGAGAGAGAGAGGGGGGAGAGAGGTAGAGGGTGGGAGAGTGAGAGAGAGAGAGGGGGGGAGAGAGAGAGAGAGGGGGAAGAGAGAGTAAGGGAAGGGAGAGAGAGCGAGAGTGAGAGAGGGGGAGAGAGAGAGAGCGAGAGAGAGAGTGAGAGAGAGTGAGAGGGGGGGACAGAGGAAGGGGGGAGAGAGAGGGAGAGAGAGAGAGGTGGGGGGAGTGAGAGAGTGAGAGAGAGAGAGAGAGAGAGAGAGAGAGAGAGAGAGAGAGAGAGAGAGAGAGAGAGAGAGAGAGAGAGAGAGAGAGAGAGAGAGAGAGAGAGAGAGAGAGAGGGGAGAGATAGAGAGAGGGAGGGGGAAGAGAGAGTTAGGGAAGGGAAAGAGAGAGAGAGAGAGAGAAGGGGGACACAGAGGAAGGTTGGAGAGAGAGAGAGAGAGAGAGAGAGAGAGAGAGAGAGAGAGAGAGAGAGAGAGAGAGAGAGAGAAAGAGAGAGTGAGAGGGGGGGGGAGAGAGTATGGGAAGGGAGAGAGAGCGAGAGTGAGAGAGGGGGGGAGAGAGAGAGAGAGAGAGAGAGAGAGAGAGAGAGAGAGAGAGAGAGAGAGAGAGAGAGAGAGAGAGAGAGAGAGAGAGAGAGAGAGGGGGGGGGACAGAGGAAGGGGAGAGAGAGAGAGAGAGAGAGAGAGAGAGAGAGAGAGAGAGAGAGAGAGAGAGAGAGAGAGAGAGAGAGAGAGGGGGGGGGACAGAGGAAGGGGAGAGAGAGAGAGAGAGAGAGAGAGAGAGAGAGAGAGAGAGAGAGAGAGAGGGCCTCCTTGTTGGCATGGGGGAGCGTTGTTTTCTCCCTCAGGTCGCTTGGCACAAAGTGTCCTTGACACAAGTTATCATGATAATGAAGGGATTACTCCATCAACCCTCTCCCTCCCTCCCGCTCTCTCTCTCTCTCTCTCTCTCTCTCTCTCTCTCTCTCTCTCTCTCTCTCGCTCTCTCTCTCTCTCTCTCTCTCTCTCTCTCTCTCTCTCTCTCTCTCTCTCTCTTTCTCTCTCTCTCTCTCGCTCTCTCTCTCTCTCTCTCTCTCTCTCTCTCTCTCTCTCTCTCTCTCTCTCTCTCTCTCTCTCTCTCTCTCCTCTCTCTTTCCCTGTTGCTCAATCTCATCATTTACATTGCCAAAGCATGCATTCAAACACAATAAGCAAAAGTACAATTCAAAGTTTCAGAGTGTCTGCAGTGAGTGAAGCTGATTCTCTGATCTCTCTCTCTCTCTACCCCCCTCTCTCTCTTTCTCTCCTCTCTTTTACTCTCTCTCCCTCTCCCCCTCCCTCCCTCTCTCCCTCTGACCCGTCTCCAACAGCCGCCTCTCTCTCCAAGCGATCCGTTGCCAGGCGACCGGCCGCAGGGTGTTTACGTACGCCTATCGACGCGGCGCTGTCACTCCGATGATCCCTGACCGCGAAAAGCGGCCCGGACGGGGGGCGGGGCCTCTTGGTACACCTGCCAGGTACAAGAGGCCGCCTGTGCAGCGGCACTGGGCCGGCACTGATCCGGACGGCCCGCTAACCCCCCGACAGACCCCCCCGCCGCTGGGTACACAGACCCCCCCCCCTTTCCCCCGCCCCCCTGCTCAGCAAACAGGCCGTGTTCCCGACTCCGCTGAGCTTTAATAACCTCCGTGCACTGACGGCTGGAGACGCGTGGAAGTCTGACGTCTGGCGTCTGACGGGCATCAGGACGAAAGCTGGATTCCAATCAGATCGCTGATCGCGAAAATTTAATCATAGTTTATTTAAGCCTTATTCTCTCTCTATCCCTCCGGGAGACCGGAGGGAGGGAGGGAGGAAGGGAGGGAGGGAGGGAGGGAGGGAGGGAGGGAGGGAGACCGGGAAGAAGTGAGGGAGACAGGGAGGGAGTGAGAGAGAGAGAGAGAGAGAGAGAGAGAGAGAGAGAGAGAGAGAGAGAGAGAGAGAGAGAGAGAGAGAGAGAGAGAGAGAGAGAGAGAGAGAGAGAGAGAGAGAGTGGGAGAGGGAGACCAGGAGGGAGAGAGACAGGTGACTGACAGGTGACTGACAGGTGTCTGTCAGGTGGATTTTAACAGAACAGAGGACACATAAGCCAAGAAAGAAAAGCTTATCTTTAGTTATATGATATAAATTATATTAAATAAAACCAAAATGATGGACAGAAATAAAGATATTACTTTATTAATTTGACTAAAGGACTATGTTGATACAGCAGTAGAGTTAATTATATAGGGGATGGCTCCCTCTAGTGGTACAACATCAGACCGACACAAATGGTGGTAAACACCGTTTAATCATAATATAATCCATCATTAAACCAGTTCCTTTGGTGTTCTCTACTGGTTCATATGGGAATAATAATACGGTTTCTCTCTGGTAATAAACTACACCTCAAATAAAAACATTTGGGTTGGAAAAATAACATTTAAAGTCAATGACATTTTTTGTATTGGAAGAGATCAAAGATTCGTTTTTAATGTCTGTTGATCTAAGCCCCTCCGCTGACGGACTATTCCAGCCGAACAGACCTGGACCCGGACTAAGGACCATGCTGATCCAGACCAGGACTACGTCCAGGACTAGGGACTACCATGCTGATCCGTTAACACCGTGAACGGGGACGGAACCTCGAGCCCCCAACACGGAGACCCCCATCACGGCAGCGTCTCGCGCTCCTCCGGTTATCATCGCTGCTTATTTATACCCCGCCTCCTCCCTGCTCGCTTGCGAGCTGTTTCCGGATACCGGAAGTCAGTAGGATTCCCAAAGATGGCGGAGCAAGGTCCGACGGCCATCGCGACGCGGCTCCGTAACCAGCTGCAGTCGGTGTACAGCCTGGACCCGTTGCGGAACGAGGTGAGTCCAGTCTACCGGGAACCCCCTATCCGCACGGGACCGCAGAGCGGCGGGGAGCGTGGGCGGTCGGTACCGGGGCAGCACGTGGCGCGGAGAAGTGGCAGCGGAGAGAGCTGCCCGCTGCTCCGCGCGGACAAGTGATGGAGAGAGGGAGAGTGCGTCTGCGCAGGCGTACGGCGGGGGTCCACCCCGGGGGTCCATGTCGGTGTTGTTCTTGTCGGTGCGAGGCGACCCGTTCACAGCAGGCAGCTTCCCGGCCAAACAACAACAAAGCGACGGAGACGTCACTTCAGGAGGTTTCAAAACCGCGCGTGTCGCCGTAAGCCAAGGAGAACCGGGACCGGGTCTGGGTGTCCCACTTCTGGACCCGTTCCCAGAACCGGTCCTCGGCGGGCTGAGGTCGAGTAGGACGGGCGTCCCGGTCCGGTGTTGTGTTGTCTAAAGTGTGTTTCAACACGCAGAGCGTCGTCTGTTCCATCTCTCTCGGTACTCCGCCTTGTCCCGCGCACGGAGCTCCTTGTCCCGCGCACGGAGCTCCACGTCCCGGGTACGGAGCCCAAAGCTTCCGCACGGTTCCGACCCATAGTTGGACCGGACCCGTGAGTCTGGCCCCTGGACGCGGTGTGTCTGGCCCCGGGACGCGGTGGTTACAGGGTCGGACTTCATAGGATGAGGATGAGTGTCTTTCTGTATTCGTGTCCCGCGGCGGCTTTTGAAACATCCAACAACCGCGAACAATAGGATCATAAGGACCGGAACGGATCCGGTATCAGGACCCAGACCGGCGTGCTCTAGCCCCACCGGTCCGGGTCTACGGGGTTACCCGACCGGGTCTACGGGGTTAACGGACCTGGTATACGGTGTTTACGGGTTTTTTGGTCTTCTGGAGCCTCGCTGCTCTCCGGTCTGTTTAACGGTGTTCGGTTCGGTGTTGCGCTTCACGTTGACGGACTAGAACCGTATTGCAGCACGTTGTTGGTTCAGGTTAGAGAGTTGTGTTGTTGGTTCAGGTTGGTTCAGGTTGGAGAGCTGTGTTGTTGGTTCAGGTTAGAGAGTTGTGTTGTTTTCTCAGGTTAGAGAGTTGTGTTGTTGGTTCAGGTTAGAGAGTTGTGTTGGTTCAGGTTAGAGTTGTGTTGTTGGTTCAGGTTAGAGAGATGTGTTGTTGGTTCAGGTTAGAGTTGTTTAGTTGGTTCAGATCAGAGTGAGTCGTGTTGTTTCCTATGCTCGCTGATGAACGTGAGCCGGTTAATTCTCCCTAAACCGGTCTGAGTTAGTGCATGTTAACCAGTGTAAATTAACCAGTGCAAGTCAAAGAGTGCAAGTTAACCACCAGTGCAAGTTAACCTCTTCATGATGTAAACACAGAGACAGATTCTTCACATTAAAGTTGATCAGTTCCTCAGTGTTTGAGTCTGAGGTTGTTTCCGACTTTGGACCTAAACTGACCAATCGAACGTTACACAAACCTGAAGAGATGTCCAAGCTTTACTCTAAACTGGTAACCTCAGAGAGTCGGTTAACTTGTGAGTCTGATAAGAACGAAGCACAAGAATTGTCACGTAAAGCGAACATGTAAAATATTTCAAACCGTCCGGGCGGAATAACCTGAAGTAAAGATCACCTGAGATCAAAGTGAATAAGATGGGACTCAGCCCTCTGGACTCTGTTCTGGTTGATAATGATATAGATATTGATAGATATACAACACTTGCAGATATAGCTCCAGAAGGTGAACGTGTGTCTGTGTTCTTGTGTGTACGCAGTTTATCTTATCTTGTGGCTCATCAGAGGTTTGAACAGTTCGCTGTGATTGGTCACGGGACGTGGTGTGGAACTATCTGGTGGTTACAGGGTCGGACTTCATAGGATGAGGATGAGTATCTCCGTATTCGTGTCCCGCGGCGGCTTCTGAAACATCCAACAACCGCGAACAATAGGTCATAAGGACCGGAACGGATCCGGTATCAGGGCCCAGACCGGCGTGCTCTAGCCCCACCGGTCCGGGTCTACGGGATTTACCGGTGTTTGACCCTCCTCTGACCCACCTCTGAACAGCACCTCTGAAAATGTTCTGCGAGCAGAGTGGAACCGTGCAGCGTTCCATCTGAGAAAAACGGAGGTCTGGAGAACAGTGGATCACCTGGACAGAGCCATCAGAACACACGGCTCATATATTTGTTACTGGCAGTTGGTGAGGGTTCCATTAGAGAGATAATAAAGAAATAAACGGTGTTTCTGAATCCCACCGCGACGCACAGCTCATCAACGTCTTCTCACTACTGAGCTGACACAAGAAGGGAGGAGGGGGTCTTCTGATGGGCAGTGGGGCTCTTCCTCATGCTGTAGACTGACACTGGTCTGATGAGCCGGTGTTCCCCTCACTTAACCTGGTGTGTGTGTGTGTGTGTGTGTGTGTGTGTGTGTGTGTGTGTGTGTGTGTGTGTGTGTGTGTGTGTGTGTGTGTGTGTGTGTGTGTGTGTGTGTGTGTGTGTGTGTGTGTGTGTGTGTTTGTGTGTGTCCCCAGGAGGAGGTGAAGCTGAAGATCAAGGAGTTGAACGAGCACATCGTGTGCTACCTGTGCGCGGGCTACTTCATCGACGCCACCACGATCACGGAATGTCTGCACACCTGTGAGTGACCCCTAGTGACCCCTCCCTTCACCCCCGGGCTGGGCGGAGAACACTGGGGGCGTGTTATCCCCATGGTTATGACTAGGGTTGGCTATCGTTTGGGTTTTATCCGATACCGGTGCCTTCTCTGTACTTCATAAACGGTTCCGGTGCTAAAACGGTCCACGAACCGGTACTTAAAAAAACGAAACCGCACACACGTACCTGCACGACTTGTTATGAGTTTCACATTAAGCAGAAAGTCAGCGGACACTGAGTTGAAGTTTAGGACATGGCACACGTTGTCCCACACGCTGTTGAATGGCAACGGTGTTTGCTGGCCTACTTGATATGCAAGATTTACGGTTGGCATTAAATTACTCAACTTACATAAAGAGGAAAGGCTGCCGTGACTGATAAACATAAAAAAATAATAATAATACAAATAATATTAATTACTCGCTGAAAGCAGGCAGGCACGCAGCTAAAGCTATGCTTTACACTTGCGTGCATGGCGCAACATTACTGACAAAGTCATATTAGATAATTTTACGCAGGTGCGCAAGGCAGCCACAGGAGACGCCAACATGGTTTTCAACCGCTCGGTACCGCGCCGTATTTATTAATACGTTTTGGAAAGAAAAAGTATTTGAAGCGAATAAGCGACTGTTCTGGATTTGTTTATTTGGTTTTGAACAGATAGTTTTTGTTGCATGCATCGGCTTTGAGATTGTTTGTTTGTTACTTTGAAATCACATACGCTCGCCACACACAGACTCACTCACTCACTCACTCACTCACTCACTCACTCACTCACTCACTCACTCACTCACTCACTCACTCACTCACTCACTCACTCACTCACTCACTCACTCACTCACTCACTCACTCACTCACTCACTCACTCACTCACTCTCTCACACACACTCTCACACACACTCTCACACACGCGTTCATTCATTCACGCACACACCCGCTACAACCTGCCGATCTTCAATCAAAACAACATCAAGTAAGTGACTCCGCAGCGCGTTGACAAGTCCGTCCCGAGGTGCCCATAGGCTATGGTTTATATGTTTGAAAGCCGTGACACACGCTTTTACAAGTTGGCCTAAAATACCACGCCTCGCAGTCATGGACCTATAAAGAAAGTCGTAGTCGTAACATGCGTGTTTAGAAGCACAACATTGAAAAGGGTCCCGTCTGAAACGCGCAGCGCTGCGTTCCGAACGTTGTGTAATCAAATACACCGTTATGGCGGTATATAAAAAAAATCATATCCTAACGAAAATCCACACCGTTATCCGGTGTGAACCGGTTTACCGCCCAGCACTAAAGCAAGATGACGCCGCAACACCATGGGGGCGGGGCAGGGGCGTTTAAAAGAGTAAGGCACCGTTATGAGGCACCGAAATATGCGTTCTTATTCGATCTCGGTACTACCGTTTACGTCGGAACCGGTTCCCTACTGGAACCGAGATTAGGTGCTCAACCCTAGTTATGACCCAACTTTGTGATACTTTTCTTTGTGATTTTGTGGTAGGATGTTCAATAACATCTCAAATACAGACCCTCCCATTTCTATTCAACCTTTTTATTTTTACAAACATCTAATGAATAAGTTCTTTATGTATTTTGGGCGAGTTCTGAAGGGTGATGAAAACATTTTTTTAACGAAGTCTGACATGCTACACTGACCTTTAACAACAGCAGCATGTGGCTCAGGAGGTAGAGCAACCCAAAGGTTGCTGGTTCGATCCCCGGCTCCTCCTAGCGGAGTGTCGAGGCGTCCCTGAGCGAGAACCCTCACCGCTCCTGACGAGCTGGCTGTCGCCCTGTGTGGTTGACACCGCCGTCGGTGTGTGAATGTGTGCATGAATGGGTGAATGTTAGGTAGTATTGTGAAGTGCTTTGAGTGGCCACTTGTTTGAAGAGCGCTGGATAAATGCAGTCCATTTACCATTATACAGCAGCTCTGCTTGTTAGTTTTGTGATTAGATGTTCAGTCAGCCCATGCATTGCTCTCTGGACCAGTGGGCGGGCTGACTGAACCTCCTCTGTGTTGTGATTGGTTGTTGAGTCAGCCTGTTCATGACTGAACCTCCTCTCTGTTGCAGTCTGCAAGTCGTGCATCGTGAAGTACCTCCAGACCAGTAAGTACTGCCCCATGTGCAACATCAAGATCCACGAGACGCAGCCACTGCTCAACCTGAAGCTGGACCGCGTCATGCAGGACATCGTCTTCAAGCTGGTCCCCGGCCTGCAGGAGAGTGAGTCCCGCCCTCTCCATCACGACTGCATTCATACAGCGCCTTTTGACCAGTGGCGACTCAAAGCTTCACAATACTGCCTTACATTCACCCATTCATGTGACGTGATGAGCCCTTTCAAAGCCAACCTGTTTGTGACATCACAAGTGGGAGTACACCCCCCCCCCCTCTCCACCAATGGTGCGTCCCACCGGGAAGGCTGGCGGTATCATCCGTCCATCATAGCTGCTTGGACAGGCGGGGCCACTTGTGATGTCACAAACAGGTAGGTTTTGGATGGCTGGTGGAAGAGCTCTGAGCCTAATGTTAGCTCCCCCCCCCTCCTCCCCAGGTGAGGACCAGAGGATCAAGGAGTTCTACCAGTCCAGAGGTCTAGAGCGTGTTGTCCAGCCCAGCGGAGACGGTGAGCTTAGCATGAGTTGTGTTGTTGTTTTGAATGGCAGGGTGTAGTTCTGTGTTTAACCAGCAGAGGGCGGTGCTGTGTTGGTGATTCACCAGTTTAGATGCCACTCTGATCTGAACTTCAGTATTTAGCAGGGGTGCAACGGATCACAAAACTCACGGATCGCGTCACGGTTTTTGAGTCACGGGTCGGATCATTTTCGGATCAACAACAATATTAAAGATAACGAGACAAATGTGACTTTAAATAAAATCTTCAAATGTGTAAAAACAAAATAAAGTTAAAAATGTGACAATAATCCTGCTTCCGTTAAGCATTGTCAATGTTTAAAAAAAAATCAGTCTGAGTTATTATCCTTCTTCTTTTTAACATGGATAGTAAATAATCCCTAACCCTGGATTTACAATTCAGGATGCTGCATTGCCTGGGGAGAGTTCAGAGTCTACACTCTCCCAAGGCAATGCAGACATCCTCATCTTTTTTTTTTTCATCAAGTATGGTATCAAAATACAGTTTCTGTCGTGTTTTATTTGGCATTTTGTAAATCCATTGATTTCGGTTGGAAGACTCATTGCAAGGGGGGTTGGTTGTAGTCTTTCGCTCAGTTCTAGCCCTACTCTTGATACGGAGAACCGAGCGAAAAGACTACAACCAAACATAAACATATCCGGTTCCGGTTTCCGTTTTAATGGGATTTACGGCCAATCAAATGCAACAGAAACTGTATTTTGCTACGATACTTGATGATGTTGTTAATACCGGAATTGTCCTCTAAACATGCGCTGATCACGTGAACGCACTTTTTCAACCACGGATCAGCCGATCCGTGGTTCACTTGCGTCCCGTGAACCGTTGCACCACTAGTATTTAGTGTTTACCAAACAATGTATTTACAATTATAACTGAACCTCGTGTTATTATCGATGTCTTTTATATCGCTTTCTATTGACAGACCCATAGTTGAGCGTTTTTAAAGCAGTGTATTTGTGACCCGGTTCTGGTTCTGGTTCTCTTGTGTTCAGACGCGATGCCCGACTCCACAGGACTGCCCTATACCAGTTTCGACCACTCCAAGGCTCACTTCTACCGCTACGACGAGCAGGTGTCCCTCTGCCTGGAGAGACACAGGTAACCTTTCCTCCTAGCTTCAGTACTAAGCATTGTGTAGCGTCTCATCCTAGCTATCTCTGTTGTGTACGGGGAATGGGTCAACCCAGTGATTGTTAGTGCTTGGCCCTTGGTTCTATGAACATCCGTACTGAACCGACAGCGATATGTTGTTTATTTTTCTATAGACAAATGTACCAACTGTAAGTCGTTTTGTATAAATGCGTTTGCTAAACGCCCTAAATGTAAATGTACACTTCTGTTTATACGCTCTATGTTTAGCAGTGAATTGAGTAATGGAGTGCGTATTGAACCCTGTTCCTTGGTGGATGTTATCTAATCTAAGTGTTTATTTAACTCGTGTTCAATGTTCCCCAATGTGGGACTCAGCAATCTGAGGCTTAAGTCGACTGTCGGGATGTTAAACGCATTGATCTGTTTGCTGCAGCTCAACGCATCCGGGGAAAGACAAGAACAAGCTGACTCTTCAGGTTGGTTCACAGGATGCAAAACAACACAATGTTAACACAACATTGACCGGAGGTAGTAGAGCTCGTGATCTTACCAGAGGAATATGTGTCCTTTTCTTTTCTTGAAATTAAGCTTTTACTTTTTTCCTAAAGCATTGATTGCTTTAAGAACAGGGTGGCTCTTATTTTGAAGTTGACGCGTAGTTTGTGTAAATACGATACTTGACCACCAGAGGTCACTGTTGACCTATTCTTCTGTTGGAAGTTGAGAATGCGCGTTATTGAATGACAAAGATTCATAGAGATTAGATCAGATTTTTACAAAGTAAAAAATTCATCATTACAGACCTATTTCAGGAAGATACTTCTTGAACTACAACGGCATTTAGATTTATTCCTGTTAGCTTCATTCATTAAAATATGAAATAATCCATATTCAGCTGTTATTGGTAAAGTCCGCAGTCACCCCACCCAGTTACACCACCCAGTGACACCACAGAGTAACAACACCCAGTCACCCCACAGAGTAACAATACCCAGTCACCCCACATAGTAACACCGCCCAGTCACCCCACCCAGTGACACCACCCAGTGACACCACCCAGTGACACCACCCAGTGACACCACCCAGTGACACCCCCCAGTGACACCTCCCAGTGACACCACCCAGTAACACCACCCAGTAACACCACCTCTCACCTCTTCCTGCTCCTCTCTGCAGCAGAAGTTTGTGCGCTGTTCTGTTCGGGCGGAGGTCAGACACCTCCGGAAGGTCCTCTGCCATCGGCTTAACGTGGAGAAACACCAGGTGAGGACCGGGGGGGTGGGGGTGTGTCCAGGTTGGGTGGTTGTGTGTCTTATGTGTGAGTGCGGTGTGTGTCCATGTCCACATGGTTTGTGTGTGTCTGTCTCCATGGTGTGTGTCCGTGGTGTGTAGGTGAACTAGCGTCCGTCTGATTCCTCCCGTTTGATTTCCTGTTTCAATAAAGTTTAATATAAGAGTTCCGATGCGTGACGGAGCTCTCGTGGACTGACCTGTTCGGTTGAACCTCCTCTTGAGTCAGGTGTTCTGATCTTGACCTCTGACCTCCACTCAGGTCCAGATGCTCTTCAACAACGAGTCGCTCCCCGATCACATGACCATGAAGCGATTATGGCTCTCTCATTGGTTTGGCAAGGTACAGTCTAACCCCTACTGTCTGACCCCCACTGTCTAACCCCTACCTGCTCCTTCATGACCTGTCTCTGTACTGTCTAACCCCTACCTGCTCCTTAACGACCTGTATCTGTACTGTCTAACCCCTACCTGCTCCTTAGTTACCTGTCTCTGTACTGTCTAACCCCTACCTGCTCCTTAACGACCTGTATCTGTACTGTCTAACCCCTACCTGCTCCTTAATGACCTGTCTCTGTACTGTCTAACCCCCGCCTGCTCCTTCATGACCTGTATCTGTACTGTCTAACCCCTACCTGGTCCTTAATGACCTGTCTCTGTCTAACCCAGGGATGACAGGGTTACGGCCCGCGGGCCGGACACGGCCCGACTGTATGTCACATCCGGCCCGCGGGTGATAAGGGGAGAATATATGTATTTATTTAATTTTTTATCATTTTATATGTATATCTTTTCTTTTTGGAATCCGTCAGTTGGTCTGTTACTGCTGCTGGTCTGTTACGATTCAATAACTGTTCATACCCCATTCCATTTCGAAACGTGTTTAGAAAACACGCTTGTTTCATTAAAATTAATTCATTCATTAAGGCCGCTGTCACGTTAAAATTGTACCCGGGGCGAAAATTGTACCGGCCAACGTCATCAGTTGTTGACAACTTGACAACTGATTTGATTGGGTTGTCCGTTGCCGGGCAGGTTTCAAAAAACATTCGGCTCATGTTTCCAAAGACGAAATAACATAATACAGATAACGGATCGCTAGATAACACTTGTGTTTACTTTATATTTGTATTGTATTGAATTGTTTAATCGAATTTGGCTAGTAAACTGAGTGTTTGAAGCAGGTTTCAAAAACCTGTCGTGTCACGCTCAATGAAGGAGTGCAATGAACGAGCATGAAAGTTCGCGAATGTTCATCGCGTCAAATGACGTAGGACGCGAATGTTCAAGAACCTTCCTACGTCATTTGACGCGATCGCCCGTTTCCCGGCAACAGACGATCGCGTCGTCTGTTGCTATTCGATTAAACAATTAAATACAATACAAATATAAAGTAAAAACAAGTGTTATCTAGCGATCCGTTATCTGTATTATGTTATTTCGTCTTTTGGAAACATGAGCCGAATGTTTTTTGCAACCTGCCCGGCAACAGACGATCGCGTCGTTTGTTGCCAGGCAGGTTGTCAAGATGTAAACAACTGATGACGTAGGCCGGTACAATTTTCGCCCCCGGTACAATTTTAACGTGACACCACCAGGGCGCGCCCCAAACACTTTTGCCGCCCCCCAACGCATTTGCCGCCCTAGGCAATCGCCTAGTTCACCCATGCAAGCCTTCAATAAATAAAATAAAAGTAATTAACAGTTTACACTTGTGTTATTTATAGGAAATGTGTTTTGTTGGCCCCTAGTCTATTTTGTTACATTTCTCATTTATAAATATAGGCTACTTGCATGGATAGGAAAATGTTAAGTTTTTAGAGGGGAGCTGTCTCCTGCTTCAGGCTATGTAATTGTATGCCTCATTGTGAGGCTATTTTGGGGCCAGTGCAATTTATTTTTGATGTCTAGGCCTTCAAACATAATTTAAAATAGCCTACCGATCCATGTGTTGAGTCAGTGTTTGGCCTTTTCAGGCCTTTTCAGTCCAAAAGTGTATCCGGCCCCCAGAGATCTCACTTGAAAAAAATCTGGCCCCCTGACCAATTTCACCCTGGCATCCCTGGTCTAACCCCTACCTGCTCCTTAACGACCTGTATCTGTACTGTCTAACCCCTACCTGCTCCTTCATGACCCGTCTCTATACTGTCTAACCCCTACCTGCTCCTTCATGACCTGTCTCTGTACCGTCTAACCCCTACCTGCTCCTTAGTTACCTGTCTCTGTACTGTCTTACCCCTACCTGCTCCTTCATGACCTGTCTCTGTACTGTCTAACCCCTACCGGCTCCTTCATGACCTGTCTCTGTACTGTCTAACCCCTACCTGTGTCTGTACTGTCTAACCCAGGCCCAGCCTCTGGTGCTGCACTACACGGTGAAGGAGAAGAGGAGATAGGGGAGCCACCACACCAGCTGTATATATTTTGTATGATAAATATTCTATTTTAATAGTGTTTGTGTACATATACTTATTTTCCTTGTTTTGTATTTTTGAAAATAAATTTCAAATGAAAGGGTTGAGTTTCTGGTTGAGTTCTGTGGGTCTCTGAGGACAGGAAGTAGAGGGGTGTGTGTGTGTGTGTGTGTGTGTGTGTGTGTGTGTGTGTGTGTGTGTGTGTGTGTGTGTGTGTGTGTGTGTGTGTGTGTGTGTGTGTGTGTGTGTGTGGCTAGCTAATGGCTTACACTAATCTTGACCAGTGACTTGGTAGGTTGTGGGTTCGATTCTGAAGTAAAGCTAGCTGTTGGCCTCCTTCAACACGATGACCCCTGACCCCAAGCTGCTTATTTATAACATGAATTCATTGTTCAGAACTGACCGAAAGCCTCTGCTAATATTGGTTAATATTGCTAGCTGAACAAATGCAGTTATTAAAATGTGTTAAGTTGGTCCCTGTTTGTAAAATCTGAGGCATTTGCTTTCTATTTTCTGTAATGTATAGAATTTCTCTAATTATTTTCTATGAGTTTTATAAAAACATCCTGACAGGACAGTCTACTATGGCAATGAGCTGCAGTTATACGAATCACAACGTAAACATAGAAGTGCTTTGTTTGTCCACAGTTTCATCTATTAAATATACTCACTTAATATATACATTTATATATACTTTTTAATTGCACTGGAGCCGTTAACAGTTTATATTCGCTGACCCAGTATACTTCAGAGCCCCCAGCAGTACTTCTAAATGGCCGCTAGAGGTCGCTGCTGGTTCACTGGCCGATCAGACTAGCGTATATTGACCTCAGACTAGGGCTCTACCGACCTCAGACCAGGGCTCTACTGGGACCAGGACTCTACTGGGACCAGGTCTCTACTGACCCCAGAACAGGACTCTACTGGGACCAGGTCTCTACTGACCAGGGCTCTACTGGGACCAGGTCTCTACTGACCCCAGAACAGGACCCAATGGGATACTGGGACCAGGTCTCTACTGACCCAAGAACAGGCCTCTACTGGGACCAGGTCTCTACTGACCTCCGACCAGGACTCTACTGGGACCAATACTGGGACCAAATCTCTACTGACCTCCTACCAGGACTCTACTGACCAGGTCTCTATAGCCCCAGACCAGGACTCTACTGGGACCAGGACTCTACTTGGACCAATACTTGGACCAGGTCTCTACTGACCTCCGACCAGGACTCTACTGACCAGGTCTCTACTAACCCCAGACCAGGACTCTACTGGGACCAGGTCTATACTAACCCAAGAACAGGACTCTAGCGTCAATGTGCTCAGATATGGAAGCTGCGTTATTTGGAAGAGAATCACTGATGGTGGTTCAGGAACTCTTCATGTAAAACGACGTTAGGTTGATCCAAATATCATGTTACACACTATATATTATAGCCTATATATTATACCTGGCCTATTTATTGAATTTCTTTAATGAATTTGAACTACTGCAGCGACCGACGACAGTGTAAGTGTAATTAGCATTAATTTCAATAACCGATAATCCTGTTCCAAATTACACCGAACAAGGTTACAACCAAATTACAGGAAATTAAATTCATCGAATTGAAAGAAAGATTCAGGCCAAATGATTCCGTTAAAGCAACCTCAGCCTCCCTCCTCGAGTGGCCGGATAAGGGCTGAGATTAACTAACAATATTAATTAATCCAGAAACACGGAGGTGATGGGTAATTGGTAGATCATCGATAAATATATATGGTTTGTTTTAATCTGGGAGATGTTATAAGGATATTTCGAAGCTGCTCAAATAATGTTGTAAATCCTCAAATGGACTAAAATTATTGGTAGGCCTATAACAATTTGACGCACCAACCATTTATGGGTGACCCACGACATGCATATTTAAGATTAGAAATAAAATATTCCGGAAATCTGCTGTTAAATTTGTTATTGCTGTTATTTGTTCTTATATTTTTACAATTGTGTTTTTAATTATATTAAACTGGGTTAGTTAATCTAATAGTTATACTGTAAAGTCAAACTTCCATTTAAATCCTATCTATTCAAAATAAAACATTCCTATATTTAAAATGAAACAGTCCTAGTTCATTTATTTAGAATGAAACATTCCTAGTTAATTTATTTAAAATAATACATTAGGCCTACCATTTTATTTATTTATTCTAGATTATATAGAAAAAATATTTAATGACCCGATAAATTGTAAATAGATAGTATGATATCAAAAACTAAAAACGATTACGAGGCTGGCCTATATATTTAGAATATTTTATTAATATTAGGAAGAAATTAATTAAGAAATTAATAAATTAAGCGTTGTTTCGAAGCGTTAGGCCTGAACGAAATGTACATGAAGCTGCTCATCTGACCTGACACACGTTAGATGTTCATCTGAACGGACCTCACGTCAGATGTTCCTCTGAGCGGACCTGGGGTCAGATGCTCATCTGAACGGACCTGAGGTCAGATGGTTAGATGTTCCTCTGAACGGACCTGGGGTCAGATGTTCATCTGAACGGACCTCAGGTCAGATGTTCCAGATGCTGTGGTATGCAGCCTGAGTCGCTCCAGCCTCTCTTCACTGCTCTCTTCAGCGCTGCTCATCCACTTATTCACACTCAGCCATAAAAGCCCTACTTGACTTTTCAACCTCATTCCGAGCGAGTGGCTCCATTGTGAGGCCCCGGGTCCGGCTGAGGGCCCTACAGCCCCGGGACAAGAGGACCAAATGTCCGGCGAGGGCCCCTGGCCAACAGGCGGGCCCCCACTCCCACCTCCAGGCCCCCTATTGTGTCTTATTCATTAGCAGCCATTTGCTATTCATGGGTGACTTTCTAGAGAGGGGCAGATGCGTGCCGTATTGCTCACGGCTGGCTGCGACCTGTTTATGTTCAGAGAGCTAATCAATCATGTCGACTAGTTGTGTGTTAAAGACGGTTCCTGAAGCTCCCATATGCCACAGGGGAGGGACCGTCTTTGAGCGGCCGGAGCGCGTTCTGCGATCGGGAGGAGTGAGAACTGAAGACAGCTGATAAGTGAAGTCACTTCACACAAACTCTTCAGACACACTCTTCACACACACTCGGCCTAATTGAGACGTAAAACGGTCAAATTACGACCAACGCACCCGTTTTCCCCCAGAGCAGGAAGGCGTTGGATCTGGTTTAATTTATCTGTTTACTTGTTGCATAAAACACATCTGAAAAGGTGGTGAAATATCATATACCCTTTATTTACATAGATGCTGATTAAATAGAATGTTACAATAAAATTATCGCATAGGATGTTTAATTTATGTACAGAAACCCGGCGTGGAAAGAAAAATTGCGATCTGCTCGTTTTGCATTCGGATATGAATAATAATAATATTAATAATTCTTCCTCTGCAAGATGGGTATCGCTGCGTGCATGCAGATGAATGCAACGTGTTGCCGTGGACAACACGATACATACACGACCTGCGGGGGTCTGGACGCTGAGGACCGCACCAGGACCTGGACCAGGTCTATGTTCTGGGACCAGGCTCAGAGAGACCCCAGACCCAGAGACCAGCCCCCCCCCCTCCCCCCTTCAGAACCACACCAGGTATCAAACCTCAGGATACACCCTTATGTCTCCTTGTACCGTCATATTTAAGACCGTTGAGTCCCGGTGGCACCGGGAATATTCCTCCAACAATTCGGTGAACGTCCGACAGCAGAACCACAGCAGGTCCGCCGATAAATTAAGAACAAAGAAACGGAACCCAAATAATAAAATCCATAATCCTAGATATATATTCTCCTTCATCAATATCCGTGCAAAAATGTTCGGGAAGAAAAATGCCCCCTTTTTTAGTTTGTTTCTTTGTTTGTGGTTGTTGTAAAACTCGCGGGCCTCAAACTGTCAATCATCCACCTCGATCTCCTCGTCCTCCTCCGAGAACTCGTCCGTGGTGTGGTCTCGCGAGGAGCCGGGGGACCCCGGGAAGGCCCCCCGGTGGGACTCGCTGGGGGAGACCCCCCCGGAGCCACCGCCCCGGGGGTCCTGGGGGTCGTCCTCCTCCATGTCCTCCATGGTCACGAGTTTCTGCAGCGCCTGCGGCGGGATCTTCTTCAGCGACTCCACATCTGCCTTCATCTCCTCCAGGTCGCGCTTCAGCTTGGCGCGCCTGTTCTGGAACCACGTGATGACCTGCGCGTTACTCAGGCCGAGCTGCTGCGCGATCTGGTCCCGGTCCGCCGGGCTCAGGTACTTCTGGTACAGGAAGCGCTTCTCCAGCTCGTAGATCTGGTGGTTGGTGAAGGCCGTGCGCGACTTCCGCCGCTTCTTCGACGTCTGCCGCTGGCCGAACGCGTTCACGTGCTCGCGGCCTGTCGGGCGGAAGGGGAAGCGAACAGAGTAGGTCAGACCACCGCGAGGACACAACTTCATCTCCAAGGCCCTGGAAGACCCGTCGAAACCACCACCACGACCCGTGCTCTGCAGGCCTGGATCAGAGCATCTAACCCGGGCCCAGAGCCTCTATCCCGGGCCCAGAGCTTCTAACCCGAGAACAGAAGCTCTAACCCGGACCAAGAGCCTCTAACACGGGCCTATAGCATCTAACCCGGGCTCAGAACCTCAAGCCCGGCCCGGTCACTCAGGAAACACCGCCGACCCTAGAGGAATCCCCGCTCGGACATTGTGTTACTTTACGCCGAAAACACCAGGACGTTCACCCAGCAGGCCTCCTGATTCACAAATAACCCACATTTATATTCATTTATGTCACTAAAGCTTCTAATATCGCCGACAATAATCGACCAAGTCGAGCCTTTAAAATATAAAGTTATAACGCGTTATAATCCTCTCGCCAGCAGGCCCTTCGATTACAGGTTATTATAATATACAAATTATAATGTATTTATTTATTATATTATAAGCTACATATCATAATATATAATATTATATATTATAATATATATATATTATAATATAAACATTATAATGTATATTATAATGTATCGCGACAGAGATGAATATTAATGTGATGCTGCCTCGTACCTTCGGCCGCCTGGATCACGCTGACCTCCAGGCCTTTGAACGTCTTGCTCGCGAGCTCCTCCAGCGCGCACAGCGGGGACGAGGGCGTCGTGAGGCAGGGCCGGCCCGCGCTTGAGCCGCTCACCTTGTCCAGGGCGCGCGGCGGGCACACGCTGACCGCCGCCCCCGCGGCCACCGCCGCCGCCGCCTTCCTCACGGAGGGTCGGCTCAAGATGTCCTCGATGCTGAAGGGGGTCAGCGGCTTGGAGGAGCAGGCCGGCGGGGGCAGCTGGTCCAGCGGGCCCCGCCGCCGCTCCTCCCCGCCGGCCATCAGCACGGAGCCCGTCTTCATGTCTCGGCTGGAGGTCATCACGGTGCCCGGTGTACTCCCGCTGGTGCGCCACGGGGCTAGTTCATCCACGCGCTGGGGTAGGAGTGACCGGCCGCACGTCGCGTCTCGTGTCCGTCGCGGAAAAACTGAATTTTTACGCCACCTTCGATGCGGAGGAACTTTAAGTCGCGAGAGAGTTTGCAGCCGACATGCTGCGGGAGGAGCTCGAGCTACCGGGCGGGACTCAGTCGCGCCTCTGCCCACTCCAACGCGGAGTTTGGGAAGAGTTTGAAAACACGACCGGGGGGCGAGACCCGGAGAGGAGCAGATCCGTAGCGAGACGCCGCAGGAGAAAGTCCACCGCTAACGAGTTGTTGTTGATTGGGCGAAGTTCAATTAGAGAAGCCGTCCGCCGCGCGCCGAGCCGCCCCTGCGTCTTAAAGGGCCAGGCACGAGAATTAATTGGCCGCGGGAAAAGGAGGAGTCTCTCTCGCGCGCCCAACACACACACACACACACACACACACACACACACACACACACACACACACACACACACACACACACACACACACACACACACACACACACACACACACACACACACACACACACACACACACACACACACACACACACACACACACACACACACTGTTGCTGTCTGTGTTGGAGAACATGCCCTCAAATGTTCCTGCATCTGGTTTCTCCTTTCACCTCCTCCTCCCGCCTCCTCTCCCCACCCCCCGCTGGGCTCGAGGAACACCAACCACGGCTCCGTGCAAGGAGACGTTTGGACAAAACGCTCCAATTAGGATCCGTTCCGCGAGACTTTCTCTGGAGGCTTCGGTGCGTAATTACGCAAAGTGCTCTTTATTTTTTATTATTTTTAATAGGTACGGATTGTGGTTCATAAATAGGCCTGAATAATTTGTCTACAAATTACAAATGTTGAGGTATTATTTATTTTTGAATTTGAGAAAATAATTTATCCTTTATTTACTTATTTATTTGATCTTTTTCCAACTGATTACAAATAGCCATATTTAGTATAGACAATATTAAATCCTATCACGGGCAATGGTTTTAAAAACACGCTTCTGTCTTGTTGATCTATGGCTAAACTTCTAAATTAACAATAAAAAAATAAAAAAGCAGTAATACAAATATTTAAACAGTATTTAAAATAATTCCTCACAAATTAAACAAAAATATAAAAATAACCATAAAACGGCGATATCGTGTAATGTTCTCTACTGCGTGAAACAGAGACGCGTCGAGGCAGGACGCGCTGCGGCAGGTTGGTCTGATCCGAGTAACGGAATGATATCTACAGATGAGAGCTGAAGACCCGGACTAGAACCAGGACGAGGATCAGGACCCGGCCCCGGTGGGTCCGGACTCCTCTCACCAGGGGGGGGTCGACTGAGGAGTGTGTTCCTCCCACGCGAGGCCCCTGTGAGCCCAGATCTGCAAACTTAAAGGATCGATATTCATTATACCATAAAATCATCTCTACATTAGCCCAAACAAACACTCAACAATAACCGCTGTGATTCGACCCAACGAATAACGAAGCACATCGCTGGCGGATCTTATTATGCGTCAGAAGATCCGCGAGGACACGGGGAGATGCGTTCCAGCAGAGGGTTTGATCCAGCATCCTCCGCGCGCCTTACCGACCATCTGCTGTGAACATGAGATCGAGTCCCGCCGCCCGCTGCGCTTCAGGGGGATTATGAAGGGAGGTCTCGCGCTGGGTTTTAATGTGAGGCTCCGTTATGAAAACGCTCCACTGATCCGTCTGGATAACGCGGCCCAGCGCGTGCCAGCGGGACCATACGGGACAGCGCGAGGCGAGCCGGTGTGAAGCAGCACGAGACTCCACCGGTTAACGCCACCGGCGGGCGCGCGGACACAGACTCTACCAGAACGAGCTCGGAGGAAATGGGTCGAATCTCTGATTACGAGAAGAATGAATAATAATAAATAATAGATTCAGACATAGAGTCCAGGAGGCTGAATACAGCGGGCCTAGGACTTTTATAGGCCAACTGGTCTCTAGGCCCACTGGTCTGTAGGCCTACTGGTCTGTAGGCCTACTGGTGGTCTTTGGACCTACTGGTCTCTACTGGTCTCTAGTGTAATACTCCTTATGAATCAACACCCTTTGTTGTCATAGCCTCCTGCTGCAGTCTGCCGGAAGAGTGAACAATATGAGTCTCATACCATGGTGCGTTTGTTTCACTTTTTCTCCTACTATAGATTAATAATAGCTTACTCTAGGCAAACACTAGCCTACTGTAGGCTAACACTAGCCCACATTAGGCTAGTGCCAGCTAGATACCAGCCTAATGTAGGCCCACAGTATATTCCTATGCTAGTGCTATAGGCTAGTAGGTCCGACCCTGTCCTCTTCAAAGCTAATTTCACGGATATGTTTAAAGCGCTCAAGGGTCGCGGCAGTGACGTGTCGTTCAGGTCCCACGTGGCCCCGCGGAGTTCTGGAGGGCTCGAGATGATCCGGACCCCCCCCCCCCCCCCCCCGTCGGGTTAATGGTTCTGAACCCTGCGTCTCTCTCCGCTGAACCCGTTTCCGTTGATCTTTCCGCTCCAGCGCGAAGCAGCAATAACGGGAACGGAGCTCAATTTATCTCGAGCTCAATTGAAACGTTAATTAGAAGCAGGAACACGTGACGCCATCAATCACCGGGTATTCGCAACGGTTCCGTCTCTTGACCACGGCGGGTGAATCAATCAGGGCGGGAACAACTCGCTCTTTGTTGATGAAGTGGTGAATATACAGGCCGTGCATTAAGATACAGCTACAGGCCTTAAGTGAAGTTCAAGAAATAGATATGAGGGTGAAACATGAAGCTCAAGCCAAGTTGTATTAAAGGGTTTATCCGTGCGGCCCGCGCATCGCGCGGAGGCAGGAGGTGCCCGCGGCCTCGCTCCGGTAACAGGTGCGTTTCTCCGCAAGCGCTCCTGTAAAACAAACCCCCGCAGGGTTTTTTGACGTGGACGTGGATGTGGATGTGGACGCCGTCGGGGCACCCACTGGTCGGTGCGCGCTTGCGTGTTTATATTAGGCCTACATCCGTTTCTGCCGTTCACGTGCCGCTTCTTATGCCGCCGTCGACGTGCGCGCGGGGATCATTCTTGCAGCATTCAAGTAGGTGCCAAGCTGCCCTGCGTCACAAAGCAAACAATTAACACTCCATTAATTAACTAATTAATGAACAAGTATAACATGCAGGGACGTCCGGATTATCCTGCTTCTGATTGGTCCTGGAGGGTGTGGGAGGGAGGCGCGTGAGAGTGTGAGTGTCTCTGTGTGCGTGTGTGTGTGTGTGTGTGTGTGTGTGTGTGTGTGTGTGTGTGTGTGTGTGTGTGTGTGTGTGTGTGTGTGTGTGTGTGTGTGTGTGTGTGTGTGTGTGTGTGTGTGTGTGTGTGTGTGTGTGTTTGACTCTGCAATCTGCTTTTGATTTCTGGTGAATTAAAACGGTTTCCATAGTGATGATAATAATCATACAATCACGATAATTAAGGACAAATTTTAGAATTATTTGTACAATAAAACACGAATACAAAGATAGGTTACTACTACTACTACTACTAATAATAATAACAATAATAATAAACACGAAATAATAATATTAATAATGATATTAATAATGATAGGAACACATAACTAATAATGACAATATTTTATACATTCTAGAATATATTGTGTTGTTTAATTAAATGAGACATTTTTATTATGAGACCGAACAAATGGTTCTTATTGTAATTAATTTAATTATTATACCAACAATCACAATAGACTGACCATAGCCAGCTCACTAATTATTAGGCTACAATAACTACCAAACAGCTTTTAATTGTGCTTGTGCCCCCTTCTTCTTTTTCTGGTGCCTTTTGTTGTGCGGGCGCGTGCAAGAACATCGGCCGTGGAGCGGGGATGGAGACGCACGAGGGGAACCGAACCAACAACCGATTGACGTCGTCACATCCGGTTTCCTCCTCACGTCCTCCTCTCCCGCGGGCTCGAGCTCATTTTATGTTTTGAGCGTATCTTAATATCATCTTAAATAGGCTAGTTATAGTTTCGTAATAGTTTCTTATTTAAATTCCGCGAGGCCGGTGGAATGCGGCCTCGTGTGCCAAAAGAGTGAAAGCATGAATAAACGTGGCTTTAAATAAAGGCCTCACGCTGTCATGAACAGAAAGAGCCGAAGTGTTTCAATGTCAAACCCTAGATTTTGAGGAGCAATAATGAGCCGAGTGGAGAAGGAGAGGAACGAGTCGCTCCACAGCGCTGCAGAAACACACACACACACACACACACACACACACACACACACACACACACACACACACACACACACACACACACACACACACACACACACACACACACACACACACACACACACACACACACACACACACACACACACACCCAGCGGCAGCCTTCAATGTTTGACATAATATTTAGATTCACAGCGGGACGTCGGAGCCCAAACGCGAGCGGCCAAACGGTTCTAATTCCCCCCCCCCCCCCCCACACGCACACACCCCCTCCCTACAATCACACACACACACACACACACACACACACACACACACACACACACACACACACACACACACACACACACACTCACACACACACACACACACACACACACACACACACACACACACACACACACACACACACACACACACACACACACACACACACACACACACACACACACACACACACTGCGGGGGCGGACGTGTCTCGCCGCTGGGCCCTCGAGGCCCGCTGGAGCCCGTTTAAGAGACGAGGAGTATAGGCGCACTCGGACAGAACAGAACGTTTCCGTGCGGGTGACGTCATAACGACGTGTTTGTACGACTCATTAGTCCACCGCGCGAGGAGCCTTTGATCTGCCGACAGGCCGCGAGGTGTGACGACACTTCCTAAGGAGATGTAATTAAATAATAAAAACAAATGCATTATAACAATAATGGCAAAAAAATGCGTGTAAGTGAACAAATTCCAGAAGCAATGATTATATTATTGTATAAGTAGCCTTTTATAAGTAGTATGGAAGTAGTAATATTAATACTAGAGCTTTGTTCTTTAATTCAGAAAAATGTACAGCACCCCATTTTTAAATGATTTCACTTCAATTTAGCCACAGTGACGATAGATATCCTCACGTGTAGCATTCTTCTACTTGTAAATATTAATATCATTGAAGCGTTCTGGTTTAATTATGACATTTATTGTATTTTAATTACCAGATATAATACACATGTATCACTTAGCTTTAGCCTGTGAGCGCATCTCTCCTCTGCACCAGAGGGGCGGGGCTTATCACTAGAGGGGCGGAGCTCAGGACCGCGGCGCTGCGGAGACGCTCACCGTTAACGTTTATATCAGAGCGACTCTCAAACACACCTCCTGCTGTCAGGAGGCTGCTAGGCTTAGTATGGAAACCGCAACACACACACGCAGGTACGCAGACACGCACCTAAACACAGAAACAAACACACGCACACGCACACATGCACATACATTTCTGCACACACAACCGCATCACATTTGATTTCAACATTTCGGTTTTGTGTAAAATGTGAGACGTGTTCCGGTCAGAGTTGATTTGGTCGGTTCTACGACATAATACATGTGTAACAGTCAAAACAATCATGTGGTTGTGTTCACTTCTAAAGGGTTTAAAGCATGTTCTCCACAGTCAGGCGTGTTCTAAAAGGGTTCTCCTCTGCAGTCAGTCTTATTGTAAGCCTATTCTCCTCTACAGTCAGGCGTGTTCTAAGCGTGTTGTCAGCGTGTTCTCCTCTGCAGTCAGTTTTGTTGTAAGCCTGTTCTCCTCTACAGTCAGGCCTGTTCTAAGTGTGTTGTCAGCGTGTTCTCCTCTACAGTCAGTCATGTTGTAAGCCTGTTCTCCTCTACAGTCAGGCGTGTTCTAAGCGTGTTATCAGTGTGTTCTCCTCTACAGTCAGTCTTATTGTAAGCCTGTTCTCCTCTACAGTCAGGCGTGTTCTAAGCGTGTTCTCAGCGTGTTCTCCTCTACAGTCAGGCGTGTTCTAAGCGTGTTCTCAGCGTGTTCTCCTTTACAATCAGGCATGTTCTAAGCGTGTTCTCAGCCTGTTCTCCTCTACAGTCAGGCGTGTTGTAAGCGTGCTCTCAGCGTGTCCAGCGCGGGGCTCCCAAGGGCCCTTCCCTTGTCCCCTGTCCCGGTTTTCTCTCACCGGATGAAGATGAATTTCTCCCCCAGAAAATCGTCCAGAGGGAGGAGGGTCAACAAATGACTCACCTGCAGTCCCCCCCCCCGACCACTGGGGCCGGGGCCTGGGTTCAGGGGCCCCTCCAGGGGGTGATGAGGACTCTGATATCAGCCATCAGGCCCTGGTGCAGGAATAACCAAACACACTAAAGACAGAGGAGAGCCCTCTAGAAATAACTCCTGCTGACCTCCCCCCTCTCCCCCTCTCCTCCCCTCTCCCCCCTCTCCCCCCTCTCCCTCGACTGCCCTTCACATCAGGAATTCATTAAGATCCTCTCTCTCTCTCTCTCTCTCTCTCTCTCTCTCTCTCTCTCTCTCTCTCTCTCTCTCGGTCTTTGGCTCCAAAGACAAACGACCTGCGGTACTAAAGTTTAACACTTTGACAAAACCCACCTCATCCTGGCTAATGCCCTTGGGGAGGGGGGGGGGGGTCGCTATGGCAACCAACGTGCGCCAGGAGACGAACAGGTGAGGAGAAGAACAGACGAGAGCTGCCCCAAAGCATGCTGGATACTAGAGTGTCACGGGCCAGGAAATACTCTCACACACACACACGCATACACACGCACACAAGCAAACACTATCAAGAACGCACGCATGCATTCACGCACGTACAAACTCACACGGACACACGATCATGCACACATACAAACACATGCACATGCACACACACACACACACACACACACACACACACACACACACACACACACACACACACACACACACACACACACACACACACACACACACACACACACACACACACACACACACACACATCAACATGCATACACAGACACTCAACCAGAGTAAAGTTGGGTGTTCTAAATCGCGGATGTCTCCTTCAAGTCCTCAGCCGTCGTTCTGTCCCCTCCTCCTTAAAGAGATTTATTTCCACTCCGTAGATTCAGAGATCGGCCCTTTGGTTTGTTCGGAAGCGTTAACTGTTTTACACGTTCACTCATTCACATCAAGATGTCATCGAGTGATTAAGGCGATCAAGGTGATGATTCATGCCTGAAGAATATGTGTTTTATCAAAGCAGATGAGGACTTGACCTTTGTGACCTTTGTGACCCTGTTTCAATCATTTAAATGTTTATTTTGAACTGTTTAAATTATGTTGATAATTTCATCAAAAGCATCTATAATCAAATATCTTTTAACATATCTTTGGCTGAGATTATGTTGGTAATTAAGTAATTAACAGTTCATTACCTCAGTAAGAGTAATTAACAGTTCATTACCTCAGTAATACTAGTAATTAACAGTTTGTTACCTCAGTAAAACTATTGTAACAACGGTTAATTACCTTATTTATACGAGTAATTAGTGATCTCTCTCATTAATACCAGTAATTAACGGTGCGTCAGCTCAGAGCCGCCCTAGAAGCTCCCCCATCTCCGGTCCCGGGACCCAGCCTGCCCGGCCGGTTCAGACCGGTTCCTCTGGCTGATGAGAGGAGCAGCAGTAAGCAGGCGGGCGTCCCGGAGGAGCAAGAGGAGCAGGAGGAGGAGCAGGAGGAGCAGAAACATAAATACTCAGGGAGGGAGTGTGTTGGCGGCTCATAACTTAGCAGCCCTCGGCCGAGCATAAACATGGAGACTAGGATCACACTTCGTCAGGGAGGAGAGGGATGGGTCCACAGAGAGGTCCTCCTTCGCCACCTCCTACTCCTCCAACTCCTTCTCCTCCTCCTCCACCTCCTCCGCCACCTCCTTCTCCATCAAGTCCTTCTCCTACTCCTTCAACTCCTTCTCCTCCTCACCACCTCCTTCTTCTCCTTCTCCTTCTCCTCCTCCACCACCTCCTCCACCTCCTCCTCCACCTCCTCCTCCAACTCCTTCTTCTGCTCCTCCTGCTTCTCCTCCCCCTCTCCTCCTCCTACTTGCACCTCTTCCCCTTCCTCCTCCTGCTCCTCCTCCTCCTCTCTCTCGACCAGGGTTCATTTTAAATCCAACCCTCTAGTGACATCCCAAGGAGGAGTGTCCACCCAAGCGATGAAAGTGTTACTAGCAGCTAAATGACTATGCTTATACTAAATAGTACAATATCACGTAACTAGGTAGTACAACATCACATAAATAAATCAACACATTCTGCAGATTGTGTCAAAGTTGTAGAGATAATAGCATTCTCAAAAATTAGGGATTTCAAACTAGGACAATGTGTATGCATGCATCCGGGTGTGTGTGTAATTATGTGTGTGTGTGGGTGTGACTGTATGTGTGCGTGCATGTGTGCATGCCTTGTGTGTGTGCGTGTGTGTGTGCGTGTTTGTATGGTTGTGTTTGTGTGTGCGTGTGTGCGTTTGTGTGCGTGTGTGCGTTTGTGTGCATGTGTTCCTATGTGTGTGTGTCTGTGTGTGTTTGTGTGTCTGCCTATGTGTGTGTGTGTATGTGTCTGTGTGTGTGCGTGTGTATGTGTGTGTGTGTGCCTATGTGTGTGTGTGTGTGTGTGTGTGTGTGTGTGTAGCCAGGCGTGACTCTCCTCTGGGTGACCGCGGTAACCGTAACACTGGAAACGGTGGCGGCGGGACAGGGCTGAATGTGTGCGCGTGTATTTGTGTGTGTGTGTGTGTCTGTGTGTGTGTGTTGGACAGGGATGCCTGGCGACTCCTACATCCACATGAACACAACGCTGTCACACTCCCTGACAGCCCCATTCATCACACACCAAGTCCTGTCACACACACACACACACACACACACACACACACACGCACACACACACACACACACACACACTCACACACACATACACACACACACACACACACACACATACACTGCCTTTCTCCTCCCCCTTCTAAGTGACAGCTTTGAAATGAGAGTTAAGACATCAAGGGACATATTCAAATGTTTGGCTGAGTTTCTGAGTGTGTGTTTCATTTATTTCCTGCTGCGCACGTAATAACACAATCACCACGGCAACGGAACCTTTTTAGGTCATTAATGCCGCTTTTCCACCGCACATGTAGCTCGACTCGACTCGACTCGACACGACTTGACACGACTCGACATGGTAGCAGCACGGGTCGTTTTCCACCGTAAATAGTGCCTCCTGGACGTGGGCGGGGTCGGCTGCGCGAAAGGGCCGTGACGTATTTTTGTACGCGACGCAAACAACACCTACGCAACCCACACTTGGAAAGAACCCACATAACAACAATGGAGGACATCGATAACATTACTATTATTAGCTGGCATGTTGAAGAAGTTGAAGAAGTGGAATATGTTGGCTGCGGCTCTGCTATGGCTGTTACCAGCATGGTTGCCATGTCGCTCTCGTGACTTCGTCACACTCTCTGGCCAATCAGTGGCCGGCCGTCTGCCGACGTCACCTTTTAGCATCGGCTCAGCCGCTTGGAACCTAGAGCGAGCCGGTACTAGAAAAAGCAGCCACTTCAGGTAGCCTACCAGATACCATGTTTTCGCGGTGGAAACGCAAAAAATGCGAGCTGAGTCGAGTCGAGTCGAGTCGTGTCGAGCTGGTACCATGCAGTGGAAAAGCGGCATAAGTCTGAGGGACCTGTAGCAGCTAATGTTGTGCTAACAGAACTAGCCTCGTCTATGAAGAGGTTTGTTAACAGAACTATGAAGACGTTCGTTAACAGATCTAGTCTCGTCTATGAAAAGGTTTGTTAGGTTTCCAATCTTTCACACCAAAAGATGCATTTGCTGCCCGAACGCGTTGACGCCTGAGTTTTGCGGCGCGTCAAATCAAGTTTTGCGGCGCGTCAAACTTTTGACGCGCGTCAAAAGCTGAAATATTTCAACTCGAGCAGCATTTGACGCGCCGCAAAATACGTGAACGCGCCCTTCGCCCGTGCCCGGCAGCGGGCACGGGCATGCCGCGCCGCAAATCAGATTTTGACGCGCCGCAAATCAAGTTTTGCTGCCCGTTTTCTCGGCAGCAAATGCTGCGGCAGCAAAGCAGCAACGCGTCTCTACATTCACTTTGAATGGGATCACGACGCGCGTCAACTTTTTGCATCTTTTGGTGTGAACGCAGAGGGAGGAAAGGAGCGTTGCCATGGATACGGGAAACACAGGAATTCTACGACAATGTGCAGCATAATGTGCTCTGTGTTGAATGTGTGTTTTTAAATAAACGTATCCTCCAATCCATGGTCATTTGTGTCGTGAACCTACGGACTTCAGTGGGGGTTTCATTCCGCCTGCGCACGGCACCTTCTCAACAATAATCAATAATCTTCCTCCCACTCAGGGCGAAAATGGTAGGTCTTAGCTCGTTTCCCCTCAGCCATGTCAACGTTTATGAGTGCGTGACTACTGTTGACGGCTTTCAACTACTGTTGACAGCGCATGCGCTACCGCGCGTATGTGTCCCGCGCAAAAAAAATAAATATATATTTTTTAATTTAAATTTCTTTTTTTTCTTCACCCCTCGCGGTCGACTTGGGATCTGTCGGCGGTCTACTGGTAGACGGCGATCGACTGGTTGGGCACACCTGGGTTAGACAGTCCAGTGGCAGGCCATTAAGGAGCACACACACACACACACACACACACACACACACACACACACACACACACACACACACACACACACACACACACACACACACACACACACACACACACACACAGTTCCAGACCCTGAGTCCCGGAGCCTTGTGTTGACGCTGGCCTCCCTCAGGTCCTCTATCCCTCTAACCGGGTTACAGCGGGAGCGTCTCCAGCTCATAAAGACGTTCTCCGCGTCGGCGAGGAGCTAATGCGATGAGCGCCGGCTCTTAAATGAACGGCCGTGATACTGCGCAGAAGGAGGCGAGCGTAAAGCGGCGTTTCAATAAGAAGTTCATAAAGTATGTATGCTCCACGCCGGTGATCCATCAGCAGTGTGCTTCTTCCGCTGCTCGTCACTGTCTGCTCCGTCGGCGCGCCGCGAAGCTCCGGTGTACTGCGTCGTTATGACACCGGCTCGCGCATCATCTCGACAACCCGACAGCCTCACCTGACACTTTATTGACGGCGCGACATCGTTGAGATTACTCTTTATTGATCTCCTGTGTGCGTGTGCGCGTGTGTTTGTATGTGTGTGTGTGTGTGTGTGTTTGTGTGGGTGTGTGGGTGTGCGTGCGTGTCTGTGTGTGTGTGGGTCTCTCTGTGTGTGTGTATGTGTGTGTGTGTGTGTGTGTGTGTGTGTGTGTGTGTGTGTGTGTGTGTGTGTGTGTGTGTCTCTGTGTATGTGTCTCTGTGTGGGTCTGTGTGTGTGTGTCTGTGTTTGTGTGTCTGTGTTTGTGTGTGTTTGTTGGTCTGTGTGTGTGTGTGTGTGTGTGTGTGTGTGTGTCTGTGTGTGTGTGTGTGTGTGTGTGTGTGTGTGTGTGTAAGTGACAATCATTGAAAGAATGTCTTCTGATGAGAGCTGTGCTCTGATAGCTGAGATGTTTTGGAAGTGAGTGAGAGTGAGATATCAGGATCATCAGGAGATCAGTACAGTGTGTTCTCATCAGATATCAAAGGTACAGCAGCGACATGATGGACGGTTTGGACACGCCCCCCTCCTCCTGTCACATGACACACAGTCTGGGATCGAATCCCTTTCATACCACAAAGTCCTGTAACTTCTCCATTCCAAACGCTTCATCAGACTACGGACTGGACCACTTCAAATTGGCGATTCGTTGGGGATGGATAATTGCAATGGCTATTAGTAATCACTCAAAAGTCGTCTATTATTTTTATCGTCTTAACGACGATAAGGATGGGAATGTAGATCGCCATGACGACGGGCATGTCGGCGACAGTGCAGGTGTTTCTCTGCAGGTCTGTTGGTAAACAGCACCACCGGAATCTTCTGGAAGTCAACACACTTTTCCCCGCTGTCTCCCTCCCTCCCCCTCCCCCCCCTCCCTGCCCCCCCCCCCCCCAGTGTTTAGTTTTAATTAACCTCGGAGAGAGATAGCGTGTCGCGCGGCTAGCGGGCGTGGCCGTGCGGTGTAGAGGTTAATCGCTGCGGCGCTCCGGTGAGACCCACCAGGGGACAGATCAATGCACCGCAACCCCCCCCCCCCCAACCGCTCAGCCAGACCACCCCCGACCCTCCTCTACCACCCCCCCGCCCCCCCGCAACCAGCAAGCCCCTCCGCCCCCCCCCCCCCGCAACCGTGTTCTGCTGAGAGCCTGGAGCACAGCCAGACCCCCCCCCCCCACACCCTCCTCTACCTCCCCCCCCACTCACACACACAGCCTCCTCTACCCCCCCACCCCCTCCTCTATCAACCCCCCACACACACACATTCAGCCTCCTCTACTCCCCCCCCCCCCCCCTCTCCTCTACCACCCCCCACACACACACACCCTCCGCTACCCCCCCTCCCTCTGGCCTGGTGCAGGAAACACACACACACACACACACACACACACACACACACACACACACACACACACACACACACACACACACACACACACACACACACACACACACACAAACACACACACACACACTCACACACACACCCACACAAACTCACAGTGCCAGTGATGCAGTGTTGTACAGAGAATAGTGTTTGTGCTACAGTAGAGGTTTACACACAACACTAGTAAAGGTTTACTCACAGTACCAGTGAAGGTTTACTTTCAAACCCAGTATTCGTTATCGAATACCTTTACATTTCAAACTTAAATGGAAGGTTATATATCCCGATTTCAGTGTTTGAAGTGGAGGTTTAATTCTTAAACACAGTACAGTACACAGTAGGGGTTTAACAGAGGGCTAGTGTTGGTGCTAGAGGTGGGGCTAGTGTTGGTGCTAGTGGAGGTGCTAGAGGTGGTTCTAGTAATGGTGCTAGAGGTGGTGCTAGAGGTGGTGCTAGTGGTGGTGCTAGAGGTGGTGCTAGTGGTGGTTCTAGAAGTGGTGCTAGAGGTGGTGCTAGTGGTGGTTCTAGAGGTGGTGCTAGTGGTGGTGAGGGTGACCGACTGGTCACCAGTAGAAGCTGATTGACTGGTCACCAGTAGAGGCTGACTGACTGGTCACCAGTAGAGGCTGACTGACTGGTCACCAGTCTCTCCATAATGAGCTCCTTCTGTTCCATCTCTAATGACGGCCGGTCGATGCAGGGCCCAAAGTGCGGCCGTGTTTATTCAGTCTCGACCGACGCACACATCGATGTTGTGTCACCCAGGGTGTTCGCATTTAAACACTATCGGCCTGGAGGTGGCCACGCCCCCCCCCTGTCGCTGCACAGCCAATAGGAGGTGAGCGTGGGGGCGGAGCCTCTGACTGCAGTGCTCTGTAAATAACCTGGAAACTAAATGAGTAATAGTGCTGATGAGAACGAACGGGTTAACAGACTCTGGGCCTGAGACTGGATTAGCCTCAGGGGAGGAAGAAGAAACCAAAGGCCTTCATCTTCAGAGTACTACTGCAGTACTACTAAAGGAATGGTATATACTACTGCAGTGCTGGTATGTACTACTGAAGGTACTGCATTTAGAGCAGTACTAGGTCTACCGCAGTACTAGTAAAAGTGCTTCTTATCGATACACTACAATACTACTGCAGTACCGGTATGTACTACTGAAGGTACTATTTACATAGCTACTAAAATAATACTGTAGAACAGTACTAATGCAGATATGTACTGCTGAAAGTACTGCTTATACAGCTACTACAGTACTACTGCAGTACTGGTATGGACTTCTGTAGGTTCTGCCGATAGTTATACTACAGTACTTCTGCAGCTACACTGCAGTACTGGTATATACTACTGAAGGTACTGTTATAGAGATATACTGCAGTAGTATTGTATTACAGTACTACTGTACCGCATTGCTAGTGTAAAACTTGTAGCAAAGCCGTTTCTAAAGACATTTAAAGACGTTTAAACTTTGTATTCCGCTCGTGTGTTCCTAGCGTGTAGCGGCGCTACGATGCCGTGATGGCCTGTGCTCTGATTGGCTGTGCTGTGACAGGGTCCTGTTCTGATTGGCTGTGCTCTAATAGAGTCGTTACAGCGAGCCGGGGGTCTGGTTCACAGCAGGGGGGGTGGGGGGGGGGGGGGCGCTTAGCGTGAAGCCCTGCCCGGAAACACACTCTTTAGCTCAACCACATGCGCACACAACCATACACACACACACACACACACGCACGCACAAACACACACACGCACACACACACACACACACACACACACACACACACACACACACACACACACACACACACACACACACACACACACACACACACGCGTGCGGCGTGATGTGCAGCAGACAGAATGGGAGCTCTGGTCCTCGTGGTCTGCGTGGGACCCCCGCGGTGCGGAGCCTCCAGACCCCAGCCCCCCCCAGCCTCTCACACATCAGCACCGTGACGAGGCTGGGGCCCCCCCGCCGCCAGCGCTCACTTTCAGATGTCTTCATGACCCCATCCCTGCTGTCCCCCCCCTCTCCTCCCTCACCTCCCTCCCTCCTCACCTACCTCCCTCTCCTCCCTCCCCCCCTCTCCTCTCCTCCCTCCCTCCCCCCTCCCTTCTCTTCTCCTCCTCTCTCACCTCCCTCCCTCCCCCCTCCCTCTCCTTCTCCTCCCTCTCCTTCTCCTCCCTCTCCTCCCCCTCTCGTCCCCTCCCCCTCCCTTCTCTCCTCCCCCCATACCCCCCTCCTTCGCCCCCTCTACCCCCTATATCAGGGAGCTGGCAGCTCTGAGCCTCACTGAGCGCGTGCCAAGGCGATGACATCATGCGGGGGAAGGGGGGGGGGGGGGTCAGTCTGATGCACATGGCGAGCCCCGGTTTGGTGAGGACGTCGTCTACCCTCGGCTCCTCCCTGGCTCCTCCCACTCTGTCTGGTGTCTGGGGGCGTTTCAGAGGTTCTCGTTAAGTGCTTACGAGCTGTGCTGATTGGTTGAGCTGGGTGGTATTTTAGACTGAGCTCAAGAGTGGGCGGAGCCTAGAGAAGACAGAGGGGAGGAGTTCAGAGGGTATCTACAAGTGACATCATCGTGTGTTCTGTGGTCACCGCTGGATGAATCCAACATGGCTGTCAGAGAGAGCTTCTTCACGGATTGGATTCACGGTGAAGATCTCAGCCCTGTAGCGGTCCCACCGACGGTGTTCGTGGGATCTCGCTCGCTCCGTCCAAGTCCCGTCTGACGGCCGTCTGGATCTCATGACCGCTTCCTGTCCCTCGTAGAATACACCACCAAGATTAGCACAAATAGCTTTCTGATAGCAGCTTGGCCTCTTTCAGCGTATCCTCTCCTCTGTATCTGGTGGCTCATCCGTGACCTAGCATGCTAGGCCACATAGCATGTTAGAGTGTATAGTACTCTAGGGTACACGGAAGATAAGGTTTTGTAGCTTGCTATGGTATGTAATATGCTAGGTTTTTCAACATACTGGGTTATGAAGCATTATTGGTTACGTAGCATTTTAGGTGATGTAGAATATAAGATAGCATCCAAGGTTATGTAGCATGCTAGGGAATGTGGCATGTAAGATAGCATGATAGGTGATGTAGCAGGCTAAATTATTTGCTAGGGTACATACATACATACCTACATACATACATACATACATGTATGGATGCATGCATGCATACATACATACATACATACATACATGCATACCGTATTTTCCGCACTATAAGGCGCACCTGAGTATAAGCCGCAGCAGCTAAATTGAATGATGTGTACATAGATAAGCCGCACTGGACTATAAGCCGCGGGTGCAGTGATGTTGCTAGGTACGCGTCCTGCGTCCCTGACGCATTAAAATCTGAAAGGACGCACTAAACTCACTATCCATGCGTCCCGGGGACGCATCTCATTTTCCCCATGAAAAACGATACATTGTGAACATTAAACAACTCGTGTTTAATCACAGTAACTGGCCAAAGAAACCTTATTGTGAGCAGACCGGACAAGCGCTGTTTCAACCCTCTGCGCATCTACTCGGCGCAGACGTGATCCCCTGTACAAAGTATCGCGACATGCTAATTTAGCCGCTACCAAAACAACTAGCTCGTCACCGCTGATTTCATTTCAACAATTAAAAATACGAACTTCATAGTAAATAAACCCACGATTCCACTGCTCGATGCTGTGCTCATTCGTGTCGATTATGTTGTAACGTTTAGGGGACGGCTGTAATGAAATAAATGAAACATAATCCGGTGGTGGTGATGAAAACTACATTGAACGGCAGCCGCCATATTGTTATGCCCAAACGGCGCCTGCGCATACATCGCGCTTCCAACGAGATCCCGTTTTTCTCGAGAAACAGGCAGAGAAGAGAGAACGCAAAAATGCCACCAAAGAAAAAGATGAAACCTATTGCAGGTCAGCAAACTATTGCAGCTGCATTTTCTGTCCCCACTACTACTTCCAGCGTTTCCTGCTGGAGCCCGCCACTGGTGGCGGGGCGCGGACCGGTCATAGAGCCCATAGAGTTAAAGTCGGTGGACTCGTCTGTAACCTGTAAAATCCATAGATTAGCCGCACCGTTATATAAGCCGCAGACTCGAAAAATGGGGAAAAAGGCGCGGCTTATAGTCCGAAAATTACGGTACATACATACATACATACATACATACATACATACATACATACATACATACATGCATGCATGCATACATACATACATACATACATACATACATACATACATACATACATACATACATACATGCATACATACATACATACATACATACATACATACATACATACATACATACATACATACATACATACACACACACATACATACATACATACATACATGCATACATATCAGATCAGAGAAGCAGAGTAGTGCTTCAGAGCAGCTGAATCTTATATCTATAGGCCTCGTCAGTTCAAAGAACATGTTTGATCAGAGTTGAACCCATATCATAATTGTATAATCATATAATGAGATCATAAAAGTATTCTAGCAGCTGTAGCAGTCAGCTAGGGTTTAATCACCTTCATATGTAATGAGACGATACCAGCATCTGTTTTATGTACTATATTATTAAGTATATTACAGCAAATTCAAGAATATTTTCGCTCCTAGATTTTAAGATATAAGATAAGGCATCTGAATGCTTGCACTAGATGTTTTGGATAATATCGCTTAATAGTGAATGGGGAATTTATCCAGAATGTGACATGTTACAACGTGTTATTAGATTAGATTAGATTTATTTATTTGTCATTGCACAGGAATACAACGAAATTCGGTGCACTCACATACTGGACTGAAGAAAAAAAGAAAGGTAACTTAATATATAGTCAATAAAAAAAAATACTTTCTCATCAGCACATTCACTCACTACGGTGACTGCTTTGGGATAGAAACTGTTGATGAACGTGTCATAACTTGTAATAACATGTCATAACGTGTTATAACATGTCATAACTTGTAATAACATGTCATAATGTGTAATAACATATCATAACGTGTAATTACATTTTAAAATGTGTAATAATGTGTTAGTACATGTTCTCACTGGCAGATGAGGAGGTTGTGCTGTGGACGATGGAGGCTGCTGAAAGCTGCAGAGTAGAGAGCAGCACCCATCTCTCACCCACGACAGGCTGGGAAACGACCCCGCAACCTACTCACTCTTAACCCCTGACCTCAGTGCTGGGAGCCAACACAAGATCAATGGTCGAGTCCCTCTTGCTCTGTCTCTCGCTCTCTGTCCGAACCCTCTCCCTCTCACCCTCACTGTCTCTCTCCCCCAACCACTGTCTCTCTCTCTCTTACGCATGCTTTGCACTGAGAGAGAGAGAGGGAGAGAGAGAGAGAGAGAGAGAGAGAGAGAGAGAGAGAGAGAGAGAGAGAGAGAGAGAGAGAGAGAGAGAGAGAGAGAGAGAGGGAGAGAGAGAGGGAGAGAGAGAGGGAGAGAGAGAGAGAGAGAGGGGGAGAGAGAGAGAGAGAGAGAGAGAGAGAGAGAGAGAGAGAGAGAGAGAGAGAGAGAGAGAGAGAGAGAGAGAGAGAGAGAGAGAGAGAGAGAGAGAACAGAACATAGACAGTGAGAAGGGGAGTCATTGAGGAATGAGTGAGTAGAGAGAGAGGGAGGTGGGGGGGAGAGAGACAGGTAGAGAGAGGGGGTGGAGAGACAGGTCGAGGGAGGGGGTGAAGAGACAGGTAGAGGGAGGGGGTGGAGAGACAGGGGTGAGTGGGTGTAGAGTCAGGGAGAGAGAAGGGGGGAGAGGGAGAGAGGGAGAGAGGAGAGAGGGGGGAGAAAGACTGGGGTGTTTCGTGTAGAGTCAGGGAGAGGGAGGGGGTTAGAGGGGTAGAGGGGTAGAGGGGTAGAGGAGCAGGCTGGGGATGGATGGTGGTGATGATTAACACTAAACACAGCCAGTAGGAATGTTTATGAAGCCCATCCTTCTCCTGGTGCTGTTGTTGTTTCTCCCCCGTCCTCCCCTTCCTCCCCCGTCCTCCCACAGCGAGGGTGTAGGTGGGTGACGGCGGTCCGCTAAGTGGAGCTGAGTTACGGGGTGGCGTGTTTGTTTAGCCATCTAGTAGCGACCGCTGCTCTGGAGGTGTGTGTGACTGTTTGCGTTACTCTGTGTGTGTGCGTCCGGTGTGTGATTGTGTGTGTGTGTGTGTGTGTGTGTGTGTGTGTGTGTGTGCGTGCGTGCGTGTTTGTGTCTGTATGAACATATGTGTGTGTGTGTGTGTGTGTGTGTGTGTGTGTGTGTGTGTGTGTTTGTGTGTGTGTGTGTGTGTGTGTGTGTGTGTGTGTGTGTGTGTGTGTGTGTTTGTGTGTGTGTGTGTGTGTGTGTGTGTGTGTGTGTGTGTGTGTGTGTGTGTGTGTTTGGAGAGAGTGAGTGCAGAGGTACGGCGTGCGAGGGGTCAGGCTAACATGAAGCAGCTGCAGCGGGTCGTCTGGCGGTTCATCTCCTCCTCAACCCGGGACCTGTCCAGACCAGACCGGTCAGACCGGTCTTCACCTAGAGGTGCGGAAGTGTTGGCCTTGCTACGCTAGCCTTGGGGCCAGGTGGGGTCGTTAGCCTAGCTTTGTTAGCCTAGCAGTCCGAGGTGTCGTTGAGGTGCGGTTTGCATAAACACAATAAGAACAATAAGAACAGCAATAGATCAGCTGTCGATAAACAAGACATCCTGAATCTGCACATGTTCTGATGTCACAACTGGACTACAAAGGGGGCGGTCCACCAGCCAATCAGAACCCAGGGAATTCAAGCAACACGTTATATTCATGACAGGTTGAGATTGAAAGTAATATTCTTGATGATAAACGGCAATAATATTTTTGTGTATTCTAAGTACAATTTGTTAAAAATAAAAACAGTCAACATAATAAAACAACAACAAGATGTAGGAAGCGACTAAAACAGATCCCTCCCCCCCTCCACCATAACCCCCCCCTTCCTAAATCAAACAGGACTTGTAACACAATTCATCTCCTGGTCCTCACCATGAATGATATTAAACACTTCAACATCACACACATCAACAGAATTTAATAAAGAATGAAGAATCTGAACAAAGGGCCTCACACACACACACACACATACACACACATACGCACACACGCACGCACACACGCAAACACACACACACGCGCATGCGCACACACACACAGGCATGCACACACACAAGCACTCGCACACGCACACATGCACACACGCAGGCAAGCACACACACACACACACACACACACACACACACACACACACACACACACACACACGCACACACACACACACACACACACACACAATTTCTGTAGGCCTCTAATTTAACTCCTTGTGGATTTGGGCCTCTCTGTCTCTCTCTCTCTCCCCCCTCTCTCTCTTTGTGTGGAAGACATTGTTCATTTTCCACAATTACCGGTGATCCGGCGCTAACCGCGTTAGGCTTCTCTTATTGGCGCGGCGACACGACGTTCTGAACTAATTACAGCGGCTTTTAATAACGCCCGCGCACAAACGCTTTAATCTCACCCTGCTCCGTTATTAAGCACCTGCCTCTCCGGTCGGCCCTCGCTCCCCTTTGACCGCTGACCTGCAGAGCCGAACCCCCCCCGGGGACGGAGAGGAGGGGATGGGGGAGGAGGTGGAGGAGTTGATGTGGGAGGAGGTGATGTGGGAGGAGGTGGAGGAGGTGTCACACAGAGATCAGCATTGAACACACTTCAGGTGGATGAGAGAGAGGAGAGAGATGGACGATAGGGAGATAAGCAGACAGACACACAGACAGGTGTAAGGATAACTGGTCCCGGATTATTATAAACAGGCTTCTGATTGTTTGTTTGACATCATGCTTCTAGGGGCGGCATGTGGCTCAGGAGGTAGAGCGGGTTGGCTGGTCACCGGAGGGTTGCTGGTTCGATCCTCGGCTCCTCCTAGCTGAGTGTTGATGTGTCCCTGAGCGAGACGCCTCACCCTGACTGCTCCTGACGAGCTGGCTATCGCCGTGTGGTTGACTCCGCCGTTGGTGTGTGAATGTGTGCATGATTGGACGAATGTTAGGCAGTATTGTAAAGCGCTTTGAGTGGCCACTTGTTAGAAAAGCACTGTATAAATGCAGTCCATTTAATACTTATACACTTTTGTTCGAGAGTTTGCAGTAATTTAACACCAGCAGTGTTCTTTGCTTCCTCCTCTCGGAGCTCGGAGCTAATAAAGAGAGTCTGTAGAGAGCGAGGGGGTGGGGGGAGGCTAGTCGGTGTCAACTCTGCAGCACATCGACCCTTTCTGAAACACGGAGCTGCGATCGATGCCCGCCGCTCCCTAACGGGACCGACGTGAACCCCCCCCCCCCGACGCCTCCGCCCCCTTGCCCGCTCCCCGCCTCTCCGTCCGTCTGCGGAATGTCAGGCGGGCGACGGCAGAAAGGTCAGCTGAGCGCTAACAGAGTCCGACGGGCTTTCATTACGCCGCTGCTGGCTGTAGCCGACCTGACATTTGGTTTGTTTTTACACAGTGTCGCCTCTCTCCGCCGCGGCTCCTAATAATGTCACCGGCGCAGAGAGGCTGTTTGTTACCAATGGAGAACCGCAGAGACCCGCACACAAAACAGCATCAGACCCTCACACACAACTGCATCAGACACACAACAGCATCAGACACACATCAGCGGCGCTCGCTGGAGCCCTGGTGACGTCGCTGGTTCATCTGTGGAGTTGAGCAGAGATCCAATTGACTCTCTAGGTAGGGAGTAGGTGGTAAAGGATGCTGGACGCCGGCCGACAGTGATTCGTGATGGTGTTGCTGATGGAAGTTTCCAGACTCAGGTGTCTGCACTCAAACACTCACACCTGTTATCTGACTCAGTGATGAAGCAGTGAGTGGCCTCCTGACCCTAAACTGATGAAACCACTATAGCTCTCAATACCAATACATCCAATGAAACTAAAGGTTGGTTCTACTCTAAAAACAATGTAAGCTCTGTGGACATTTAAACAAAGGCTGTAAGAAAAAAACTTCACTTGGTGCAGCTCCACCCTTTCCCTCACAATCAACTACATCAGGATTAAATTAAGTGGCTGTTTTAAGTGCTTTTTTCTGTTTTTATCAGTTCATTAATAAAATGCTGGATATAAATTACGAAAATGTACAGAAAGACACCTCCTCCACCTCTTTCTCCTCCTCCACCTCTTCCTCCTCCTCCTCCTTCTCCTCCTCCTTCACCTCCTCCTCCTCCTTCACCTCCTCCTCCTCCTTCTCATTTTCCTCCTCCACCTCCTCCCACATCACCTCCTCCTTGTTTCAGGATGGTGCACACTTCCCTGTCATGTGACCCTGTCATACGATCCTCAGCCGTAGCGTTGAGGGTTAATACACTTTGTGGCCACGGCGTGTTCAATGGATAAATTGATAAATTGATAAAGAGTTAATTTGCGAAAGCTCAGCTGTCGGGTCACGGAGCCGCAGTTTGGCAAGTCAATAGACAGTGGTCCAGGGTCAAAGATCAATTAAGATTACTCCTGTATGATAGAGAGAGAGATACAGAGGGAGAGAGACAGAGAGAGAGACAGAGAGAGAGAGAGAGAGAGAGAGAGGGAGAGAGAGAGAGAGAGAGAGAGAGAGAGAGAGAGAGAGAGAGAGAGAGGGAGAGAGAGAGAGAATGAGAGAGAGAGATTGAGAGAGAGAGGGAGAGAGAGAGGGAGAGAGAGTGAGGGTGGGTGATTTGCGGTGATGTCATCAGGCCATAGGTGATCAGTATGGTGGAGAGGTAACCAAGAGGAATGACTTTATTGATCCACTTAAAGAAACAAAGGAGGGGGTAGGTAGGGGGGGGGGGGGTGTTAATGCTTGAAGCAGCTTTAATGGTCCGTCATTACGGTGTATGTTGGGCTGATCTGGAATTAATTCCGCCCAGCTGGGAGCGTCGCGGGCGGAGGGACGACTCAGTCCTGTTCTGCTGTCAGTACGTCCAGCCTTAATGACGAACCATCTTTACAATACATTATCCTGGTGACCTGACCTCACACACACACACACAGACGCAGGGGATCAGGTTTCACCTCCAGGTGCGGACTGCGTTCCTCCAACATGGCCGACCTGCGCCTCAACCTGCTTCAGCCGCCGTTACCACGGCAATGAGGGGATGGGAATTAATGATGATGTAATGATGATGTCACAGGAGTAATGATACCAAACGACGGTCACCTCGTTTGGTCTCCGTTTCCCACGGCAATCAAAGGATGGTGATTAATGACGCCGCGATGGTGATGATGTCATAAAATAATGATAATAAAGTGGGACCAGCGCTTCGAGTCTCCCGCCGCCATAACCACAACGACAATGAGGATAGGGATCATGATTGATGACAATGTGATGAGAGGTTGGACCAATCACAGCTCAGAGGTGTTGGCCTGCAGCCAGCATGGGTTATGAAATTATTACCAGAATGTACCTTTAAATGTTATTATGTAACAGTACTGATGCACCACACTGAAAAACACTAACAACCCAAAAACTAAAAAACTACAAACTGAAACCAGGAAACCATGATCTGCCTATCCAATCAGAGAACAGAATTAACTCTCGATAGGAGACTTCCTCTACAAGCCCCTCCCCCTTTCCCCCGGTCTAGCAGGAGTGGACTCGGAGCTGGAAGAGGAGGTTCAGGATCTACGAGGGGGTCTAGTGGAGGACCTGGTGTCGGGGGGAGGGGGTCTGGGGGGACGTGAACTGGGACCTGGTTCCAGATCTGGAGGGCGGTGGTCTACCTCAGGTCTGGGGGGTGGGGGCCCTGGTCCTGGTCTGGGGGGTGGGGGTCCTGGTCCTTGTCTGGGGGGTGGTGGTCCTGGTCCAGGTCTGGGGGATGGGGGTCCTGGCCCAGGTCTGGGGGGTGGTGGTCCTGGTCCAGGTCTACCTCAGGTCGTCCTAGTCCCAGTCTGGGGGGGGGGGGGGGGGGGGGGCGGGGGGCTGAAACAGAGCCAGATGAAAGTAGAGCTCTTGCTCCATTAATCATCCTTGTTTTCCTACGGCTGATCTCTGCTCCCCGCTTTAAGTACCTGTCTGTTTTATGGAGGAGGGTTCGGAGGGGGGGGGGGGGGGTGCTGGGTCAGGGTCCAAGGAGCCAAACAGAGTCCGAGACCCGCCCCCCCCCCCCAAGTTCTCCCTGGGGTCAGAATCAGAGCCTCTACTCTATTGGTTCTAATGGCTAATGATAAGGAATGGTTCTATATTTATATATTATATAACGAGGAGGAGATTAATCCAGAGTGGTCTGAGGGGCGCCAGCGCTGTGAACCCCGGAGCCCGCAGGGCTAACGGGGATGTTAGCGCTGCGCTACCTCGACGTTAGCGCAACGCTAGCTGTTGTTTTGGTCGCGCAGAGGGGGGCTCTGGGCCAGGCGGACTTGAAAAGAAATCATTATCATTTGTAAAATAAACCGATTGTTTTGTAAGGTCTCCAGCGGCGACATCGTTTGTGGGCTAACAGACGTGGCGGCCGGGCACTGACCCCGCGGCGGGAGAGCGGGAGGGGGGTCCTGTTACCGGGTTGGGGGGGGGGGGGGTTGGTAACTGGGTCGGGTGTCCCACTGAGCGGCCGCGGCCCGGCCATCGCTCTCTATTACAGGAACGACGCTGATTCAGATTGCGATATATGAGGGAGTGAAAACACAACAACTACAGGCTCCATTTGTCACAGCGGCGGGCCCCCGGGCAGCTTTCATTAACCTCCAGGGGCCCCAGAACACAGCAGGACCCCTGGGGGCCCGGCTCAGAGCCTCACTCTAATCACGGCTGTCCTGAGCCGTCCCACATTAGAACCACTCACAGTTCTCTGGTGTCTCTAAGCCGGAGTACCGGGAGAACAAACGTCTGAACAAAGTCTGTGGGGCTGAGGCCCGGAGAGGAAAACACTGAGGATGACTGATGAGGTCCGCGCCTCAGACCGCCAATATCCACGCCTGGGAAAATACGAGGAACATACTAGGAAAATACTAGAAATATACCAGATAAATACTGGAAAAATGCTAGATGAATACTAGAAACATACAAGATATATACTAGTAACATGGTAGATAAATACTGGAAACATGGTAGATCAATACTGGAAACATGGTAGATAAATAATAGAAACATACTAAATATATATTAGAAACAATCTAAATAAATACTGGAAGGATTCTAGATAAATATTGCAAATATACTAGATAAATACTGGAAACATGCTTGATAAACACTGGAAACATGCTGGATAAATACTGGAAACATGCTAGATAAAAACTGGAAACATGCTTGATAAATACTAGAAAAGAAGACAACGGACAGAGTGCTGGGAGTGAATGTTTCTGGAAGAATCAGGATCCGCTGAGGATATTCTCTGACTCAGACCTGTATTACATAAAACCTCTCAGTACACAGATGTGGTTGTTAAGATCCATTTGACCAGTCCGAGATTCCTTGGTTTAATCCGGTGTAGAACTTGACATTTCCCAAAATTGTAAATGATTTACAGTTTTTATATTTACATTGCGTGTGTGTGTATGTGTGTGTTTGAGAGAGAGTCTCTGTGTGTTTGTGTGTGTGAGTGTGTGTGTGTATGTGTATGTGTGAGAGTGCGTGTTCTTGAGTGTCTGTGTATGTGTATATGTGTGTTTGTGAGAGTGCGTGCGCTTGAGTGTCTGTGTGTGTGAGTGTGTGTGTGTGTGTGTGTGTGTATGTGTGTTTGTGAGAGTGCGTATGCTTGAGTGTCTGTGTGCGTGTGTGTGAGTATGTGTGTATGTGTGTGTGTGTGTGTGCGTGTGTGCGTGTGTGAGTGTGACCCCATAGCAGAGAGGTAATACTCGGTGAGCGTCAGACTTCAGGCAGGAGGCCGTTCGTCATGTGATCAGCGGGGCTAATGAGATCCGCTAGCAGAACATGAAGCTAGCGCTGCGGCGCCATTAGCACTCACAGTGGGGGGCCACCACCCCAACCGAGGGGACCACCCCAACACAGGGAACCACCAACACACATCTGGGCTGGACCACACCAGACCCCACCCAGACCGAAACCAAAGCCAGGACCAGGACTGGACCAGAACCAGGGCCAGACCAGACCAGACCAGTCGGGTCCAGCCATCTCTGCTCCTCCTCAAACACACAACAGCAGCCTCCTCAGAACCACACTTGACCCCCTCCCAGAGCACCAGAGGGGGGGGGGGGGGGGGGAGAGTAAATAAGAGAGAAGGGAGTGGGGGGGGGGGGGGGGGCAACAAAATGGGAGGCCAGCGCTCATATCTCATCTCTATTAACGCTTTTACGGCTGCGCCCAGGGGTCCTCGTAAAGGTTTACGCCCGGGCTTCACTCCGCCCGCGCTTGAAGAGCGCCGAGGAAAGTGGCTGGTTTACGGCCGGCCTTCAGGACTTTACGGCGTGTTTTACTTAAGTTCCCGACTTTACAGGTCCTGGTTCCAATTAGCAGACCGGCCGCGAGAGAGAGACGCAGAGAGAGGGGGGAGAGAGGGAGAGAGGGAGGAGGGAGGGAGGAGGGAGGAGAGAGGGAGGAAGGAGAGAGGGAGGAAGGAGAGAGGGAGGAGAGAGGGAAGAAAGAGAGAGGGAGGAAGGAGAGAGAAAGGAAGGAGGGAGGATGGAGAGAGGGAGGAAGGAGAGAGGGAGGGGGAGAGAGGGAGGAGGGAGAAAGGGAGGAGGGGGGGAGGAAGGAGAGATGGAGGGAGGAAGGACGGAGGGAGGATGGGTATCGTTTCAGTGCCCGCTGATCTGGAGGAGACAGGCGGCCTTACCCCCAAAGCTCTGGATGGCTTCAGGGCGACGTCAGAACGCGTTAAGGCTTTAGCAGTGGCGGTGAACTCATAGCTCTTAAACCCAGGACCCCCCAGCCCCGCCCCCTGGCTGGGGGGCGTGCCTGACAGGGATCTGATACAGGGTGCTTACAGCCTGCTCCACCTGAATCATCACCTCCAACAGACCCCGAATCTGTCTTCTCGGGCCACCTGTCAGATCGGGGAGACTGGACAGCCCGCCTGTCATTCACACACAACATAAAGGGGCGGGAGCAGGGGGAGGAAGGGGCGGGACAAGGGGGAGGAAGGGGCGGGACCAGGGGAGGAAGAGGCTAGAAACAGAGAGCCAGGGTCTGTTAGAAAGCTTTTCCTTAATGCTTGAGCTGAGGCACAATGGACCAATCACAACCTACCGTCTTCCCAGCCAATCATTTTTCTCCATTCAGCGAGTTGTTCGTAGATGTCTGCTGCAGAGTTGACCCACCGCCAGAGCCCTTCCTGTGAGGATACGGTCACGTAAAGGGGTCTCCTCGGCTCCTAGCAGAGGGTCGGACCCCCAGAACCGAAGGGAAGGACACGAGGGAAGGCCTGGAGGTTTAAGAGGAGCTAGGACGCACGGAGAGGCAAAACGCAACCCAGCGCTTCAGAAGGCTCCTCTCTGCCAACTGTCAGCCAATCACTGAGCAGGGTCAGAGGTCAGACTCACTTTACCCCCCCCCCTCCCTCTCTCTCTCGCTCTCTATCTCTTAACCTCTCATCTTTTATCTTCTTTAACCTTTCCTCCCTTTTCCTCTCCGCCAAAATACATCGCTCACTCACTTCCCTCTTTCTGTGCTAACACACACACGCGCGCACACATCATCATACGCACACACACGCACGTACACACACAACAACATACGCACACACACACACACACACACACACAGACACACACACACACACACACACACAAATGCGCACATACCGACACTTATCCCCACATACCCACAGACACCCACACACACGCGCACACACACACACACACACACACACACACACACACACACACACACACACACACACACACACACACACACACACACACACACACATTCCCACACTAGCTCCCCCACACACATACATATACCCACACATAAACCTCCCCTCCACACACATAAAGACAGATGCACAGACACACACACACACAGATACACACAAGCAAACAGACACACACACTGTCAGTGTGGGAATAAAGTTGTGAGCAAACGATGGAAGGGTTTTGTCGCTTCTCGTTAGAAGCTCCGTCACTGATGGAGAGACTCTTTGATACGGAGGAAATCCTGGATATAAAACCCTGTCTGTTCTCACACACACACACACACACACCGATCACACACCGAACACAGACACACACACACACACACACACACACACACACACACACACACACACACACACACACACACACACACACACACACACACACACACACACACACACACACACACACACACACACACACACACACACACAGAAACACTTAATGCCCTGTTTACACCTACCCGATAGTGGGCCCCGATGGTGCCCGATGGCTAAATCAGCAGCTATCGTTATAACATCGGCAAATAGCGTGGTTGCATCGGGAAACACCGTTACTCTTCCCGGGAACATCGTTAGACAACGGGAAGAAACGGGAAGAAATGCTCAATGATCGGGCAACATCGGGCAACAACGGCAAAGAACGAACATGTTTGTTAATTTTGGGTCTATCGGGGTAGAATCGGTTACCAGGTGTTGCTATGGGCTAATCGGCTATAATCGGGAATAGAACGGGAGTATAACCTAAGACATCGCAAATCGTTCAGGAATTTTCCTGGGCACATCGGCTATATTCGTTAATCTTCCGCGCTTTATCGTGTTTTATCTTCTTTATATCGGCAACCTCAACACACGAAAGACCCTCGAGAACCCTAGACAAATAACGATTGTGAATGACCAGATTGTGTTGAGGAAGAACCTCAATCTGCCACTTGGGTATAAATAGGGGGTGATGGATGGATGTCCTACTTTTATAATTACAGGGTACTTCGCCCATTTAGAACCGGCGTTCTATTATTATAAAATCGCTATAGTAATATAAATAAATATATAAATAAATATCAGTCTAAACCAGTCTCCCCTTTGCCTTCTCCCGAAATGACGCGAAATGACGCCAAACGCGTCATTTGACGTGTTTGGTGTCATTCGAAATTACGTCAAATGACGGCAAACGCACTTCGGGTGTCTTCCCTGGCATAAATCGTTATGTTATCGTTATAACGTCGGGTATGTGTAAATGCTACCCCGATAAATTGACCCGATCATACATTTTTAGCCCGATGTCACCCGAATCACCCCGACTTCCACATCGGTGGTCCACCGGCCATTAGCGGCCATTAGCGGGATGGTGTAAACGGGGCATAAGACATATACTCATGCACACACAAATATACCCTAAAAATATACCACAATTTTTAGATAATATGTGTACGGTCATATTTATAAGCTCATATATATGTTCATAAGCTCATATGTTGATGTAGGTTATTGTTTGAGTATTTGAAAGGTAGAATACTATACTATATAATACCATCTCAAATCACACAGATAAAAAGTACACAGTACAGTACTGGGGGGGGGGGGGGGCTGGAGAAAACACCGTTCTTTCTCGCTCTGTCCTTCTCTTAATCTTCGTTCAATTGCTTTTGCCTCCCATTCTCTGTTCTTTATTTATTTATATTTTCCCTCTTCCTCTTGTCTTTCTTTGCCGCTTTTTCATTTCAACGTTATTTTTTTTTCTTGGATATTTTTTTACACATGTTGGCACTTTTTCTTCCTTGCCCGTTATTTTATTGGTTTTCTAAAGAGACGTTCACAGGCGAGGTGTGCGTGTTTGGTGTGTGTGTGCATGTGTGTGTGGTGTGTGTTTGTGCCTGCGTGTGTGTGTGTCTGGCTGTGTGTGTGTGTATGTGTGTGCCTGTGCGTGCGTGTAACTGTATGCGCGTGCGCGTGCGTGAGTAAACGCGGGAAGCAGCCGCCGGGAGCAGAGGAAGTCTCGAGGCCAGGGAAGTGAGTCGGCACTGAAGACAGAAAATGGGCGACGGAGGAATGAGGAGGAGGAGGGCGGAGGAGGAAGGAGCGGGAGGCGGGAGTGCGGAGTGGAGCGGAGCGCCGTTATTACACCCTAACGCGCGGCTCGAGCCGGCCAGAGAGCGGAGAGGCACCGAGACATAATTATATCCGCTCCCCGGGCCGTCGCCCTGCGTTAGCGTCTCCTCCGCTCACCGGCGGCGACAGAGACAAATGAGAGCGCTTTTCCAGCCGATCATTCTCATCCGTTACTGCCGGTTCCGTGTGATGGATCGTCACCGCCCGAGCGGGCCAATAGATCACGGCGTAAAACAGACTCGCGAGCGGTCCCCAGCGGGGCGCCGCTTTCACAGATCAGTGCGCGACTAATGCACGCGCGGGTTGAGGAGTCGAATCCCGTTAGGGACACACAATCACACACGAACGCGCATGTACGCGTGCGCTCACACATATCCCCCCCACACACACATAGGCTACCCACATACACAAACACGGCGCGCTCAAACACACACACACACACACACACACACACACACACACACACACACACACACACACACACACACACACACACACACACACACACACACACACACACACACACACACACACACACACACACACACCTCTCCCTCCCCTCTGATTAATGTATAAAAGATGAGCTGCTGGTCCGCTGGTCTCCATTACTCCGCTGGTTGGGATTCTTCCGCGGAAAAAAATGTATCCAGATACAGAATGTCGCGCGCTCTGCGTCTTCACCAGCCAATCAAACGCCTGCAATTAGCACTGCATTAAACAATTAGGACTAAATTAAAACAGTCCCCTTTCGGGTCTCCTCATTCACGAGCTCATAACGGGCCTTAAGAACATCGGTTTGATTACAAATAATTCATATTACACTGTACATTTTTTTGTATTGTTTAGGGTATTCAATATTTAACAGGAATATTTGTATTTGTATTATCAGTTATACTAAAAACTATTTGAAGTAAAATATACAGACTTTTCCATCGGCTATATTGTGCTTCCTCTCTCCCTCTTCAACCCGCTGTACGTCCAGAAGGAGCTGAATTAATACTGGATAACTTATATTTACAGTTCATTTCATACATCTTCGTCGTTCTCCTCAGGAGCTCCGCTGGTCTGAGGATTGGAGGTCCAGACGGTCAACCCGGAGGAGAGCTGCTGACAACGGACTCCTTCAGCAGAAATAGCGGCTCTGTTTAGAGCCGCTTTGTTTACTTTAGAGCGATGATCTGATCCGTCTGAGGAACCAGTCGAGGAAGGAACCAATGGAGAACCAGTCCCGCGGAAGACTGGAAACAAAGAATCAAGAGCTACGCATGGAAAGGGTGTACATTTATAACACACCCGATTAACACAACAATGTAACAATACAGTCCTCTCTATATTAGGCTACAATAATAACATATATGTACACACACACACACACACACACACACACACACACACACACACACACACACACACACACACACACACACACACATATATATATATATAGGCCTATATATATATATATATATATATATATATATAGCCTATAGATAGATAGATAGATAGATAGATAGATAGATAGATAGATATAGATATAGATATAGATCAATTAATATTGTATTATATGTTTAATTTAATTCTTTTTTTTTTTGTAAAACAACAGTAGGCCTACACTTCTTGCCCATGAATCATCATGGGATTTTAATGTAGGCCTACTGAGATTTAAAAACAAGGAAGACATGAGGCACGATATATAATTGTTGTAGCTCATACATAATTTATTTTATTTTATTTATTTCATCTCCAACACTGAACATATTTAATATGCTACACGTAGTATATTTAATCTACACAATAACACTGAGTATATTTTATCCACTACACTGAGTGTATTTAATCTAACACCAAGTGTATTTAATCTACCAATGATAATATTTAATCTACTACACTGAGTATATTTAATCTGAAAATATTTAATCTAACACTGAGTATATTTAATCTACATTCATAGTTGTTCGACTACACTGAGTATATTTAATAGGCTATATTTAATCTACACGGAGTAAACTGATTGAATTGAGTATTGAGTATAATGTAAACAGTGAGTATATTTGAGTACTCTGTGAGTTAAATGTAGTACACAGAGTATAATGTACCTCAGTGAGCATAATGTAGTAGGCTACAATGTATTTCATGTATTCTGTAAGTATACCGAGTACATTGATCATAATGTAGTAGGCTACTACAGTGAGTATAATGTATAAGAGTATAATGTAGTGAGTGTAATGTAATACAGTGAGTATATACTCTGTTGGTATAGTAATGTGTAATAGTGAGTTTAATGTACTCTGTTCTATTGGTATTGTAAAATGTACTCCAGTACATTAGTACTATGTCCCTGGCAGCAGGCCTGGTGTCTCCAGCCTGCAGCGTTTATCCGCTGCCGCCATCAGGCCCGGTGAGCACTCAGCCCTAAACAGCACTCAGACGCTTCTTGATATGCGGCGGGCAACGTCGCAAATTAGCATCGCCGCGCGCTACGTCACGGATTTCAATTAATTCTGATCAGCACAGATGTTGCCTCGCGCTCCACGCGGCCTTGTCTTTATGCAAATGAGCTCGGTTACCGAAGACAGAGCTGAACTGTGGAGCAGGCTAATATCATAGCCCAAAAATAGCAGGGCTTCTCCTTTTCCATTTAAAACTACAACTATATTAGAATGCAACGTCTTTCGCAGAGGACACTAATTGAAATTACGTCATAATCAGTAATCAGGCTCCTCCTCCACCTCGTTCTGTCGTGATTCGGTCTCATCCCAGCCTTCATCTGGCTGATGGTTTAACCTCCTCTCACGCTGAGCCGAGCCTCCTCTGATCCTGTAGAGGACGTCACGGCACTATGTCATGGAGCTACGTCAGCTACTCATGGCACTACGTCATGGAGCTACGTCAGCTACGTCATGGAGCTACGTCATGGAGGTACATTATGGAGCTACGTCAGGGAGCTACGTCATGGAGCTACGTCACGGAGCTACGTCAGCTATGTCACAGAGCTACGTAATGGAGCTTTGTCATGGAGCTACGTCAGCTACGTAACGGAGCTACGTCATGCAGCTACGTTATGGAGTTACGTCAGGACTCGACTGGATACTGGACGTTGGACACCAGTCTTCCTCTCGTCTGCTGGAGAGCTCAGACAAGATGAAACGCACTGAGGAGGTGTTTGATCTGGGTCTGGTCCTGGAGACAGGAAGTGAGCGAGGTGACGTGATGTCTGTCTGTCTGTCTGTCCGTCAGTCAGTCAGTCAGTCAGTCAGTCAGTCAGTCAGTCAGTCAGTCAGTCAGTCAGTCTGTCTGTCTGTCTGTCTGTCTGTCTGTCTGTCTGTCTGTCTGTCTGTCTGTCTGTCTGTCTGTCTGTCTGTCTGTCTGTCTGTCTGTCTGTCTGTCTGTCTGTCCGGGCATCCTTCCTCTACCCCAGTAAGAGGACCAGTAACGACACCGCAGAGACCAGGGGGGGGGGGGCTACGACACCGCTAGGGTCCCTGAGAGTCGGGACAGGAACTGGGGGAACTCCGCAGGGGTCAGGGGTCACCAGCCTCCCTCCTCCCCCTCCACACAGGATGTGGCTAAAGACGGACAAACTTTGAACGCCGGTTCTGTCGGTGTCGAGCCGCGGCGCCTCGGGCCGATGGGAACCAAGGTTACGCGTGAGGGCCCCACGGGGCCCCGTGACTTCGGGCCCCGCCGTGATGTCACGCTATTGTTTGTTCTGATGGGTCGTTAGCGTCGCCTCGTCAGGCGCTACTTCCTGTCCAGGACTCTGATGTCACTCGCTCCGAGAGAGAGGAGAGAGGAGAGGAGAGAGGAGGAGGGGGGAGGAGAGGAGAGGACAGGTTTTGGTTTTCAAAATCCCTTTATTGCACCACTGCAAGGAGAAAACAGATCACTATCACATCATTCACTTAAGAGCAAAAAACCAAAACAAAACAGAAACATCCCTAAAATACAATAAACCTGTCCACCAGAAAACGTGTTTCTCTAATCAGAAGCCTACATTCAGCTCTCCCCCCCCCCCCCCCCCCCCCACAGAGCATAAAACCCCTCCAACAGCCCGTATGTGACTGAAGCCCTGCATATCTTCCATAATTTGATAATTATGAGCATGTTCCACCCTCAGTCGGGCCTTCAGCAGTCCCTTCAGAACCAGCACCGGCTCCACACTACCGACACTCTGAGCCCGGGTCCTGCGTATTAGCCAGATGGGCAACTTGGCAGAACCAGATTAAAAGTTCACCAATGTGTGTACACTCTTCTTCTGAGCACAGTACTTCGGGCCAAAAATAACCAAATCAAAAGAAAAATTCTCCCCTAGACCCTGAAACCACCTTTTTAAAAGCTCAAACAGTACTGTCAGCCGAGGACACTGAACGAATAAATGCCCCAGGGTCTCAATCTGAGAGCAGAATATACACTCCTCCCCCTGCTCTGAATCCAGGTGAGCTCTGTATCTGTTTGTAGCTATTGCTCCATGTACAATCCTCCACTGGAGGTCTGCTGTCCGTTTTTCAACGGGTAGCTTGTACAGAGACCGCCAGCTGACTTTCGGGGAAACGTCTGGACCAAAAAACTCAGTCCACCTCGACTCCTGCATGACTGCCAAAGAGCGCAGCTTCAGAACCTTAGAGCAGATTTGGTACAAATCCTTCTTCCCTGCATCCTGGAAAATCTCCAGGTGTGGGGTTGTGAGAGACAGCAGCTGACCTCCTCCCTCCTGCCATTCCCCAACAACTGGGGTGATAGACAGAGCGGGGAAACTGTACTCTCCTTCTTCGCTCCACTGGTCACACAGAGTGCGGTTTTGTGCAAATTCTCTCAGAGGTTGTTGCAGGGCAGCACAGACTTCCTCCGCCACTCTGTTCATCAACCTGATGGAGGCTGGCAGACTGCAGTGTTTGAGTCTTTATGAGGTTATTATAAAACAAAGGTTCCTCAAACAACCACATGCCCACAGTCTCATTTGTGGCACGTGCAACCTTAAAAATCTGCCATGCTTGCAATACCGAGCTGTAGAAAGGTGTCAGTCCAGTTAGGTCCACATCCTCAAGCTGTAAAAGGAAAAGCTGTTTATTGTAGCCCAATCGCCCAGCTCTCTTCAGCAGCAGTCGAGCTGTGTCAAAACCAGCTTGGCGCAATTGTACAGCAGTCTTTGTGCAGTCTGGAGTCCAAAGGAGGCCATTTTTGCCTGGATGTTAATCAGTCCCTGCCCCCCTTCAGCCACAGGCAGGTTGAGGGCTGCTTCCCGGACCCAGTGCCGGCCAGACCAGAAAAAGTCCAGGATGATTCGCTGAACGTCCTCCATCAGGCCTCTCGGTGGCGTCAGAGCAATAAGCCTATGCCAAAGAGTCGAGTCCACCAGGTTATTGGCCACCAGAACTCTTCCCCTATACGACAACTGGGGTAGCAACCATTTACATTTAGGCAACCGAGCGCACACTTTCTCCTTAACTCCCTCAAAGTTCTTGTTTTGAAACCCCTCAGTGCCCAAAAACACTTTTAGGCCTTCCTTCCCCCACTCAAGACCTCCAGGCAGACTGGGCACTGCCTGACCCTCCACTGTCCCACCATTAAGGCCTCACTCTTTGCCCAGTTCACCCGAGCAGATGAGGCCTTTTCGTACAGGGACAGGGTATCCTGCAAACATTGTACATCCCCCTGGCTACAGACAAAAATATTAACATCGTCTGCATGCGCAGAAACAGTAGGTGGACGATCAAGATTATAGGACCCAGGCAGGGAGAGACCACTGAGCCGACCTCTCAACATGCACCGCAAGGGCTCAATAGCTAGGCTATATAGTTGACCGGAGAGAGGACAACCCTCTCTTATCCCTCGCTGTACAGGGATTGGCCGACTCAGCCCTGCCCCCATCCTCCCCATACATTGAGCACCACTATACAATAAACCAATCCAGGCCAAAAAACCATCACCAATACCAATAGCCCTAAGTGCAGAAAACAAATAAGAGTGATACAACCTATCAAAGGCCTTCTCCTGGTCCAAAGAAACAATACCAAAATCTTCATTATCGGATCGACACACATCAATAATATCTCGAATAAGGAAAATGTTGTCCATCATTTTCATGATGGACATAATAACTTTGGTCTGTATGTACAAGTATTCACAGGATGTCCTTAAGTCTGTTGGATAGGGCTCTGGAAAGCACCTTATAGTCTGTACAAAGGAGAGCAGCCGACCTCCAGTTCTTAAGTAAGGCCAGGTCTCCTTTCTTGGGAAGCAGGGAAAGCACAGCTCGCTGACACGAGACAGGAAGCGATCCTGTTCTGAAACACTCCAATAAAACCCCATGTAAATCATGTCCAAGGGTATTCCAGAACCGCTTGTGAAAGTCAGTGGAGAGACCATCAATCCCTGGTGCCCGTCCTGAAGCCATCTGATTGACAGCGACTTTCAACTCGTCCAGAGTCAGCTCAGAGTCCAGAGCCGATTTCTCTCCTGGGATGGGCTGAGGAAGCCCTTCCAGGAGCTCCTCGCGGAACTCCATGCTGCACTGTTCTGCCCCAAAGAGGTCAGCGTAGAAGTCCATTGCATGGGTCCTCATCTCACCCGGACTGGTGGTCACTCTGCCTCCAGGAAGCTTAAGGCAGGTCATCTGCTTCCTCTGTGCCACCGATCTCTCCAGATTAAAAAAGAGCTCGGGGCATCCATGTCCTTTTGCTGGAGGAAGCGAGACCTGACAAGAGCTCCCTTCACTCTCTCCTGCAGGAGGGAGCTCAACTCCAATCTCTTCTCCTGCAGCAGATGACCTGTGGTGGGATCCAAATCCCTATGTGACCCTGCTTCAATGTTCCTAATATTGGCTTCAAGCTCCTGAACTGCTGCCTTTATCTTAGCAGTCGAACGGGAGGTATACTGCTGGCAAAAAACACGAAGTTGGGCCTTACCAACTTCCCACCACAGCTTCAAAGAAACAAAATCTACTTTCCTAGATTTCCACTGCAGCCAGAAACGCTCAAAGCTTTTGCAGAAAGTACGGTCCTGCAGAAGTCTATTGTTAAAGGACCAGTAGGACTTAACCCTTTCACCTGGCGAAATGATCAAGTCAATGCTGACATAGTGGTGGTCAGTAAAGCCAACGGGACTTATGTGACTGTTGACTAATCTGGAGCTGAGACTTTTGGAAATGTAAATCCTATCTATTCTAGCTGCACTCACCCTGTTATTGCTGACCCTCACTCATGTGTATTGTATGGATTGCGGATGTTTAACCCTCCATGCGTCTAACAGATCCAGGTGTGTGATGATACTGTTAAGACTCTGAGATGACTGTGGATGGGGTTCTTCACTTGTCCTGTCTACAGTAAAGTCTAGAGTGCAGTTAAAATCCCCGCCAAAGATGAGTTGATCATGCTGGTAATTCCTCACCTAATTTTTTAGCAGGTTGAAAAACCCCACTCTTTCTTTGCCTCAATTTGGGCCATATATATTAACAAAGCAGAACACAGAGCCCTCTATTTCTGTCCTGACAATCAACAGCCTGCCCTTCACCACTTCAGTAGAAGATAATACCTTTACATTGGCATCTTTTCTAACCAGAACAGCTACCCCGGCACTAAGGTTGGAGCCATGATGACTAAGGGTACACAAACCCTCCCACCATAAACCCCAATCTATCTCGTCTGCTGGATTAGTATGCGTCTCTTGAAAAAACAGCACATCAACCCTTTTTTGAGTGGCGACTTCTGAGATGAATGCCTTTTTGTGTCTTTCTCTCCCACCATTAATGTTCAAAGACCATATATTGAGGCTCCGCATAGAGAGGTCAGAGAAGAGAAATGGATAAGATGAACAAAGCAAGGAACAATAAAGAGTGGACAAAACACTGTGTGGTACATGATCATGTTACTTTTTAGTCTTTTTAGCATTTTTACCTTTTTTTGCTCTTCTCAGAATTGTAATATGCTTTTTGAGACAAAAGCGTTTCTTTTCGTCCAAGAGGTCAAAACCGACCAATCTTTTCAGTACAGCAACAGATTTGATGAACTTATCAGTGTCACTGAAGTTATCATTTAGTCTAACATACTTTTTAAATGTCACATCCAGAAATTGATTTATTTCCTCTAAAGAATAGAGATCTGTGTTCCTGATGGAAGCTTCACCTATACATACTGTATCTGACTCAGAGTCATACTCCATGTCTTCTCCTTCACAGGATGCCTGACTATTTAACATACTCTGTCCTTCATTGGAGATCACAGTGGGATCTCTGCCTGCAAAACTTGTGGAAGCTGCTTCAGTGCCTGCAGACTGAGAACTGCTCAGGTTCCCTGCAGCCACAGGAGCCTGCAGCTTTTCCGGCTCGCTCTGTTCCTCCCTATCCAAGTCATCATCCTCAGAATGTGAACCAGTGGCACCGGCTGCCACGTCCTCAGCATCGGGATCCGCATCCTCATCAGCAACCGCACCCGCGGCGCCGGCACTGGACCCGCTAGTCGCGTACCCAGCACCGGACTCACCAGCCGCGGACCCGGCCGCGGACCCAGCACCGGACTCACCAGCTGCGGACCCGGCCGCAGACCCGGCCGCGGACTCGCCAGCCGCAGACCCGGCCGCGGACTCAGCACCGGACCCGCCAGCCGCGGACCCAGCACCGGACCCGACAACCGCGGACCCAGCATCGGACCCGCCAGCCGCGGACCCACCGGAGCCGCCCCCTGCTGTCTATGTGGACACGCAAAGCGTTTATGTCAGGTACACAATAACTTTGGTCTGTATGTACAAGCATTCCCAGGATGTCCTTAAGACTGTTAGATAGGGCTCTGAAAAGCACCTTATAGTCTGTGCAAAGGAGAGCAACCGGCCTCCAGTTCTTAAGTAAGGCCAGGTCTCCTTTCTTGGGGAGCAGGGAAAGCACAGCTCGCTGACACGAGACAGGAAGCGATCCTGTTGTGAAACACTCCAATAAAACCCCATGTAAATCATGTCCTAGGGTATTCCAGAACCGCTTGTAAAAGTCAGTGGAGAGACCATCAATCCCTGGTGCCCGTCCTGCTGCCATCTGATTGACAGCGGCTTTCAACTCGTCCAGAGTCAGCTCAGAGTCCAGAGCACCTTTCTCTCCTGGGATGAGCTGAGGAAGCCCCTCCAGGAGCTCCTCGCGGCACTCCATGCTGCACTGTTCTGCCCCAAAGAGATCAGCGTAGAAGTCAATTGCATGGGTCCTCATCTCACCCGGACTGGTGGTCACTCTGCCTCCAGGAAGTTTAAGGTAGGTCATCTGCTTCCTCTGTGCCACCGATCTCTCCAGATTAAAAAAGAAAGAGCTTGGGGCATCCATATCCTTTAGCTGGAGGAAGCGAAACCGGACAAGAGCTCCCTTCACTCTCTCCTGCAGGAGGGAGCTCAACTCCAATCTCTTTTCCTGCAGCAGATGACCCGTGGTGGGATCCAAATCCCTATGTGACCCCTCTTCAATGTTCCTAATGTTGGCTTCAAGCTCCTGCTCTGCTGCCTTTATCTTAGCAGTCAAATGGGAGATATACTGCTGGCAAAAAACACGAATTTGGGCCTTACCAACTTCCCACCACAGCTTCAAAGAAACAAATCTGCTTTCCTAGATTTCCACTGCTGCCAAAAACTCTCAAAGCTTTTGCAGAATGTACGGTCCTGCAGAAGTCTATTGTTAAAGGACCAGCAGGACCCAACCCTTTCACCTGGCAAAATGATAAAATCTATGCTAACATAGTGATGGTCAGTAAAGCCAACTGGACTTGTGACTGTGGACTAATCTAGAGCTGAGACTTTTGGAAATGTAAATCCTATTTAGTCTAGCTGCACTCAACTTGTTATTGCGGACCCTCACCCATGTGTATTGTCTGGATTGCGGATGTTTGACCCTCCATTTGTCTAACAGATCTAGGTGTGTGATGATACTGTTAAGGCTCTGAGATGACTGTGGGTTTGGTTTTTCACTTGTCCTGTCTACATTAAAGTCTCGAGTGCAGTTAAAATCCCCGCCAAAGATTAATTGATCATGCAGGTAATTCCTTACCTCATTTTTTAACAGGGTGAAAAAACCCACTCGTTCTGTTCCTCGATTTGGGGCATATATGTTAGCAAAGCAGAACACGGAGCCCTCTATTTCTGCCCTGACAATCAACAGCCTGCCCTTCACCACTTCAGTAGAAGATAAAACCTTTACATTGGCATCTTTTCTAAACAGAACAGCTACCCCTGCACTAAGGTTGGTGCCATGACTAAGGGTACACGAACCCTACCACCATAAACCCCAAGCTATCTCGTCTGCTGGATTAGTATGCATCTCTTGCAAAAACAGCGCATCAACCCTTTTTTGAGTGGCAACTCAAAAAGGCGAGATTAATGCCCTTCTGTGTCTGACTCTCCCACCATTAATGTTCAAAGACCCTATTTTGGGGCTCTGCATAGAGAGGTCAGAGAAGAGAAACAGATAAAATGAACAAAGCAAGGAACAATAAAAAGAAGGAAAACACTGTGTGGTACATTATCACGTTACTGTTTAGTCTTTTTAGAAGCTTTACCTTTTTTCGCTTTTCTCAGAATTGTAATATGCTTTTTGAGGCGAAAGCGTTTCTTTTCATCCAAGAGGTCAAAACCGACCAATCTTTTCAGCACATCAACAGATCTGATGAACTTGTCAGTGTCACTGAAGTAATCATTTAGTCTAACAGACTTTTTAAATGTCACATCCAGAAATTGATTTATTCCTCTAAAATAAAAAAGAATAGAGATCTGTGTTCCTGATGAAAGCTTCACCTATACTAGACTCAGAGTCATACTCCATGTATTCTCCTTCACAGGATGCCTGACTATTTAACATAGGCCTACCCTGTCCTTCATTGGTGATCACAGTGGGATATCTGCCTGTAAAACTTGTGGAAGCTGCTTCAGTGCCTGCAGACTGAGAACCGCTCAGGTTCTTCGCAGCCACAGGAGCCTGCAGCTTCTCAGGCTCGCTCTGTTCCTCCCTATCCAAGTCATCATCTCAGAATATGGCACCGATGGCACCAAAACAGTGGCACCGGCTGCCAAGTCCTCAGCACCGGGATCCGCATCCGCATCCGCATCCGCACCCGCGGCGCCAGCTCTGGACCTGCCTGCCACGGACCCAGCACCGGACATACCAGCCGCGGACCCAGCACTGGACATACCAGCCGCGGACCCAGCACCGGACTCGCCAGCCGCAGACCCTGCCGCAGACTCGCCAGCCGCAGACCCGGCCGCGGACTCAACACCGGACCCGCCAGCCGCGGACCCAGTAACGGACCCGACAACCGCGGACCCAGCACCGGACCCGCCAGCCGCGGACCCGCCAGCCACGAACCCACCGGAGCCGCCCGCCGCATCAGCGGAGTGAGCCGCCCCGGGATCCGCATCCGCATCCGCATCCGCGGCGCCAGCTCTGGACCTGCCTGCCACGGACCCAGCACCGGACATACCAGCCGCAGACCCGGCCGCGGACTCAACACCGGACCCGCCAGCCGCGGACCCAGCAACGGACCCGACAACCGCGGACCCAGCACCGGACCCGCCAGCCGCGGACCCGCCAGCCACGAACCCACCGGAGCCGCCCGCCGCATCAGCGGAGTGAGCCGCCCCCTGCTGTCTATGTGGACACGCAAAGCGTTTATGTCCCACATCTCTACACTCAAAACATTTGAACTGTCCTGAGCTGGTGTAGGGCCCTACACCATATAAAACCCATCACCGTGCTTCACTCTGAACGACACATCGAGTGTTGGTGTCGGCGAGTCCAGGAACATAAACACCTGCCGCCTCAGAGACTGTACATGCTTCAGTTTGGGATCCATACATCCCAAACTCACCGTTTTAAATCCACCGGCAAACTTTCCGAACCTACGGAGCACGTTCTCTAACAACTTGTTCGGTATGAACGGCGGAACACCTGACACGGTGATCCGCGTGGAGGGAACTGACAGCGGGGAGACCTGCACGAATAGGTCCCTGATTAACGCGCCACTCTCAACCAGCTGATACACAAGGGTTTCCTCTTTCAGGAACAAAACCACTGCTTTATTCATTCTAAATGCAAAAGATAATTTATCATGACCTACCTGCTCACTGACAGCCAACAGAACTTCCTCCACAGTAACGCTACTATCCGGCGGGACTATCCTAACTCCCTGCCGGTTAGACGGAGGTGGCGTCTCGGAGGACGCCATTCCTCCCGAAAACCTCCCGACACAACCACTGATCACTCGGCCAACACAGTAAAAGTATTAATAAATCTTACCTGATCATGCACATAGAACAGACGGAGAAACCAGGGAAAAAGCGGGAAAAAGGGACAGAAAACAATTAAAAACTCTGCGGCACTCACACACCGGAAACGGAAACGAGAGGAGAGGAGAGGAGAGGAGAGGAGAGAGGAGGAGAGGAGAGAGGAGAGGACAGGAGAGAAGATAAGAGAGAGGAGAGGAGATGGGAGGAGAGAGGAGGAGAGGAGCGAGGAGAGAGGAGAGGAGAGGAGAGGAGAGAGGAGAAGAGAGAGAGGAGAGGAGAGGGGAGAGGAGAGTGGTCTAGATTTTTATTCTAGCAAGAAGCTGGCAATTCTTCATTCTTGAAGAAATGTTTTCTGAGGTTAGAATGGAATTTCTTTTAACTTATTGACTAACTTATTAACTTATTGATTCAAACATTGGCACTTGCTGAAATACAAAACCTGGAAACAATACTGGATATATTGGCTTTTATTGACTTATCATATAGAATAATTTATGAAGATCTGTACCTCAATTTAAGGTCAAACCGTCAGAGAAATAATGAATAAATACCTAGTTAAAATGGTAAGATGGTTATTCTCTGAGAAGGTTGACTTAGAAGTGGAGGAGCTCTAAGAGCTGAAGAGAAGAAGAGAGGAGGAGGAGGAGGAAGATGACGAGAGAGGGGGAGGAGGAGGAAGAGCAAGAGGAGGAGGAGAAGGACAAGGAAGAGGGGGAGGAGGAGGAGGAGGACAAGGAAGAGGGGGAGGAGGAGGAGGGGAAGGACGAGGAGGAGGGGGAGGAGGAAGAGCAGGAGGAGGTGGAGGAGGAGGAGGAGGAGTAGAACGAGGAGGAAGAGGAGGAGGAGGACATGGAGGAGGGGGCGGAGGAGGAACAGGACAGGACTGAAACATGGCAGCGGAGCCAGGCGGCCATGTTGGAGCAGGCTAACAGAAATAAACAAACGAAAGATGACAGCTAATAACAAACAACCCCCCCCCCCCCACGCACACACACACACACACACACACACACACACACACACACACACACACACACACACACACACACACACACACACACACACACACACACACACACACACACACAGACACACACACACACATTTGTTTGGATGTGTGTTTTTGTCCCCTGGAGCGACTGCCAGGTTCCTCCCATCAGACAGGGGGGGGGGGGGGGGGTGACAGCCAAGTGAGCCAACCAAAGGCTTTATTTGGATCCCCCACACACCCCACAACTTCACTCCTGGCCCCTTAATCTCCCTCTCTCTTCCCTCTCTCCCCCTCTCCGCTCTGTCCTCCTCTCTGTCCCCTCTTTCCATCTCTCCCTCTCTCTCTCTCTCCTTCTCTCCCCCCCTCCCTCTCTCTCTCTCTCTCTCTCTCTC